>NW_012117154.1:7722411-7724073 GCF_000951035.1 Colobus angolensis palliatus
TCTACATTCTGGTTCACTCCATATTGAAATCCAGTGGGGTCTGCAGCCTGGTCCACTCTAGTGAAATCCAGTGGGGTCTGCAGCCTGGTTTGCTCGGTAGTGAAATCCAGTGGGGTCTGCAGCCTGGTTCACTCTGTAGCGAAATCTAGTGAGGTCTGCAGCCTGGTTCACTCTAGTGAAATCCAGTGAGGTCTGCAGCCTGGTTCACTCGGTAGTGAAATCCAGTGAGGTCTGCAGTCTGGTTCACTCGGTAGTGAAATCCGGTGAGGTCTGCAGCCTGGTTCATTCTGTTGTGAAATCCAGTGGGGTCTACAGCCTGGTTCACTCTGTAGTGAAATCCAGTGGGGTCTGCAGCCTGGGTCACTGTATGTTACCATTGTCAGCTTCCTGTGTTACATGAGATGGCACAGTTGGGTGAAGCTGGTGATGAAGGTTTGTGACCCCTCTACTATTTTTACAACTTCTTGTGAGTCTATAAACATTTCACAATTAAAAAACAAAAAAAGTGTACTCAGGAGCTGAATTTAATAAAATGAACACTTTTGACTACTTTGTGAAGCGTGGCGTTTTGTTTTGGTTTTTTGCTGTGAGTTCATGGCAGTGATCTGGCTCCTGAGTTCACGCCATTGTGGTTGCCCCAGCAGCACCGAGGTCAGCAGCGTGGAAAGGCAGCAGTGTGAAAGCTACGAGCTTGCGGGTACCCTGAGAGCCACACTCTGAGAGCCGTCACTCCATTGCCTTCCTCTGGACACTCCTAGGGCCTCCGTGTGTCCTGTAGTAGCCCCTGTCCTCAAAGGGCCACCATTCCTACCTACCGGATGTCCATCTCCCTGAGCCCTTCTCTGCTGCTCATGGCCTTCTGGTCACTCACTCCCCCTGGGTGGTTGCTCGGTGTCCTCATGATGGGAAGCTGTGACCTCTTTGCCAGGTCAACTACTACTGGATGGCAAGGATCCTGTCTTGCTTACTGGATGGCAAGGATCCTGTCTTGCTTACTTTCATTTCATATCTCCAGGGCTGGTCCCAGTGAATGATCACTTAGGTGTTTGAATTACATTGAATTACATGAGGGTTGTTTTAATAATCAGTGTTAATAATAACACCTGCCATATATTAAGACACTACCATGTCCCAGGAGTGGAACTAAATGCTTTACATACAAGGGTTCTTCTAACAAATTACGGAAAATACATTATGAAAAAACTATGCATGGATTTCAATACTTTTTGCACCAAAATAAGCTCCTCCTCACTGAGCAGGATCGAGTTTGAGGCACTAAGAAGGAGAAGACGTCAGTTTAAAAGCACCCCTCTCAGAGCAACATGAATTCTGCTAAAATTAAATCAGGAGTCAACACTGGCCGGGCGCGGTGGCTCACGCCTGTAATCCCAGCACTTTGGGCAGCCGAGGCGGGCAGATCACCTGAGGCCAGGAGTTCGAGACCAGCCTGGCCAATATGGCGAAACTCCGTCTCTACTAAAAATACAAAAAAAATTAGCTGGGTGTGGTGGCGTGCACCTGTAATCCCAGCTACTTGGGAGGCTGAGGCAGGAGAATCGCCTGAACCCAGGAGGTGGAGATTGCAGCCAACCGAGATTGCACCATTGCACTCCAGCCTGGGCAACGAGAGAGAAACTCCGCCTCAAAAAAAAAAAAAAAAAA
>NW_012117154.1:7724346-7734999 GCF_000951035.1 Colobus angolensis palliatus
AAAGAGGGGAGAAGAGGGGAAGGAATGATTGTCATAGTGGGAAGGATAATTGTATGGTGAGGGTGACCATCGAGAGGAGCAGGGGCAGTGAGCCGAGATTGTGCCACTGCACTCCAGCCTGGGCAACTAGCAAGACCCCAAAAAAAAAAAAAAAAAAAAAAAAGAAGGGACGAGATGATGCTGAAGATTAAGGCCGCAGCAAGCAGACCATCCACATCCATTGTCAAGGAAAAAATTCACCTTTTTCATGCTCTAATTGGAGAGAACTGACAATTAACAGCAGAAATGAGAGCCAACACCGCAGACATCTCAACTGGTTCAGCTTATGCAATTAGGACAGAAAGGTGAGCAAACGTTCCAGTCAGTGGGTGCCAAAACCCTAACACCCAGGTCCACGGCCAACCAGAGCAGAGCTTCCCATGGAAACTTCAAACACATGGGATCAAGATCCTGAAGCATTTACTCAAAGAACCTTAACAGGAGATGCAGTGTGGCCTTCCCAGTACCATTCTGAAGACAAAGCAGACACGGCAATGGCTACCAAGAGGTGGGGTGGCCCAGCCAGAGCAGAAGCAGACCGGTCAAGAGCAGAGGCCACAGCAATAGGTTTTTGGGATACTCAAGGCATTTTCCTTATTGACTTTCTGGAGAGTCGAAGGACAACAGCATCTGGGTATTATGAGAGTGTTCTGAGGAAGATAGCAAGAGCTTTGGTAGAAAAACCCCTGGGGAAGCTTCACCAGAGAGTCCTCCTCCACCACAACAGTGCTCCTGCTCATTCCTCAAACGAGCCCAACTTTGCGAGGGTTTCTATTGGAAATCATGAGGCATCCACCTTACGGACCTGATTTGGCTCCTTCTGACTTATTTTTGTTGCCTGATCTTAAAAAAGTTTTTAAAAGGCACCCATTTTTATTCGTCTAATGTAGAAAAAGACTGCTTTGACATGGCTAAATTCTCAGGCCTCCCAGTTCTTCAGGGATGGACTAAATGGCATTGTAAGCAATGGCATCCATTGCTTACAAACATGTCTTGACTTTAGTGGGGCTTATGTTGAGAAATAAAGCTTATATTTTCTATTTGCATCTTTGGATTCCATTTTTGCGTGAACTTTTTGTAGTTCCCTCATACATATCTCTTTCCATCCTTAAAAAGCAGCTCTGTGAGGCTGGTGGTGGTCTCACCGCTCTACAGAGGTCATCGAGCCTGGAGGCCTTGGGATGCTCTTTGAGTGGCAGAGTTGGCTTCAGACCCAGTGGTCTTAGAGACTGTCACTTGCCAGACAGAACTCATTTAACTGCCAAAGTAACCATACTTTGGAAGGTGACACAAAAATTTGAAATCAAAATTAATTCATTTATTAACCTCACAGGAAAAATGCCGTTTTCTGTACACGTCCAGCATAATTCATTCTAATCCAGAACGAATTGAAGTTGGACTCAGTGAAATAGGTGTTGTCACCGTGAAAGTGCATGGCTATATCTTCAGGTGCAGCTACAAGGCACTGGGCTCTGTGTCCACGGTGTTTTGTCAGACACCGTTGGGTGAGAAGATTGGGTAACGATGGCTGTGACTCTCGCCCGAGTACTGGAAGGCCCGTCCTGGGTGACACCGCGCTTCCTCTCGTTTCAGTTGTCGACAACAGTAGCAGTTGGGCAGTGTGTGGGAAAAGCTGTGGTGTCATCTCCATGCCAGTGGCTGCCCGGGCCACTCACAGGGTCCACATGGAAGTGCTGCCGCTCTTCGCGGGGTATCTCCCTCTGCCCGACGTCAGGCTGTTCAAGTACCTCCCCCATCATTCTGCGCACTCCTCCCAACTGGACGCTGGTAAGGACTGTTTAAGACAAAGTGGACCTTCAGTATTCGAGCGGGTGATGACTCGGTGCGAGAGCTGATAAGCTTGTGGGTGAGCAGGTGTGAGAACTAGCGGCGTGTTTTCAGTGCCAGTAGAAACTGGTACCAGAAGCCTCGTGTGCTGTTAGAATCTCAGGCACCGGCTCTGAAACCAAGCCTCCGTGCGCAGAGTGCTCTGTAAAGGGGCAGCGCTGGGTGGCATTCTGCATGTTCTGCCTGGCTCCATGTGGCTTTGCCAGTCCCCAGGTGAGTGTGGGCACAGCTTGGGTCTAACTTCCTGTGTGTTTTGCAGACAGCTGGATAGAAAATGACAGCCTGTCAGTAGACAAGCACGGGGACGACCAGCCAGACAGCAGCAGCCTTAAGAGCAGGGGCAGCGTGCACTCGGCCTGCAGCAGCGAGCACAAAGGCCTGCCCATGCCCCGGCTGCAGGCACTACCGGCCGGCCAGGTCTTCAACTCCAGCTCAGGCACGCAAGTCCTGGTCATCCCCAGCCAAGATGACCACGTCCTGGAAGTCAGTGTAACATGACAGCGCTGGGGGGAACACATGCCATGGCCCAGCTAGGAGTGCACTTTATGGGACTGTGACTGGCCTCTTCTCCGTTCTGGCTCCAGCCAGACCTTCAGTGGTCCTGCCTGGCTGTGGGGACATCAGAGAGCATCCTCATGCAGCTGGCCAGCCGAGTTCTGTTGTTGTTTTCATGCCGCCTGTGATCCCAGATTCCTGCTTTTCTCATCCCGTCCCCATGCTGGTGTCCCACACCACTTACTCAGAGCTCCAGCCTCCCTCCCCCTACCTCACACGCTGCTCATGAAAGTTTCCACCCATGCTGTCTCCACGAAGCAGCCTCTGTCTGCTGGCTCTTTGTGGAAGGCCATTTGTCTTTCAGGTAGACACTTAGCAGGCCTTGCATTCTTAGTGACGTGTGTGCCTTTCGGGTCACACAGCTGCCCAGGTTCCTGATCGGGGTTTATTTGTGTCCCCTAAGGGGTAAAACAGCCGTTTACCGCTAGGGGAGGTGGGTGGGGGGAGGGAGGGATCATAACCCCTTCTGTGCCTTGGGATGCCGGAGCTGGGGGACCTGGAGGTCCATCAGCCGGAGCCACGTGAAAGGTACTGAAGAAAGCTGAGACCCGGCTGTGAGGAACTCCTCGGCGGTGAGGTGGTTTAGGGATAAATGTTTCTAGAACCCTGTGGTCCCTATAATGTTGATAGAATATCATATGCACTGGGAGTTAAATATGTATTTAATTTAATGATCATTATATATGTGAGGGTTAATACGTTTTTCTGTCCCTTTAAAGTCTTTACATGTAATTGTAGCTGTATAATCATTATTTTTCTTTTGCACCTTAAGTCTTAGAAATTAAGATGTTCCATCGTGAGGATGAGAGGTCCTCAGTGTGTTTTCAGTCTGGTTGTAGGGAAGGACTCAAGTCCTGGAATGTCCTCCGCTGGTCTACTGAGTTGCAGTCACACTGTTGCGATGGATTATTTGCTTTCGGTTGTAAATTTAATTGTACATATGGTTGATTTATTATTTTTAAAAATACAGACTAACTGATGTAATGTTTCTGTGTAAGTTGCACCAACAACCAAGGACAAAAATAAGTGTGTTTGTTTTTACAGGTGTGAAAGTCACAGCTTGTAAATAAGTGTTGTGTGTATTAAACCTTTTCCAGCTCTCCAAAGCGATGTATTTTTGTACATATGAAACAGAGTACTCTTAACTTCCTGGGCAAGTGTGCTTGGAATTGAACTTGACAAGATTAGCGTGAGCAGATAGAATCGGGTCCAGCAGCGAGTGGCCTCGTGTGAATCCCCGTGGATGTGCAAGTCGTGGAAAGAAGGAGCACCGGGTTCCCGCCCAGCACGGTGCTTGCAGGAGGCAGTGGGGCGTGGGAGGAAGGAGGCACAGACTGGGGAAACGTGACAGCTGTCATTTCCAGAATTCTCTGTGTTGTCTTTTAGCTCATTCAATAAATAAAGGTGATGTGATTTTTTTTTCCTTCTACGTCTTTTTCATTTGTAGAAATTGGAGACATGTAAAGAAGATAAATAATTGTGTATTTAAACTTCCCAGAAATTTATCTTCCTCATGTGCAGTTTAAAACTAACAAACTTGGTCAAACTAGTTAGCAAATTAGAACTTCAGAATCTAATGATAGTTTAGGGTTTCTAAAATAAGGTGTTTTTATCGTAAAAATTGACGATTGCCCTGCATTTCTACCAAGTCCTGTGAATAAAGAGATGGGAGATTTGATTCTGTCAGAAGAGCCTGTAATCCGTGTTGTCAGCCTGGGAGGCTTCCCCAGTCTATAATGTAGCTTTCCCTCTTACCCTTTCTCTCTTACCTTCTGGAAGAGGAAATGTGATTAAGTGTTTTATTTATTGCTCTCTGATATTCTTGTATCTAGTTCTACTCCCAGGATGAAATTATCCAACTTCATATATATTTAGAGGAAGAAATGAAGGGGAAATTCAAAATGTTTATGGCGCTTTCTTATTGCCTGAAAATGGAATGAAATCAAATTTATCAGTTTTTCCCCCAATTACCCAAAAGATCTTTTGCAAATTATGTTACATGAATGCTTCCGCCTCTTTAAGACAAAGAAGGTTACCCAAAATTGTCATTTTTTTCTTAATGTTTGTCATAAAAGTCCTAAAACAGTAACTAATTGGATTTTTATTGTTTTATGTAAAGTAAGGTCTATGTGTTTGAGACAAGCTGGTTTTGTTGATAAAGATGTAAGAGATGTTAAATAATTGTGAAGCCAGATATACAATGTGTATCTAAAAAGCAAGGAATTTGCAGCCGTTTTACAAATATCTGTGGAACATGTAAATACTGTGAAATGGAAAATAAAATAAGTTATAATTTTTGTGAATTTCATGGGATGTCCTATGATTGGAAAAATTATAACTTCTGATTCTAAGGTGGAAATTGTTGTATTTAATCAGAAAATGATTTTACCTACAACAGTTCCATTGTCAGCACAGCCCAGGAGGGTCAGATTCCTGTATTAATTAATTACTCAGTGGAGAAGTTAGATATCCTATACAGAATTAGCAGAAAAAATACAGGCTTCTATTCAAATTATCTTTAGTGCTTAAAATTAAGTTTTAAAATGAAATCAGACACTCCAGGTTTGTATATAAAATGAAAAGCTATACTACTTTTTATAAAAGGGCAAACTGGGCTGATCTAAATGTTTTACTCTCGACTGTGTTCTTTAAATCCTACCTGGTTTTTAAATTTTATTTTTCATGAAAATGCTCCTTTCTCTACATTTATTCATCCTTTATACATCAGGCTGTAAGACTCCCAAGCATTAATACAATGTGTTGGGACTTTGTGACTGGAAAAGGTGACAAGTTGGTGACTTTGACACTGCAGGTATTCCATTTTCATGGTTTACTATGAAAAGTCATTTTTCATGTTATGTAATATATTGTTAGATTAAAACCATTGTATTAAGACTGTTTAAAATGTAAGCATTGTAATTCTGAAAATACACATTTTAAGAAGAAACTGCTGTTTTGCACTGGATCTTTTGCTGTGACATGGTGTGACAACAGTATGTAATGTGAAGATTTTCTTGTTTTACCTCCCTAGTCCTTGTTCCTGACTCTTGGCATAGATTATTTGCTTTTCGGGAAGCATTCGGAATTTTTGTTTTTGTTTTTTTCTGAGACAGTCTTGCTGTGTTGCCCAGGCTGAAGTGCGATGGCGCGATCTCTGCTCACTGCAAACTCCGCCTCCCAGGTTCAAGCCATTCACCTGCCTCAGCCTCCTGAGTAGCTGGGACTACAGGCATGCGCCTCAGTTTTGTACTTTAGTAGAGACGATGTTTCACCATGTTGGCCAGGCTAGTCTCTAACTGCCGACCTCAGGTCATCCACCCTCCTCAGTCTCTCAGGCGTGAGTCACCGCACCGGCCAGCATTCGGGACTTTATTCATAATTCCTTACCCAGTAGCTCACAAGAACGAAGACATTTGGGTGTGCAGGGCTCTCGGATGTTGTGGACGCTGCTGTGCCAGGCTGGGCCTCCGTGCGGAGAGCGCCCTGCAGCGTGGCTCCGGGGTGTGGGCGGGGCCCGGAGAAGGCCCCGCCTCGGGAGGGGTTGGGCCGCCTGCGTTCAAACTCCGCCTCGGAGCCGGGCTAGAGCGAGGCGGCTCCTCCGGCCTCCTGGGGCGCTGCGGACTGTGGTGCGCGGCCCCGCCCCGGAAGCGCGCGCTGTGGGCGGTGCGCGCCGTCTCTTTCCGGAAGTGCGTGCTGTGGACGGTGCCGCGCGGACCCCGGGAGGTGTCTCTGTGGGCAGCAGTCGGCTTGAGCCGCGGCGCACGTGCGGCGGTAGTGATGAAGTTCGCCTACCGGGTGAGTGCGGGCGGTGGGCGGTCTGTTCGATCGGCGCGGCTGTTCCGGTGGTCGGCGCCTGAGCTGGCGCCGGGCGGGCTGGGGCGCGTGGTCTGCTTTCGCGGCGTGTGGCCGCGTGGGGGTCGCCGGCGGTCTGCGCGCCCATGGCCTCGGGGACGCCGGGCTGTGGTGGGGCTCTTGGGAGAGCTGGGACGGAGGCGCCGAAGGCTCCTCGGAGGGAACAGGGACATTTGTCGGGGTCCCGGTGTATTTTTAACCTGAGTATGGCCCCGCCCAAAGGCTGGAGTTGGTGCCGTCGGGGAGGGCAGAGCACCCTCGGGAGGGATGAGGAGGTGGGAAGGGGCGGGGGCGCGAGCAGGAGGGGTGAGGACAGGAGGGACCCCGGGCCCGGGGCTGCTCCCTAACGAGCGAGCGTCCAGGTGAGCAGAAGAGCAGGGAACCCAGGTGTGAGCCCTGTTTCCCGAGGCCGGAGAATTCCTGAGGCGGACACCCTGGGTCTTGAGAGCCAGGGAAGACTTGTCCCAGATGTGAAGTGCAGGAGGCGGGTGGGACAGGTAATAGGGGGCCGCGGAGCCAGCCTGGGGGTCTCTGAGGCGTTTGCTACAGCTGGCTGGTTATGGGGACGCCCGTGTTTCCCACAGTAGCCCTGACTGTTGGGCCTCCAGGGTTGCACGGGCTTCTGCTGCTGAACCCACCGTGTACTACACTTGCCCTGTCCGAAACTGAGCATGGTACTGGCCCCTCAGAGTGCTGCTCCTGTGTCCCCTGTGGTGGTGGAGGCACCGCTGTGTGCCCAGCACCAAACCAGAAGCCATATCCACGTCCTCACAGGCCAGGACTTCTTCCGCTCCATATTCTTATATGGCAAAAAGTGTCCCTTGAAGCCTGCCTGGCCGCTTGAAGTCATTCTGCTGACCAGGCTCCTCCCTGAGGTCCTGAGGGCGCTGCCCACCCACGGCTTCAGAGCCTGACTGGTGCCTTCCCATTTAGATTCCAGCTCAGGTGACGCTTCCAGGTGGCTCTCCGTGACCACCCTCTAAAGTAGCCCTTCCTCCCACGCTTCTCATCCCCCTCCTGCTAGAGATCGAGTATGAGTGTGCGTGTGTGTGCACATGGCAGTCTCCAGTGAACGCTTGTTCTCGTGAATTAGTAAATAAGTAAATAGTGTGCTGGCTTGCAACACTTCTGGATGCCCTGAGCTCTAAGCACTTTCGGGGTGCTGTTCCATTGTTGCAGCTTTTTTCTTGGTGAAATGAGGGCTCCATGCCCCTCTTCACCTGGCAGGCGCCTCCTGTCTTGGGAGGCTTCCTCAGTGCTGCCGGGGGCATCTTACTCATCTCTGCGGGAGCTTGGGCCCCCCCAGGCTCCTCTGGTCTCCTGAGGATCAGGCTCCCTTCTTCCTCTCTTACCCAGGAAATGTGAACGGGCCCCCAAGGTGAGGTTCTCTATGCCATCTCTCTGCCCAGATTCCTCACTTAGTACTTTTCTGGGAGTCGACTGTTTTCTTTGTGTTAAGACAATTTTGTTTTCTTTTCAGTTTTCAAATTTGCTGGGTACGGTGTACCGGCGTGGGAACCTAAATTTTACCTGCGATGGAAATTCAGTTATCAGTCCCGTGGGCAATAGAGTCACTGTATTTGACCTTAAAAAGTAAGTATGTGAAGGTGCTATTCATAATGGTGATACTGATTACTATTATCACTATTTTTTAAGTAGCAGATGAAAGCTGACAGTGTCTTCTGTGCCTTCTTTTTAATGGCACACCCGTTAATTAAGGAAGCCCAGGACAGGACTGCAGGATGGGTTAGGGTCAGCAGATCAGTTGTGGAAACTGGCAGCCAGACCCAGCTCTTCGTTCTAGTGCCTTAGCCAGGCCCTGTAAAATGGTGTGTCACTTGGCTCCGTTACCTGGGAAGGGACCCTGTCTCTGCACTGTAAAGGGTGGGTGGGGAAAAGGTGTAGCTCAGGGTTAGCCCTTCCCCCATCAGGGACAGCCCCTCAGGGCCGAGAGGCCAGGGCTGCTGGGGGAGTTGAAGGTGCCTTGGACTCCTGCTGGGGAGCCCTGCTGCCACTGGGCCTCACCAGTTGGATGGGCAGGCCCAAAGCTTCCAGCTCTGCAGCCGGAGATCAGTTCCTGTGTGCTGTTGCACTTTGCTTCATGGCTCTGTGTGGATGCTGTTTTACCACAAAGTGAAGGTGTGTCAAAATGCTGCTTGGAGCAAGTTGGTCGGTGCCGTTTTTCCAGCAGCGGGGGCTCACTTCATGTCTCTGTGTCACATTTTGGTAATTTTTGCAATATTTCAAAGTTTATTATACCTGTGAGGGTGTTCAGTGATCATCTTTGCTATTACTCTCGTAATTGTTCTGGGGTGGAGCTTAATCGGTAAGCACTGTGTGTGCTGTGACTGCTCCACCGACCGGCTGTTCCCACCCCCCGTTTCTCTTCCTCTACTTGGGTCTCCCTATTCCCTGACACAAGCGATATTGAAATTAGGCCAGTTAATAATGGCCTACAGTGGCCACTGCGTGTTCATGTGAAAGGAAGAGTCACACAACTCACTTGAAATCAGAAGCTGGAAGTGACTCAGCTTAGTGAGGAAGGCACGTGTGTGTCAAAAGCTGAAATAGGCCGAAAGCTAGGTCTCTGCCAGCAAACAGGCAAGTTGTGAATGCAAGGGAAAAGCTTTTGAAAGAAATTAAAAGTGCTCCTCCAGTGAACATACGAGTCACAAGAAAGCAAAACAGCCTTATTTCAGATATGGATAAAAGTTTGAGTGATCCAGATAGAAGATCAAACCAGCCACAACATCCCCTTAAGCAAGTCAAAGCCTGATGCACAGCAAGGCCCTACCTCTCCTCTGTTCCATGAGGGCTGAGGTGAGGAAGCTGCAGGAAAAAAGTTGGAAGCTAGCAGAGGTTGGTTCATGAAGTTTAAGGAAAGAAGCCGTCTCCACAACACAGAAGTGCAAAGTGAAGCAGCAAGTGCTGATGGAGAAGCTGCAGCACGTTATCCAGAAGATCCAGCTGAGATCATTGATGAAGCTGACTACACTAAACTACAAAGTTTCAGTGGAGACAAAACAGCCTTCTATTGGAAAAAGATGGCCAGGCGCAGTGGCCCATGCCTGTAATCCCAACACTTTGGAAAGCTGAGGTAGGCAGATCACTTGAGGCCAGGAGCTTGAGACCAGCCTGGCCAATATGGTGAAACCCCATCTCTACTAAAAGTACAAAAATAAGCCAGGCATGGTGGCATAGTCCTGTAAATCCCAGCTACTCAGGAGGCTGAGGTTCAAGAATTGCTGGAACCCGGGAAGCAGAGCTGAGATGGTGCCAGTCCACTCCAGCCTGGGCAACGGAGCAAGACTCTATCAAAAAATAAATAAATTTTAAAAAAAGAGAAAGATGCCATCGAGGACTTAACATAGCTAGAGAGGAGAAGTCAATGTCTGGCTTCAAGCAACAGGCTGACTCTCTTATGAGGGGCTAATGCAGCTGGGGCCATTAAGTTGAAGCCAGTGCTGATTCACTGTTCAGAAAATCCTAATGTCCTTCACAGTGATGCTCAAGCTCACTATAAGTGGAACAGCACAGCCTGGATGACAGCACATCTGTTTACAGCATGGTTTACTGAATCTTTCCAGCCCATTGTTGAACCAAACACTGAGGTTCCTTTCAAAATATTCCTGCTGATGGAACAATGTACCTGGTCACCCCTGAGCTCCAATGGAGACGCATAAGGAGATGCTGTCTTCATGCCTGCTACCACCACATCTCCTCTTCAGCCTACAGGAGCGACTTTAACTTTCAAGTCTTACCATTTAAGAAATATATTTTGGCCGGGCACAGTGGCTCAAGCCTGTAATCCTAGCACTTTGGGAGGCCGAGACGGGTGGAACATGAGGTCAGGAGATCGAGACCATCCTGGCTAACACGGTGAAACACCATCTCTACTAAAAACTACAAAAAACTAGCCGGGTGAGGTGGCGGCGCCTGTAGTCCCGGCTACCCGGGAGGCTGAGGCAGGAGAATGGCGTGAACGGAGCTTGCAGTGAGCCGAGATCCGGCCCCTGCACTCCAGCCTGGGCAACAGAGCAAGACTCAAAAAAAAAAAAAAAAAGAAATATATTTGGTAAGGCTGTAGCTGCCATAGATAGTGATTCCTGTAATGGATGTGGGAAAAGCCAGTAAAAAGCCTTCTGGAAAGCAGTCGCCATTCCAGATGTCATTCAGTGAGGGCGAAGTGTCGACATTAGCAGGAGTTTGAAAGAAGTTGAAAGTCCAAGCCTCATGGATGACTGAGGGGTTCGAGACTTTGGTGGAAGAAGTTACTGCAGATGCGGTAAAAATAGCAAGAAGATTAGAAATGGAAGCAGAGCCTGAAGATGGGACTGAATTGCCACAATGTCACAATAG
>NW_012117154.1:7735320-7755950 GCF_000951035.1 Colobus angolensis palliatus
TTGTCTTGTTTTAGGAATTGGCAATGGCCACCCCATTTTCAGCAACCACCTCTGTGCCTGGTCAGCAGCCATCCACATCGAGGCCGGCTGTCTACCAGCAAAAAGATGAAGACTCACTGAAGGCTCAGATGATCATTAGCATTTTTTAGCAGTAAAGTGTTTTTAAATTAAGGGGTGCATGTTGTTGCTTTAGACAGAATGCTAACACTGATAGATTACAGCACACATGAGTAGACTGCAGCGCACACCAATAGACTAAAGTACACACTTAGACGACAGTACACACGAACAGACTACAATGCACACGAATAGAGCACAGCACACACTTACAGAGTACAGCACACACTAGTAGACCGCGCCATACTGTTTACGGTATGGTGTAAGCACAGCTCGGCTATGGGGAAGCCAGAACCTGTGTGCCTCGCTCGATTGCAGTATAAGCGTTATCTGCAGCATCTCCGAGGAGCTCCTGTACCCACTTACTTTCCATTTTTCCAGTAACAGTGTTACATGGGTGCGCTGTCATGGCAGTTAATTCCTGTTGGGCGTTTAGCTTGCTTCTGTATTCTAATGTCACACTGAGGCGGAATAATCCTCTCATTGTACCATCCTGGAAGCAGAATTGATGTATCCAATTTCTTTTTCTTTTTTTTTTTGAGACAGAGTCTTGCTCTGTTGCCTAGGCTGGAGTGCAGTGGTGCAGTCCCGGCTCGCTGCAACCTCCGCCTCCAAGGTTCAAGCGATTCTCCTGCCTCAGCCCCCTGAGTAGCTGGTTATTACAGGCACCCGCCACCACACCCAGCTAATTTTTGGGGTTTTTTTTTTTTTTGAGACGGAGTCTCCCTCTATCGCCCAGGCTGCAGTGCAGTGGCGTAACCTCGGCTCACTGCAAGCTCTGCCTCCTGGATTTACGCCATTCTCCTGCCTCAGCCTCCTGAATAGCTGGGACTCCAGGCGCCCGCCACCACGCCCGGCTAATTTTTTGTATTTTTAGTAGAGATGGGTTTCACCGTGTTGGCCAGGATGGTCTTGATCTCCTGACCTCGTGATCTGCCCGCCTCGGCCTCCCAAAGTGCTGGGATTACAGGCATGAGCCACCACGCCCGGCCGATTTTTGTTTTTTTAGTAGAGACAGGGTTTCACCATGTTGGCCATGCTGGTCTCAAACTCCTTACCTTGTGATATGCCTGCCTCGGCATCCCAAAGCACTGGGATTATAGGCGTGAGCCAATGCACCCGGCCGACAGTGTCATTTCTTTTTCAGGAGTGGGGGGTATCCTCAGATGAGCTCTGGCACACGGTGCAGTGAGATTGGAGGTGCTGCTTGGGGAGAGTGGGCCGCTGGTCCTGGGCCAGGCTTGGCCTGTCTCCCTCGTGTGACTTGAGGACCAACAGCACACCGTGGTTTTTGTCTTTTTCAGCAACAAATCTGACACGCTGCCCCTGGCCACTCGGTACAACGTCAAGTGCGTGGGGCTGTCCCCGGATGGCCGCCTGGCTATCATCGTCGATGAAGGTATTCGCCCTTGATGTGGGCGGGGACTGAAGGGACCAGTGAGGAGGACTCAGGGCTGTGCGGGTCTGAAATGATCCAGTCCCCAGTGGCGTCCGTGTCGGGGTGCTGGTGGGGGTTGGGGATGAGGGTGTCATGAGTGAGGCTGCATCCCTGCTGCAGGCTGTGTCTGTGGCATCACCTGTGGCAGTGCAGGGCCTCGTGGCCTTGGGCATTCTCAGTGCTGATGCCTCACGGTGGACATGAGAAAGACCTTTCGGTTTTTCCCACGCTGTGTATCTGGGTGGCCCTGGGGTAGCTGCGCGGTGGTCACCTCTGGCGTCCTGCAGGGGGCGATGCGCTGCTCGTCAGCCTGGTCTGCAGGTCTGTGCTGCACCACTTCCACTTCAAGGGCTCTGTGCACAGCGTGTCCTTCTCCCCCAATGGCAGGTAAGGGGGGGCGGCTGGGGACAGGAGGGGGTAGGAGAGGGTCAGCCGTGTGTGCCGATGGCGAGGCCCACTGCCCAGCTCTTTTCCCTGGGCCCGGGTTGTGATGTTGGGCGCACGGCCCAATCTCTGGCATCAGTGACCCCCTTTTCTGGAGCAGAAGACTTGGTGCAGCCAGGCTGCCCTCCCTCCAGGGCTATTTCTTCCCTGAATTCCACTTCCTCTGCTCCTGGGCCTCCATCCTGCAGGAGGCGGGACTCTGGAAGGCACAGGTGGGCACAGACTGAGACTCCACAGGGGCCTTAGGGCCATTGCTGCTCTTGAACACCAACTGTGTCCGCATTCCTTCTGTAGGAAGTTTGTTGTCACGAAGGGCAACATTGCCCAGATGTATCATGCGCCTGGGAAGAAGCGGGAGTTCAACGCCTTCGTTCTGGACAAAACCTATTTTGGGCCCTACGATGAGACCACCTGCATCGACTGGACGGATGACTCCAGGTGCGGCCTCGGAGGCATTCGGGGAACGAGGCCTGAGAGAGGCCCTTTGGATGGGTCCCCCTGCTTGGGCCCTGCAGCTTCATTCTGCAATGGCATCTTGGCCTCCTTTGGGGCTGGGCGCCGCCTGCACCATCGGGACTGGCTGGGTGACTGGTCGAGTCTTCGTGGCTCTGAAGTACGTGCTGTGACTGAGCCTCCTGCCCCTGCATCGCCCTTTCACCTGTTTGTCCCGGAAACAGGGAATGCTGCGGTTGGCTCGGGCAGCGTCTGGGAGGCGTGAGGAAGGCACACAGGGCAGGGGCTGTGCCAGGGTGTCTTCCTGTGCCTGGAGGCTTCACGGCTCACTCTGAGACCACGTGGGGCTGTAGCGGTCTCCGTGAGGCCCTCTGGAGCGTGCACCTGGCTGCTTTGTGGTGGCCGCGCCCTGAGGAGGTGCCATCTCCCTCTTTTCCAGGTGCTTTGTGGTTGGGAGCAAAGACATGTCCACCTGGGTGTTCGGAGCTGAGCGCTGGGACAACCTCATCTACTATGCACTGGGGGGACATAAGGATGCCATCGTGGCCTGCTTCTTTGAATCCAACAGCCTGGACGTACGTCCCTTTGCCAAGTTCCCTAGCCTGACGGTGGTCAAAAGCGGCTAGTTCAGGGCGACCCCAGGCTGCAGGTGGCCTCTTCCTTCGGTTCCTCCAGGCTGTTCCCATGTGGCCTGGGGGCATCTAGGGACCAACGGCAGCTGTTGGAGCCCATTGAAAATTGTTCTCAGAGTTCAGAGGGGCCTTCGGTGCCGCTGATCCCTGGATCTGAGCTGGAGGGAGGTGTCAGGTTGTGGCAACTGGGCCAGTGTAGCTGGGGCTGGGGTGACTCTGTGCTTTCCCTTGCAGCTGTACTCACTGAGCCAGGATGGAGTGCTGTGCGTGTGGCAGTGTGACACGCCCCCCGAGGGCCTGCGGCTGAAGCCCCCTGCGGGCTGGAAAGCAGACCTGTTGCAGCGGGAGGAAGAAGAGGAGGAGGAAGACCAGGAGGGGGACAGAGAGACCACCATCCGGGGAAAAGCCACTCCAGCCGAGGAGGAGAAGACAGGAAAAGTGAAGTACTCACGGCTGGCCAAGTAGGTCTCCGAGGGTGCGGTGGGCTGTGGTGGGGCACTCCTGTGGGGATCTCTTGCCCTCAGAGGGATCTGGATGTGAGGTCCTCAGGGCTGAGGAGTGGGAGGTCCAGAGAGCAGGCCCACGTCTCAGGGCCCGGTTTGAGCACCCTTGAGTGCTTGGGTGTTGACCCTGCCCCTTAATCACGGTCCCTGCTTCAGCTTTCTGAGCTGCCTGTGTGCCCAGGGCAGGGCAGAGGGCAGTTGGGTGGGGTACATGGGGGCAGGGAGGTGTGTGGTTACTCTGTGACGGGAATACAGCACCTTGGGCCCTAAGGGGGTTGGGAGTTGTCTGTGGCCCCACCAGCTCCTGTGGAGTTTGGCGTGGGCGATAGTCCCTTGGCCTCTTGCAGGGAGACGCTGGGAGAGCATTTGGCAAGGCTGGAGGGAGAGGCCGGGCTATGAGTGGGTGCAGCGGGTGGTCTGAGTCCTGCTTCAGGGCCTGCTGGTGGGTGGTGCTTGGTGCTTTTTTGGGCACTGAGCTGGGCTGTGCAGCCCCATGTCTTAACTCAGTCCCCTAGACGAGAGGAGACTGAGCCCGGCCCCGCAGCCTGCCCATGGGACGGCCTTAGCTGTGCCCGGAGCCCTGGCAGAGACGCGGCCCTGAGTCGGGGGTCCTGCATCTGGACTGTGGGGGAGGCTGGTCGGGATCCCATGAAGGCAGAGTTGCCCACAGCTGTGGTGTCTCCGTCACCCGGGTGTCTCAGCCTGAGCCCCTCCTTGGTGCAGTTACTTAACACCGGCTGTGTGCAGGGCTCTGAACTTGGCACTGAGACACACTGCCTGCCCTTGTGAGCCCTCCTCTCCGCCGGGGAGGAGAGGTGCAGTGATGAGGTGGCTGCATGCAGAGGTGGGCGGCAGTTGGGGTCCCTGGGCAGGGAAGGCTTCCACACGAGGCCCTGCCTGTGGAGGGAGCCAGGCGGCCAGAGCAGGCTGCGTTTGGAGTGTGTTGGGGTCCGACAGGTAGGTGGGAGTTGTGGCCATGAGAGTCCTGGGTCTGAGGAGCGGGGAGGGCCGGCTGGACCTCAGTGGGAGGAGGGTGCTTTGTCAAGGGCAGCGGAGTTGGAGGGCGGCCAGACCAGGTCCAAGTGGGTCAGTGTCCACGGGTGGGTCAGTGCCTGCGAGGACTTGGGGTTATTGTGCTGGAGTCAAGACTTGAGCGGGGACTGGAGGAAGAGGAAGGGCCGATGGGCCCCCCAACCCCGCCCCGAGGAAGAGAGGTTCCAGGCAGATCCAGGAAGACAGTGTGCGTGCTGGGCAGGGACTGCGGGCTGTCAGCGCAAAGGATGAGAAGGCAGGGCCTCCTGCATTGGCAGCCAGTGGTCCCTGTCACTTGTTCAGGAGGGACGGGAGCCAGAAAGAAGAGGGAAGGAGCAGGGCTGAGCTACACTGTGGCTCGGGGAGGTTTTGAGGGCGGAGGCGCCATCAAGGCCACCTTCATCTGTTGATGGGGACTGAGGGTTCCTTAGAGGAGGAAGCAGCAGGGGGTGGTGGGATTTGGGTGTGCCCAGCGGCCATGCCGCACCTCCCGCACGCACCTCCTCTGCCTCCCGTGGGCACTGCTGCCTCTGGATGCACCACCAATTCTGCTGTGGGGCCAGCTGGCGACAGTGGAGACACTGTGTGAGGTTCCCTTGGGGTCCCGAGCTTGGGATGGAGGCCGGCAGCTTCAGGGCCTGGGATGGAGAGGGCGAGGGCAGGTCTGGGACCTCCTCCCTGGATCTGTGGCCTGTGTCCTGGAGCCCAGAGCGAGCTGGGGTGGCAGCCTGGCTCTGCGCTCCTCCTCACAACTCTTCTGTCTTGTCAATTCAGGTACTTCTTCAATAAAGAAGGAGATTTTAACAACCTGACAGCTGCAGCATTTCACAAGAAGTCTCATCTCTTGGTCACTGGCTTTGCTTCTGGAATCTTCCATCTTCATGAGCTGCCAGAATTTAACCTCATCCACTCCCTGAGGTAAGCCTTTGCTCACGGTGGGGTGTGGTTTTCGTGCACTTACTGGCCCTGAATCTGAGGGCCCAGCCGAGCCTGCCCTTAGAGTTGGGGGCTGCAGAGCCACTTGGAGTGCCAGCTCAGGCCACAGGACGCCAGCCCGAAACCTGCGCGGCTGCTGGTGCTGGTCGGTGCGACTGTGTTGCCACCCCACCCCGGCAGTCAGCAGCATTGGTCTCGGGTCAGTCAACGGCCTTTTGAGTTTTTGCCTCTGCTTTTCTTCATCTGTGAGACACGGAAAACAAAAATACCATGCTCATAAAATTCTGAAGTTGCAAGTTTTTGAACCCTGGCCACCTCTCTGGGCCTTCTCTGATTCTTTTCCTTGAGACAGTCCTGCTCTGTCGCCCAGGCTGGAGTGCAGTGGCGCGAACTTGGTTCACTGCAACCTCTGCCTCCCGGTTTCAAATGATCCTCCCACTTCAGCCTCCTGAGGAGGTGGGACCGCAAGTGTGCGCCACCACTCCCGGTTAGTTTTTAAATTTTTTGTAGAGATGGGGTCTTGCTGGGTTTTCCCAGGCTGGTCTTGAACTCGTGGGTTCAAGCAGTCCTTGCCTCTGCCTCCTGACGTGCTGGAATGACAGGCATGAGCCTCTGCATCCAGCCCTCTGATACTTGAACTGAAGTGAATTGTTGGAGTCTGATGAGTGGGTGGGGTAAACTTGACACACAGGGATAGAGTCTGGTGTGTGGGGCTGCCCTGAGTGGGCACTGGGGTTTCAGCCCAGGCAGGCTGGCCTCCCACTTACAGGCCCATTCTCTACAGCATCTCAGATCAGAGCATCGCCTCAGTGGCCATCAATAGCTCGGGGGACTGGATTGCTTTTGGCTGTTCAGGTTTGTCCCCAGCCCGGGTGGTAGAGATGGACTCCCCATTAGGGACTGCTGCTGCCCAGCTACAGGCCTGCTCAACAGCCGCCCACTGGGGGTGCCCTGCCCTCCCCCAGCTGCCTTTCAGGGGTGCCCTCTTCTCCAGCTGCCGCCCAGGGTTGGTCCTCCTCAAACATCTCTCTGTCTTAAGCCCTCTTGCTCAAGGGTGTGGGGGTCATAGCCCCGTCTCAGTTGTGACCTGCAGCCACTGGGTTGCACAGGTGGGGTCCTTCACTGGCTGGTAGAGCTGCAGCATCGGGCAGTGGTCCCGGTCTGTTCTTGGGGGTCTGTGCGTTTCGCCCCCTGCCTGGCAGCTTTCTCAGGCCTGTGCCAAGTGGGAAGGTGGGCCGAGCCAGTCTGACCTGGGATGGGCCTGAGCCGGGTACCCCAGCTCCCCCCATGTGCACAGGCCTGGGCCAGCTGCTGGTGTGGGAGTGGCAGAGTGAGTCCTACGTGCTCAAGCAGCAGGGCCACTTCAACAGCATGGTGACCCTGGCCTACTCGCCCGACGGACAGTACATCGTGACTGGCGGGGATGACGGCAAGGTAGGCTCCTGTCCCCGTCCTGTTGGCCTCTGTGCTTGGGGGTTCTGAGGATGCAGTGGTCTGTGGGGCTGTGCCCCTGTGGCTGGGCCCTGACGGTGGGGTTGGAGTTCACAGGTTCACCCAGGCTCATGAGCTCACTAGGCGTTTAAAAACATACAAAAATGTGAATGGAGAGAGTTGGGTGTCCTTCTCTCCCCTTTCTGACTTGGTCTCCTGCACGGTGGTAGCTACGTGGCCAAGAGTGGGTCTGTGGTGCCAGCAGCTGGCATCCAGCCAGCATCTAAGGGGTTCCAGTACGTGGCCGAGGGTGGGTCCATGGTACCGGCAGCTGGCATCCGGCCAGCATCCACAGGGTTCTGGTGTGTGCAGTGCCACCGCGGGACATCTGGGCCTTAAATGGGCTCCTCCTGGAGGTGACAGGAAGAGACTGGGGTAGATGGCCCACTCACCACCCACTCAGCACAGCCTTGGGCCTGTGGGGGAGGCTGGGTGAGCCAGGGCAGCTGTGGGCACAGGGGCAAGGCTCTCAGGATATGGCGTCACATGCGGGGGTCTCAGGGATGGGGTGTCAGTCATGTGTGGGGGCCTCAGACGGGGTATCAGTCGTGTGTGGGGGTCTCAGGGATGGGGTGTCAGTCACAGCTGGGGGTCTCAGGGATGGAATATTACGGGTAGGGTTTCAGGGATGGGGCAGTACAGGGGCAAGCATCTTAGATGGGGTGGCATGGGGACAGGGATCCTGGCCGAAGCTGTGGCACACAGGGTTGTGGTCTGCCCCTGCCCCTCCTGTCCTGCCGCAGGTCAAGGTGTGGAACACCCTCAGCGGCTTCTGCTTCGTCACTTTCACGGAGCACTCCAGTGGGGTGACCGGTGTGACCTTTACTGCCACCGGCTACGTTGTGGTGACCTCATCCATGGACGGGACCGTGCGAGCCTTTGACCTTCACAGGTGATGCGTTTGCTCCGGGTTGGCTCGGGGCAGGCTTCCCCACGCAGAGGTGAAGGAGGAGGGTGAGGCTGCAGCGCAGCTGCTGGGGCAGGGGACCCTGGCATGTGACGCTGACCTTGCCTCTTCTCTGCAGGTACCGAAACTTCCGCACCTTCACCTCTCCACGCCCCACCCAGTTCTCCTGCGTGGCGGTGGATGCGAGCGGCGAGATCGTCTCTGCAGGGGCGCAGGACTCATTTGAGATTTTTGTGTGGTCCATGCAGACAGGCAGGCTCCTTGACGTAAGCACCCTGAGGGGCTGGGCTGGGGCTCGGGAGGGGCCCTCCTGTCTCCTGGGAGAGGAGCTCAGGGAGCTGAGGTTACACTCCGAGGGCCCATGCCCCTGGCCCAGACCTGCCCAGAGAGCCACCTCAGCCCCCAGCTCCACTTTTCCCACCTCCTTGGTCTACGGTAGGTTTTGTCCGGACATGAAGGGCCCATCAGTGGTCTGTGTTTTAACCCAATGAAGTCCATCCTGGCCAGTGCCTCCTGGGACAAGACGGTGCGCCTGTGGGACATGTTTGACAGCTGGAGGACCAAGGAGACGCTCGCCCTGACCTCTGATGGTGAGCACGAGGCAGCAAGCAGGAGCAGTGGCCTGGGGACCAGCGGCATGCTCTCATACCCGCTGCCTTGTTCCTGGTTGTGGGTTTGGTGTGAACTTTCTGGTGGGAAGCAGGGCGTGGTTCTTAACCCAGATCTGCTGGTGTGGCAGCCCTTGAGGTTGGCAGTACCTAGGAGACAGCAGATTGGCAGGTAGGGCCAGCGTGACTTCCACGAGTCCTCGTGCTCCCGCTCGCTGGGCGCCAGGCAGGAGAGGGGTGTCACTGCGAGAAGGACACGGACCGTGGTGGGGCCCAGACGCTGGAGGGGGCCCGTGCTGGGATCTGCAGACTGGGAGAAGAATAAGGGGGCCGTAGGTGGGCCCAGACGCCAGGTGTGACTGCCCAGGGATGTGCATACTGGCCTCAGGCCACTGCCTGTCTTTCTGACGAGGGTGTACTAGAGGCGTCCATGGCCTCCTGTGTTCATATGGTCTGTGGCTGTCAACACCTCAGCGGCGGCGTTGAAAGACCACATGGCTCACAAAGACCCAGCCCATCCATGTTCGGGTGTGGACAGAGTCTGCCATCCCAGGAGCCTGGCTCTCCCTGCTTCCTGCTGCCTCACCCCACCCCCCCGGCCTGGCATTGGCCAGGGTTTTCGTGTCACGTGGCTTCTTTGCAGAGGCTCTGTATTCTAGTCTGTCCAGCCGCCCTCAGTAACCACCATTACTCACCTGTCAGCCTCGCCTCCCCAGCGCCCCCTGCATCAGCCTTCGTGGGTCCTGCAGCCCCAGCTGGACCGCCTGGTGCTGTTCACTGGTGCTGAGCTGTTCCCTCACCCAGCTGGGTTGGAGCTTCTCCTGGGAGGAGATTCTTGTGTACCAGACCCAACAGGCGCTGGTCTCTTAGGGGTGCCAGGGAATGGCCTGGTCTCCAGCTGAGGGTGGTTGATGGCCTGCCTGTGGGAGACTGGGGCCTTCGTTGGGCCTCACTTGGCATCTCTGTTTAGCTCTGGCTGTGACTTTTCGCCCTGATGGTGCGGAGCTGGCTGTGGCTACGCTGAACTCACAGATCACCTTCTGGGACCCCGAGAACGCGGTGCAGACAGGCTCCATTGAGGGCAGGCATGACCTCAAGACCGGCAGGAAGGAGCTGGACAAGATTACAGCCAAGCACGCGGCCAAGGGGAAGTGAGTGTCGACGTCGGGCCTCCTGATTTGAGACCCCAGCCAGCCACCGGGCTCCTGCAGCTTCTCCATTTTTGGCCTTGTCCTTCGTTCCTGAGACGGCTGAGTCCCTGTGGATGGAGGCAGGTGGTCCTGAGCCCTCTGGGGAGAGGCCGTGTCCTCCTTAACTTCTGGGCTCACTCAGCCTCCAGCACAGGAGGACGTCTGGATTTGCTGAACATAAACTTGTTCAGCTGAGAGCCTACATCCACTTCCAAACCTTGATCCTGAATTACAGCATCGTCCTGGTGTGCAGAGGGGAGAGTAGCTGGGTGCCTGAGCTCAGGCCGGAGACCCAGCACTTGGGGAGACTGAGGCAGGTGGATTGCTTGAGCCCAGGAGTTTGAGACCAGCCTGGGCTATATGGCAGAATGCCATCTCTACAAAAAATACAAAAATTAGCCAGTTGTGGTGGCACATGTCTGTGGTCCTAGCTAGTCGGGAAGCTGAGGCAGGAGGATTGCTTGAACCCGGGAGGTCAAGGCTGTAGTGAGGATGGTGTCGTGCCATTGCACTCCAGCCTGGGTGCTAGAGCAAGACCCTGTCTCAAAAACAAAACAAACAAAAGCACCCCCCCCAGAGTAAAAATGCAGGTCCTCAGTCACCTCACCTGGCTGGCTGGAGAGTGCTACATGGATGGTGAAGACGTGGTGTCCCCTTGTGTCAAGGAGTCGGGCCAGCACAGCACTGACCGAATTGCCTGCTTGGGGTCCTGGCTGGGCTGTGAGGCTCACCTGGATGGTAGTCAGGCTTAGGAGAAGGGGGAGGATCTGTGGGGTGCACCCGGGGTGGTGTAGCTTTGGGGCCTGGACCTGTGTCCCAGGAGCTGGGAAGCCTGTTCAGCAGAGGGTCTTCCTCCAGAAAGAAGTAGCAACCCTATCTCGGAAGTGGTACGAACGCCTGTGTGCAGTCCTCGTGGGTTCGCCCTGAGTGTGGAACTGCTGGGTGCTGGTGGTAGTGTTTCCGGCTTGGAGGAGCTGCACGGTTGCCATTCTCATGAGGACGCTGTTGGCTTCTGGCTTCTCCACCTCCTCACCAGCACTTATTGCTTTATTTTTTTTTTTTTTAATGAGAGCTGTTCTGGTGGATGTGAATTCGTATCTCATCGCAGTTCTGGTTGTAGTTTCTCTAATGACATTCAGCATTTTTCACCTGCGGCTTGGCCATTTGTAAGTCTTGTTTGGAGAAATGTCTGTTCAGGTCTCTTGCCTGCTTTTGAATTGGGTTGTTTGGTTTTTTGTTTGTTGATTTTAGGGGTTTCTGTGATGCCCGATGTGCAGATACTTGTTCCACTTTGGGAACTGTCTCTTCTACCATTTTGGTGGCACTCTTAGTTCTGATGACGCGCAGTTCGCTCATTTTTTCTGTTGTTCTTTGTTCTCTACTGTCATAGCTAAGGGACCTTGCCCACCCCTAGGCGCCTGTTGAGCGAGGCGGTAAGGGCTGGTTTCTGGTTTCTGCAGGACTGAGCAGACGTGATTGAGAGTAGGCTGCCTAGGGCGGAGGCCAGCTGGCCACTGTTGTGTGCTGACCTCAGCAGGGAACACCGTTCCTTGAGCCTCTTGTTCCTTTTGTGAAAAAGACACTGACTCTCGGGAAACCGAAGCATTTAAGGGTGGTGCTGGCTCAGAGTGGAACCAGGCGACAGTGCCATTGGACACTGTGGGTTTTAAAAGTCTCACGTGAATTGAGGCAGCGAGCCTTGGTGAAAGTTGCTGAGGCTGTTTGCTTCCTGAAGGGCTGGTGCAGGATCTCCTCTATTTCCTAAGGTTGGTTTTTGTTTTATTTATTTTGATTTTTCATTTTTGAGACGGGGTCTTGCTCTGTCACCCAGGCTAGAGTACAGGAGTGTGATCATGGCTCACTGCAGCCTCTAACTCCTGGGCTCAAGTGATCCTCCCACATCAGCCTCCTGAGTAGCTGGGACTATAGGCATGTGCTGCCACACCCAGCTAATTTTATTTTTTGTAGAAACAGGATCTCGCTATATTGCCCAGGCTCGTCTTGAACTCCTGGACTCAAGCAGTCTTCCCAACTCAGCGTCTCAAAGTACTGAGGTGTAACAGGCAGGAGCCTGGCCGGGCGCGGTGGCTCAAGCCTGTAATCCCAGCACTTTGGGAGGCCGAGACGGGCGGATCACGAGGTCAGGAGATCGAGACCATCCTGGCGAACACGGTGAAACCCTGTCTCTACTAAAAAATACAAAAAAACTAGCCGGGCGAGGTGGCGGGCGCCTGTAATCCAAGCCACTTGGGAGGCCGAGGCAGGAGAATGGCGTGAACCCGGCAGGCGGAGCTTGCAGTGAGCTGAGATCCGGCCACTGCACTCCAGCCCGGGCGACAGAGCAAGAGACTCCGTCTCAAAAAAAACAGGCAGGAGCCACCATGCCGGCCTAAAGTTGGCTTTTAGAAGCCATATGCTGAGGTTTCTGCGGTGGCCACCCTGAGTCCGTGTCTCCTCTCCACCCAGGGCCTTCACCACCCTGTGCTACTCTGCAGACGGCCAGAGCATCCTGGCGGGAGGTATGTCCAAGTTCGTGTGCATCTACCACGTCCGCGAGCAGATTCTCATGAAGAGGTTCGAGATCTCTTGCAACCTGTCTCTGGACGCCATGGAGGTGAGCTGGCAGCACAGGGCTGGATGGATGTTGCTTCCAGTGCAGGTGGAATGCGTCAGGCTCCTGCCTTCTGCACTCCTGGCTCCTCGGGGTCTTGGGCACAGTGGTGACACTTGTCCTATATCTATGCACGGGCCCCTCACCTGCCCCAGCAGAGCCCTGCCATGGAGCCCTGTGCCTCCTTCAGCTGTGTGTGGAGCCGTGGTCCCCAACCCTTTTGGCATTTGGGACCAGTTTCGTGGAAGGCAGTTTTTCCACAGACAGGGTTGGGTGGATTGGTTTTGGGATGAAACTGTTTCACCTCAGATCAAGATCACCAGGCATGAGATCTCAGAAGGAGGGTGCAACCTAGATCCCTCACACGCGTGCTTCACAGTAGGGTTTGCGCTCCAGTGAGAATCTGATGCTGCTGCTGATCTGTCAGAGGCGGAGCTCGAGTGGTAACGTGAACAATGGGGAACAGCTGTAACTTCAGATGAAGCTTCACCCACCTGCCAACCACTCACCTCCTGCTGTGCAGCCCCTTTCCTAACAGGCCATGGGCCGGAACCAGGGGTTGGGGACACCTGTTGTGGATGACCCTGCCGGGGCCAGTTGCTGTGAGGCTGGGGCTGCGGGGGACAGTGCCCAGCACACGCTGGCTTGGGAGACACGGACACCTGTCGGGGAAGGAGTGAATGAAAAGGGTGCTGGCAGGCCCTGCCCGCTGGCTTCCTGCCTGGGATCCCGAGTAGAGGGCTCTGCCCTCACTGTTCCCACTGGTGCCTGCTCTCCCCCCCTCAGCACAGCCCTTGGCCCAGGTCCCATTCACATGCTGGCTCCCGCAGGACCTCAGGATGTGAGGGAGCCCTGGAAACCTCTAAGCAGGGGTGTGGCTGTTGGGTTCACCTGTCCACTGCCTCCCTAAGTGTTTCTGGGGGAAAGTGTCCTTGGCCTTTTCATGAGGGAGCAGATGGCCATCCTCGCTGTGAGCCCCAGCCCTTGTGGTGGCAGCAATGTTGGCATGTAGACCTCAGTCCATTCCCCCTCCACAGCCTCTCACTGCCCCCCTGCACAGCCTCCACGCCCACCCTGTCTGCAGCTAGCTCTGCAGGAAGGTCCCTGGGACGCTGCAGGGCTCTCTCCCTGTCCTCCTGCTAGATGGGCTGAGGCCGGTCTGGTGTTGGGGTCAAAGAGCAAGGTGGGAGAGGAGGGCCAGGCGGCCGGGCTGTCAAAAGCAAGGCTTCCACTGCTTTTCTGTTCTAGGAATTTTTGAACCGAAGAAAAATGACAGAGTTTGGCAACCTGGCACTAATTGATCAGGACGCTGGGCAGGAGGATGGAGTCGCGATACCACTGCCAGGCGTCAGGAAAGGTGAGCAGAGGTTCCTGCTGCATCTGCCTGCCACACGTGCCTGGGTGACTGCGCCCTCGTGCAGTCACTGGTGGCGTTTGCTGGACACTGAGGGTGTCGAAGGCCCAGTGGGTTGGTGTTGGTGCCGTCAGCCCCTGTGGCAGGAGAAGCTGCCCACGTGTTGCTGCACACGGCCTCCCTGCCCTGGCGGGACCCATGCATTTGCTCTTGGGACTGGGTGCCCCATCTGCTGCACAGCACACGGAGCATTCTGGTGTGAGGCCTTGTGTGCCCGACAGAGAGCCAGGTGCTCTAGAAGACCTGGGACTGCCCGAGTCCCAGGTAGACCATCCTGATGGGACACGTGCCAGCCAGAAACCCTGAGTGCTTCCATATGCAGGCCCAGGGTACCATGTTGAGTGCAGCAGACCCACTCCTGAGCTGGGCCGGGGCCCTTTTCTGGGTGGGACCCGCGGTCTGCTGGCTGGGCCAGCTTTTCTGGGAGCAGGGGCTGGTCCATCTTTTTGGCAGCTCACCTGGAACAGCCTCTGCGGCCCCAGCACAGGCCCACCTGCCACAGCTGCAGAGAGGGAAGGGCTGCTTATGCCTCCACTTTGTGCAGGGCCCAATGAGCAGAGGCTGCTGCTCTTGATGGGGTTCCCACGGCACCCCCAGCCAGCCGGGGGCTGCAGGATGACCTGTGTCGTGGGGAGAGCAACCTGGATGTGCTGCTCAGTGACCACTTTTGGTTCTTTTTCCCCAGGTGACATGAGTTCTCGGCACTTCAAACCTGAGATCAGGGTGACCTCACTCCGCTTCTCTCCCACTGGTGAGCACCAAGCCATGGGCTGTGGGTGCCGGTGGGCACTGGGGCATCTGTGCCGGGGCGAGGCTGGCCACCATGGTGCGCCTGCAGGCTCTGGTCTGTGTCCTATGCTCCTGGGTAAGAACATGGCCCTGCAAACCCTGCAGGCCACAAGATGGCTGTTGTCTCTGAAGATAGACAGCTGTGATGGCTCCAACCTCAGATGCCCTGAGCTTTGAAACATGGCAGGCCTGGCATGCCCTTGCCCTAGCAGCTCCCCGAGTGCCCTGGCCATGCTGCCTGGCTGGGGCGGCTCTGCCACCATGGAAAGCCCGTCTCTTCCACACCGCCCCATCCTCTCACGGTGGGGAGGAGGGTCTATGCCCCAGGCCTGTGGAGCCTGGCGGTACACACGGTCTCCACACAGAGGAGCCAGGAGCAAGGTTATTGGCAAGCACGCTCCAGCCTAGACTGAGTGTCTGGCTGGCCACCAGCTTTGGTCATTGATGTTTTACTTGGACATTTTACTGGGCGTTGTCTTCGTTGGCGGATCCTGTCTGGCTATCTCTAGTGCACCATGCGGCACTGAGTAGGTGCAGCAGAGACCACAGGGCCTGCGGAGCGCAAGACGCCTGAGCTTGACAGAAGACTTAGCTGGCTCCCGGTGTCGGGAGAGGAGGGCGCGTGCGTGTACATATTTGTTATATGTGCATCGAGTCCCTGGGAGAGTAACTTCTGGGATGATCCATTTAGTCCTTCCCAGGGGAGTTGGGGGGTGGGGGCTGAAGGCAGACGTCCCGGTTCCTGTTGACTTTTGTACTTTGTCCCAGGAGAATGTACTTAATACTGTTTCTTTAAAAAAAAAGTTGGGAGGAATGAACTTAGATTTTTAAGAAAGCACTGTGTAATTGCCCAGGGCGCTGCTGGGCAGCCACCACCACGGAGGGACTCCTCATCTACTCCCTGGACGCCCGTGTGCTTTTTGACCCATTTGAGCTGGACACCAGCGTCACCCCTGGGAGGGTGCGCGAGGCACTGCGCCAGCAGGACTTCACCAGGGCCATCCTTATGGCCCTCCGGCTCAACGAGAGCAAACTGGTGCAGGAGGCTCTGGAGGCGGTGCCCAGGGACGAGAGTGAGTCAGGGCTTTGGTGTCGGGCACCAGGGGTCGTCCTCTTTTGCCCTGGTTTGAGTTGTTGGCAGAATAAGCATGTTTTTTTCTCCTTTTGCAGTTGAAGTGGTCACCTCCTCCCTTCCTGAACTGTATGTGGAGAAAGTGCTGGAGTTTTTAGCTTCCTCCTTTGAAGTGTCTCGCCACCTGGAATTCTACCTCCTCTGGACTCACAAACTGCTCATGTTGCATGGACAGAAGCTGAAGTCCAGGTAGAGGGTCTCCCCTGCAGTTCCTCTGTGGCTCAGGTCACTGGACCAGCTTCTCCTGCTGGATAAAAGGGAACGTTGACATGCAAATGCAGCATGAAGCGAGCCCACTGTACCCACAGCATGGGTGAGCTCCGCACGCTTAGGGAGTCTCCCTTTCAGAGCCGGGACGCTGCTGCCTGTCATTCAGTTCCTCCAGAAGAGCATCCAGCGGCACCTGGACGACCTGTCGAAACTGTACGTGCGGGTGCAGGGCCTGGGGGTGGGCAGGGGTGCATGGTCCCCTGCTGGTCCACGCTGCTCCTTATGTCATCTGATTTGAGGACAAAAGGAACCAGTGCTGGAGGCTTGTCTTCTCACCGGCGGGTGAACTGCACCTGCCCGGCCACCCTGCTTGAGACATGGCCTGGCACTGAATGGAAAGCAGCGAGCACTGTGGCAGGCAGACAGGCTGCTGGTGGCACGCTCCAGGTGCAGCCGCAATCCTCCAGGCTCTTGGAGGGATTGTCACATTCGTAGGATCGGGCAGCCTTTCCTGGATTTGCAGGTCACCTGCACAAGCAGTGGGGGTGGTCCCAGGACTGGGAGGCTGGGCGGCCTGGAGTCCTGGAGGTGTGGCTGCCCTGAGCCATGGCTCCCCTGGAAAAGGGTGCTGCTGCTGCGAGGATTCATCCACCGGCCTAGGACAGGGCCCGGCCCTCCGCAGTGCTCACTCTGCAGGGGTGCCCGCCTCTTCTGTCATTTCTTTGTGGTTTGTGCCTTTTTTGTCCCTAGCAGTTCACCCTCCCTGAAGGTCCAGCAGAGCCTGAACTAGGCAGGCCGCAGAGTAGCCACGTGAGGGATAGCTCCCTCTGTTGCCAGTCAGTTGCCAGGTTTCCCAGCTGCGTTTCTGAAAGGTCTGTTCTCTGCCGTGTCTGCGAGTTGCTGTGTCCAGGGTTCAGGGGCTGAGGCCTGAGTGTGGACCTTGTGGGTTCATGCGGCCCTCCCATCTGTGCTTGAAGTGTCTCAGTCTTTGGAACGCGTCCCAGAGTCTAGGTCGAGCCTTTCCTCCCCTCGTGTTCTGGGTTCCCTACAGAAGGCTGGGATGCGCCCTGATCCACGATTTTGGTGCCAGGCCTTCCCTTGGCTGAGATGTCCTGGACTTTGCACAGAGCTCTCGAGGAGGAGGAGGAGGGCTGTCTAGCTCCTTTATTTCTTTTTAAAATTTTTTTTTGTTTTTTTTTTTTTTTGAGACAAAGTCTCTCTCCGTTGCCCAGGCTGGAGTGCAGTAGCATGATCTCGGCATATTGCAACCTCCACCTCCCAGGTTCAAGCAATTCTGCCTCAGCCTCTCAAGTAGCTATGATTACAGATGCGTGCTACCACGCCCAGCTAATGTTTGTATTTTTAGTAGAGACGGGGTTTCACCATGTTGACCAGGCTGGTCTTAAACTCCTGACCTCAGGTGATTTGCCTGCCTCTGCCTCTCAAACAAAGTGCTGGGATTATAGGTGTGAGCCACCACACCCGGCCAAGCTCCTTTAGATTTATTCCCTCTTATGGGATGCTTTTAGAGTTCATGTAAGCACATTGTTCCTTGGACCTCTTGTCTAGGCGTTTACTGCCAGTCTGTAGGGCTGCCATTGGCTGTCGGCAAGAGTCCTGCATAGAGGATCCTGTGACCTGCAGATGCGGCAGGGCGCTGCCTTCCTTCCTTTCTCATCCATTTACCTTTCAGTTCTCCTTTACAAGGTGCTTTTCTATGTAAAGTGATGGTGGCGTCAGTTTTCTCCTTTATTCTGTTAACTCAGGAAATTAACTGATTGAGAGCGTGCCTTCCTCCCCTCTCGCTCCAGAACACGCATAGCTCTGCAGCGGTCTCTTCCTAAGTGTTTGGTGGAACTTGCTGGTGAAGCTGTCTAGATTGGGCCCAGTGGAAGGGCTGAGCTGCCAGGATGGGCCCAAAGGGATGGGATGTTACAGTTGGGTCCTTGGGTCCTTGAAGGCCTTTGCTGCCCCAGGGCTGGATGGGGCAGAACCAGATTGTTGGGGCAGGGAAAGGAGGAAACAAACAGCTGCTGGGGTGGAGGGACCGGCATGTCCAGCCCCTGCTGCTTTTCTCAAGGGTGGCAGAGGAGGTGGTTGGGTGCAGGCCAGGCCAGGGCCTGGGTGTTGCTGGCACTGACCCCGCCCTGTGTGTGATTGACAGCTGCAGCTGACCCCTCCCTGTGTGTGATTGACAGCTGCAGTTGACCCCTCCCTGTGTGTGATTGACAGCTGCAGCTGACCCGTCCCTGTGTGTGATTGACAGCTGCAGCTGACCCGTCCCTGTGTGTGATTGACAGCTGCAGCTGACCCGTCCCTGTGTGTGATTGACAGCTGCAGCTGACCCGTCCCTCTGTGTGATTGACAGCTGCAGCTGGAACCGCTATAACATGCAGTACGCACTAGCAGTTTCCAAGCAGCGGGGCACGAAACGCTCCCTAGAGCCTCTGGGAAGTGAGGAGGAGGAAGCAGCATCTGAAGACGACAGCCTGCACCTGCTCGGAGGAGGAGGCAGAGACTCAGAAGAAGGGATGCTGGCCTAGAGCCAGCCAGTTGCAGCGCTGGATTGTGCTGGCCAAGACCTGCCAGGGAGATGGGACCCTTGTGCCACCTGGGCCAGCAAAGAGGAGGGTCCAGAGAGCAGCTGAAATACTGTCGCTGGTGGTAGTGACTTGCTTTTCCTGTGCAAATGTGTAGCCCATCGGGACAGCGAGCCGACGGGTCATGCCAGGGGCTGGCACACACTGGTACCCGGCGCCAGGAGCGGGGCCATGTGAACAGTGATGAACATTGAAAATGCCTGTCAAAGAGGGATTCACATGAACTTTATGTGAGACTTATTTATATCTTTAATATAAAGGTTTGATAAACAACTTAGGGATAAAAAAGGGGGGGTTTTCTAACGTGAGGATTAAGTCTATGCTTCAGATTAAAAAGGGTTATGTTGTATCCTGGTGTCTTGTGGGGGCTCAAGACCTGCCTGCCTGCCCACCAGGGCTTCTGTCCTGGGGAAACAGGCTGGCAGAGCAGGGTGGTCCTGCTGTCCAGCGGGGGCCCTGCCCTGTGACCTGTATCCTTGGGGTCGGGCATAGAGCCTCTCCCTGACCTCTCGGGGACGCTTTGGAGTCTGGGGCTGGGATTGGCCTGTCTTGGTGAACTCGCTCAGACCTGCACCAGCTCTGCGTGAGCCACACGGAGGAGGGGACAGCTCCTCCCCTCTGCAGTGCCCCTGGGAACGGTCATCATGAAAGTGGCTTGGGCCTCCATCATGACAGGGCATCGTGGTCCCCACAGCTCAGTAACAGCAGCCTCCAGGGTCAGGACCTGAGGCCGACCCAGTGTGGTGGGCGCTTCACCGACTGCCAGTGCTGTCTGCCAGGCCCAGCCTGTCCCTCACCAGAGGTGTGGCCCACGAGACCCTGGGTGGTACCTGGCTTCTTTGCTTATCTGGGACTGGGAAGTGGAGCTGGTATCTGCCTGCCGGCCTTCCAGGGGTGGTATGAGGCCATGTGCTAGAGAGCGGAGATTAGTATGACAGGTGGTGCCTTGTGGCCCACAGTGCTGTGCTCGGAGGCCTGCAGACCAGAGATCTTCGTAGAAGGGAGGAGCTCAGGCCCTGGTGCCACTGGGTGTTCTGTGGCTGCACAATCTCTGTGTGACCTAGAGTGGAGAGAATCCTTAGCTATCACCTGCCCAATGCACAATTTCCAGCTTTCCCCCTTCTCACCTCACCCTTTTCTGTATCACATGTGCATGGTAACGGTCACCTGAGTAGTCGCCCCGGGACAACTGGAGCTGTGGCTCTGCAGTGGGGTCCGTGAGCTCCAGGCCAGGGGCACCTCCTGCACACTTGGTAGAGAGAGGGTCCTGGCTGCCGCACCGACTCAGTGAGAGTCTGCATTCGGCATTTCCTTTCTGGGTGGCCCTTGGAGTTTTTTTGCACCATCCCACAACCCCATCACTCCCACCAGCTGATGCTCCCTAGCTGGCCGTTCCCCAGGAGCTGAGAAGCCTGAAGAGGGCCAGGCACAGAGGAGCAGGAACAAGGACGGTCAAATGTGCCAAGCTCATCTTTGGTTGTAACTGGTAACGTCCCATGTCTGTTATCCTAGTTCCCCACTATCTTTCAGGGATTGGCAGTAAAGTCCTAGTGATGGACGACGCGACAGTGGGGAAAGTGACAGCTGTGGGCTGGATCGTCAGGTGTGTCTGCAGAACCCAGTGTGTCCCTGTGAACATCCTCCAGCAGTGACCACATTATTTCAAAAACCTGCATTATTGGGTTGAAAATGGGTAAATTGGGGAGAAAAAGCCAGCACTTATCCAGCCATTCCTCTGTGAACCAACCCATGCCTAACAAATAGATTTTTTTAATGGAAGAATTCCAGCTAGGATCTGAACAGCTGGGATCTTCACGCTGACCATCCATGCTGTGAACGGAAAGAAAAACAGTGCCGGGTAGTGGTGGCTTACGCCTGTAATCCCAGCACTTGGGGAGGCCAAGGCGGGCAAATCACCCTAGGTCGGGAGTTCAAGACCAGCCTGACCAACTTGGAGAAACTCCGTCTCTACTAAAAATACAAAATTAACCTGGCGTGGTGGCGCATGCCTGTAATCTCAGCTACTGGGTAGGCTGAGGCAGGAGAATCGCTTGAATCTGGGAGGCGGAGGTTGCGTTGAGCCGAGATCCAGCCTGGGCAACAAGAGGGAAACTCTGCCTCAA
>NW_012117154.1:7756000-7764451 GCF_000951035.1 Colobus angolensis palliatus
ATCAAGCCCCTGGGTGGAACGGCAGTTTCCAGGGTACAACATCCCGGGGTCAGTAAAACCCGAAAGGGTCGCTCCGCGGGAGGGGGAGCCGCGAGCCGAGAGTCAGCCTGGGCAACAAAGAGGGAAACTCTGCCTCAAAAAAAAAAAAAAAAGAATCAGCGGCCACTTACCCCCAGACTAACCCAGATCAAGCCCCTGGGTGGAACGGCAGTTTCCAGGGTACAACATCCCGGGGTCAGTAAAACCCGAAAGGGTCGCTCCGCGGGAGGGGGAGCCGCGAGGAGACAGTCATGGAAGCGGAGGGGTGGTCCTGACCCCGCGTGGGTCCTGACGCCTTGATTAAAATGAGTGGCCATTTAGGAGGATGTGGACCCTGGGTGCTCTGAGACGGAGGTAAGGTAAGAAGCGCCGGGCTGAGCTCCCCCGAGGCAAGGCTGCTTCACGGATGGCAGGAAGGGTGCGCCGCCCCGAGGCCAGGCTGCTCCGCGGATGACGGGAAGGGCGCGCCGCCTGTGGAGGCGTCCGATGGGGGCGGCGCTGGAGACCCCGGGAGTCACCAGCATCCCTCAGCCTGGAGCCCGAGCCCTCAGCCACCACCGGAAGGAGGACAGGGTACCCGGAACTCTACCCGGAGGCTCTGCGCAGGCGCGGCCCCGCCCACCGGCGCATCTCGGGATTGGGCTGAGACTGGGGCGGGTCTTGTCTCCGCCCCGAAGGCTGCGCAGGCGCGGTCCCCACAAACAACGCGTTTGTAGGCGGTTAGGTGCGCACGCTCTGTTCCGGCGTGACCTTGCGACCCCGCTGTCCTCACCGCAATGGCGGCTGTGAGGGCCCTGGTGGGCTCGAGGCTCGCTGCGGCGTCTGCGTTCGCGTCCCTGTCCCCCGGCGGTCGGACGCCTTCCCAGCGCGCAGCCATTCACCTCTCCGCGCCGCACCCCGCGGCCAAGGTCGCGCTGGTGAGTGGACGGAGTGGGTGAGGTCAGCTCCCGCCTCCAGAGATCAGCCTTCGCTGTTCCCCGCCCAAGCTCGGCCCCTCTTCCTAGGTCTGCTCCGGCCGCCCCAGGTCGGACCCTTCACCCGGAGTCAACTCCTGCGGCCCAAGTCGGCCCCTTTTTCCCGAATCAGCTCCCGCCGCCCAGGTCGGCCCCTTTCCCCCGGGTCAGCTCCCGCTCCTCTCGCAGGTGCTGTCTGGATGCGGAGTCTACGATGGGACCGAGATCCACGAGGCCTCGGCGTAAGTCCTCAGGGGCAGCTGGTCCTCCACCCCAGGGGCCTCCAGAAGGCTTGTCTACCAGTGCAACTTACTCTTTTTTGAACAGTTTAGAGAAAGCATGTATCTTATTTTATTTTTGTTTTTTATCTTTTGAAACAGCGCCCAGTCTGGAGTGCAGTGGCGCGATCTTGGCTCACTGCAGCCTCCACCTCCTGGGTTCAAGCGATTCTCCTGCCTCAGCCTTCCCAGTAGCTGGGACTACAGGCGTGCACCACCACACCCAACTAATTTGTGTATTTTTGGTAGATACGGAGTTTCACCATGTTGGTCAGGCTGGTCTCAAACTCCTGACCTCGAGTGATCCTCCCACTTCGGCTTCCCAAAGTGCTGGCATGACAGGCATGAGCCACCGCACCCAGCCTAGAGAGCTTGTATTTTAAATACCCTACTCCTGGCTAAAAAAAGCAAACACAACTTGGAAAACCCAGGGAGACACTAAGGAAGCACAGTTTTTAAGTGTTATTTATACTGTCACCTAGAGGAGATCACTCAGCTTTTCACTTGCATGTTTTCAGGACACACACATTTTGAAAACACTGAGATCATGCTCACCCGTGTTTTGCCAATGTTTCTGACACATGGGAACTAATTCCCATTCGTCCAGTTCTCAACGTCATTTTAGCAGTTGCTTGGTGTTTCTGGGTCCTAGACAGGTTACCGTTTATGTAACTGGTCAGCTATTGCTGAGTGGTTGGTGGTCTGATTGCCTGTGCTACTGGAAATGACTGCAGGCCGAACTGGTAGGGCAGGAGGCCTCCGCGAGTGCCAGGTGCCTGCAGTTCCCATGTGGTTCAGGGTGAACTGGAGAGGGGAGAGCTGGGTGGTGGCGAAGGGGTGTCAGGCCATGAAGAGCCCATGTCGGCCTGAGGCTGGTGGCTTTGTAGGAGGCCCGACCCGGCTGGTTAGAGTTGGTACTAGGCAGAGTGAGCTGGGGGAAAGGGCCAGGATGTGTTTCATTTTGGCCTTGGTGGGTTAGCAGGTAGCCTTAGAATAGCTTGAGCCCTCCCAGGCAGAACGGCAGGGTCTTGTGTCTGGGGGGTCTGGGTGGATTTCTTATGGGTAGCGGAACCCAAGTGCCAGGGCCAGGTCCTGACCTCTCCCTCTGGCAAGTCACTGATACGGTTTCCTCTTCCACATAAGGGGCAGTGAGGACTTAGTGTGTGGATGGGCTTAGCGAGCTATCTCCTGTTGGCACCGGGAATTGCGGATGCCAGCGTGAGCCCACGTAGTGTCGGCTGTTATCTCCAGGAGGAGCTTCTGTTGCCCTTGCCCTTGCCCTTGGGGAGATGGAGCTGCCTGGCCTGTAGTGTTGTCCTGGGGTCTCTGTGTCTCTCGCACCATCTGTGATGGGAAAGTTGAGGGAGACTAGTAATTGAACTAAGTAGTGACTGAAAGCTCCCTCATACCCTCTGTGCATGTGGTCCTCTGAGCACACTGCTGCTTCTCACTCTTGGTGCTCGCAGCAGTCAACTGGAGGATGGCAGCCAGGCCCTGGCGTCGGCAGAGCACTCAGCAGCCGGGGATCCGCATGCCTCTAGGCTGTGCCCTCAGTGGAGTCACCCGGCCCCCATACCCCAGCTTGCAAAGGGAGCTGTTGGGACCAGCTAATCTCCGTAGCCTACTTTTGAGGGTCTGTCATAGTCGTAACCCACCAACTGACAGTGAATTGGAATGGGGGTGTAGGGGACATTTGGCTTGGTATGGAACCAACCGTAACTTTTTGCAGAGCAAGTAAGATATTAATGTACATTAGGAATTTACTCCTGGCACTTAGCTAAAATCCTGTTTTTAAAAATGTGTTACCACAAATCTGGATGGAGCAGATTTTGAAGACTTGTCTCTGGTTTTCTGTGCAGGATCCTGGTGCACCTGAGCCGTGGAGGGGCCGAAGTCCAGATCTTTGCTCCTGACGTCCCTCAGATGCACGTGATTGACCACACCAAGGGGCAGCCTTCCGAGAGCGAGAGCAGGTGGGGGTGGGATTGGCACTTGCTTCTTGTCCAGCTCCCATGGTGCAGCTTTTTTTGCTGGCTTAGCTTAAACCAAGTCGTGTGTGCAAGTGAATGTCCTTCTGAGCAGTTGTGCTCAGGCTCTTCTGGAAGTAATGCTGCCAGGGCTCAGTAGTGCCTTCCTTCCAGTACTCACAGGAGTGAAAATATCGACCGTATCGCTTCCCACTGAGTAAAGCTGCTCATACCTTTGTCTTGAGCAAAGGTGGTGGTTCTCAGTTTGGTTGCCCACCTTATTCCCCTGCCTGGGCTCCAGATCTGTGTTGTTGGTTCCCAGCAACATGTCTATTACTGCGGTGTGTGTGGTTGTGGCCTGTGTGGCCCGAGATCCGCTTCCCTTGCCCGTCCTGCCCGACAGCCCTGTGCAGGCCATTCCCAGGTGCCTTCCAGCTGGCTTCGGACCGTGAGAGGTCTGGGGCTGTGCTTCTCACCAGCGGGGGGTTTCTTTGCCTGCCTTGGACCCTGCCTTCTGCACCTGGACTTGCACCTTCGGCCCCCACAGCTGGAGGCTGGCAGCTCTCTGTGGTGGCTGGCCTTCGTGTTGCTTCACTGGTCCTGAGTCCTGGCTTCTTACCTTCCCCCCAAATCCCACCGTCCTGATGCGTGCACAGAATTCTGTCTGCGTTAGACATTGAGAGAGACTTCATTTCCCGTGGGCCTTGACTGACGGTGCAGGAGATTCAGAGTGATTTGGTGCAGGTTCAGAGGTGCTGATCTGAAGAGCCCAGCATAGATTTAGTGTTGCTAGAACCATGTTGCCTTTCCAGGTAGTGACCAAACATGCTGACCTGGAAGTAAGTTCCTGTGTGTCTGAGCCGTGTGTGGAGCGTGTCGCCTGTGGGCTGTGCCCCTGCCCCGCTCCACAGCCCTCCACCAGGATGCTGAGGCTTTTTGCCCTGTGCTCTTTCCCAGGAATGTTTTGACCGAGTCTGCAAGGATCGCCCGTGGCAAGATCACAGACCTGGCCAAGCTCAGTGCAGCCAACCATGATGCCGCCATCTTTCCAGGAGGCTTTGGAGCGGCTAAAAACCTGTGCGTATTTGAGCTTTGAGGTCTTCCACGTTCCATGTTGAGATGGGAAGGGGGTGCTCCTGCCTGCTGTCCGACGTGGGCAATGGAGCGGTGATGGGAGGGGTGGTGATAGGAGCAGCCTCTGGGTTTAGGGTCTGGGCAGGGCATGTGACTGCTCTCTGATTTGGGAGCCGTTCTTATGGTTGGGTCTTAGGTAGGATTTTCGCAAGACGTGCTTTTTTTCCTGCTTCTCTGCTGTCTTGTCTCTGAGCATTCCTGGGACCCAGCAGCGGTCAGAGTGGGTTTGGGGCTCCCTCTTACCTAGTCATTGTGCTGGTAGGTCTCGTCACATTGAAATCAGTCTCTGAGTATTTACTCGTTGGAGATACCACTTTTTCCTCCTTTTATTTCTTTTTTCTTTTTTTTTCTCTTTGTCTGTAGAGATGAGGTTTTCGTCTGTTGCCCAGGCAGGGATGCAGTGGCACGATCGTAGCTCACTACAGCCATGATCTGGGCTCAAGCCATCCTCCAGCCTCATCCTCCTGAATAGCTGGGACTATAGGTGCATGCCACCATGCCCATGTGTCTTGTTTTCGTGTTTGTTTTTTGTAGCGTTACATGTAGCCCAAATTGGTCTGGAACTTCTGGGCTCAAGTGGTCCTCCGGCCTCGGCCTCCCAAAGTGCTGGGATTCCAGGCCTGAGCCACTGTGCCTGGCCCCAGTTCTCTTATGGAACCTTGCAGCATCAGGAATTGGTTTCCTTCGTGGTAGTTTAGGTGGAGGTCCTGACCAGGAAGAAGGCGGCCGCCTTGGCGTGGCTGCTTGGGTTAGTTCCATGGTAGCTGGACCGTGAACTGTGGAGGACTGGCCGCCTCCCACATGGTGGCATCCTTGAGTTCCAGATCCTCTTTCCGTGCTCTGTGTCTCCCCTCTCTCTTCGCACATTCGTGGAGATTCTCTTGGCACCACCCCCATGGCCCTGCCTGTGAGGTGGAGGTGGTGCCAGGCTGACTCTCCAGGGACAGCTCTGTCACCTGCAGGAGCACTGGCCACAGTGCGTCTGAGCGTGCAGGTGGCTTCTGTGCCATGGTGTGGGTGGCAGCCCCAGCAGGGCCGGCCCTGGTCGGCAGCTCCTGTTTCGAGGGCAGGCTGGAGCCTGGCTGGCCGCTCGCCCTGCCCTGGGCAGCCTGCACCCAGAGTCGAGGGGCAGACAGTCTCCATCTGAAGAATGCGCCCTTCCTATCCTGAAACCTCAGAGGTCTTCTTCCTCAGATGCCAGCCGTTTTCTCTGTGCCCTTGGCCGTGCCCTCACCGCCTCCCACCGGAAGCGCCACCCCAGCCTGTCATCCCCCTTCTCCTGAAAGCCAGCAAGCCTCGTTGGTGCTGCCTCACGCAGTCCCACGTCAGGCTCCATGTTTTGTCCAGTTGTCCCCGCGTTGCCGCCATCTCCACGAGGCTCTGACTGCTGACACCGTGTGTGGTGGGGCCCGGGGGCAGCTGGAGGGTGTGCTGGGGGCTCTGTGCCCTGGCATGGCTCCTCCACGTTTTGCCAACCCGGAGGCACAGGCGTGAGGTGTGTGGAGGTTCTCGGGGTCAGCGGGTCTTGCCTTTGGCTTTCAAGGTGTTGATGGGCCCTGGGACCGATGTGCCCGTGGATCTGAGCCCACGTCTCCTGGGCGAAGCTCCCATTTTCACTGACCTGTCCAGAGCATTCTGGGTGAGCCTGCCCTGCGTGTTCACAGTGCGGTGCGCTCTGATGAGCTGCAGCCGTGGCCGCTGTGCACCCTCTGAGACAGTCACCCGTGGGGACGGTGAACACCCACTGCCTCCAGAAGATTCCCAGTACTCTGTCGGCAAAGCCGTGTGGAAAATGCTGGGGCGGAGGACTGGGGTGTGTGAGTGGTGGCGTAGAGCCCGGGGGTGGTGTTTGTGGGAAGGTGTGCCCACTTGTAGATTTGGTGGCATTGCCAAACACACGCCCTGTGGGCAGTGTGGAGAGACCTTCCCTGCCCCGCGTGCCCTCCACAGCTCCTGCTCCTCGGCCTGAGGTGTGGATGCTGGTGTGTTGGGTAAACTGGCGTTTCTTTCATGGTCACTGGAGCGAGAGTGCTTGTTACGCCCGGAGGCCGATTGCGTTGCTTGTTACGCCCGGAGGCCGATTGCGTTTCTTTTTTGGAAGCTCTGGAGTTTCTTGCTGCCGCTTTGTTTTAAGGAAAAACTCACACACCGTGTTTCTCCTCCTCCCACCACAACAGTCGTCCACACAGAAGGCTGCTGTGAGCGGGTTTGAAGGGTCTTCCCCACGCACCACGCAGGGGTCGCTGCTGCCTTCTCATTCAGTTCCGACAGTGTGGACCCAGGGCAGCGTCCGACCCCACGGGTTGAGGGCTCCGTCCCCAAGACTGTCCCCGACACACACCGGTGGCCAGCCTGAGCCTCTGGAACTGACCGATTCACTTCACTGAAGTTGGGGTTCCCACAACCCCGTTTGCTGGAGTGGCTTACGGTGCTCAGGGAAACATGACGTCAGCATTCTCCCCCAGGGAGTGGGGGACCCTCTCAGGAGAAAGGCGGGGAACATCACAGTCCTGCTTTGGGGCAGGTGAAAGGCGGGCAGGAGGTCAGAGGCTGCCCGAGGCCCAACACAGCCACCATCGTAGCAGAAAGCTAACAAGCGCCATGGGAGTCAGGAGCCGGAAACCGGTGTCTGAGTCTCAGCACCACAGCCCGAGTTCTGCCAGCTGCTCCAGAAGGTTCCAGGGCGTGAGCCCTCTTGGCCTGGTGGCCTCCTGTTCCACCCTTCCCGATCCTCCTGCTTTCTGTTTAAAACACAGGAAAAGATGTTCACATCAAACGCGCGTATGTGCAGCCATGCCCATGTCTCTTGCCGCAGCTGACTGAGGGTCTGGAGCTGTGCCTAGGAAGCCCCCAGGAGCAGACCCTGGTTGTGAGGCTGTCTGAGGAGGCCTTTTCTCTCCCGGCAGGAGCACCTTTGCCGTGGACGGGAAAGATTGCAAAGTTAATAAAGAAGTGGAGCGTGTCCTGAAGGAGTTCCACCAGGCCGGGAAGCCCATCGGGTACGTACTGCCGCTCAGGCCTCGGGCAGAGAGGGAGGAGGGTGCATGGGCCTGCGGCCTCCATACTCAGCCAGGAGCTGCCACTGATCCTGAAAACTCACAGCTGGTTTTCTTGTTTGAGCTAAGGGGATTTCATGCGACGTCACTGGTGACTGAACAGGAAGGAAAGGGCACACTCCGCTTCCCTAGCAGAGACCTGCGATTCTCTTGGCCCCAGAGCATCCGTAGGCAGTCCCTCAGGACCCCAGCCTCTACCAGACCCTTCTCCCGAGCAAGCTCCTTAGCCACAGATCCCCAACCCCGCTGACTTCCGGCCAGTCACTACAGCACGTGCACCGTCCCTGACGCCGTCCACTCCCAGCAGCCTCCCTCCTGGAGAACCACAGCCGACCATGCCCCTTTGCCCCTGCTCAGACAAAGCCTGGGTCCTGAGGCTGGCGGCACGAGTTGGGTGCCCACTCCATCATCAGCGCCGTGGCTTCCGCGGCAGGTCACGGCCCTGCAGGGAGTGTGCGCTCTTCACCGTGTGCAGCCGGGAAGTCACCCTCAGATGAGTGACGGTGACCCAGCAAGGCCGGGTTCCACCTTGGCAGGTGTGATGCTTCCACGAGCCTCCCCGCGCCTGCTCCTTGGTGGTCCCGGAACCCGGTGCTGCGCTGTCCGGGTCTCAGCTGCGTCTGGTGCTGGCATCTGTCCCAGGTTGGAGAAGTCCCTGGAGCAGGGCGAGAGCCGCACTTGCATTGATGAACATCTGTGAGGCGTGTGCAGTGGCCGCTCACTACTGGGTTCTGTCAACCAAACAAGGATAAGGCTCTACCAGAATCCTCTGTCTGAGCGGGGCTGGAAAAAAAAAACCCTCCCCACCCACAGTCACTCACTTAAGGACCCGCCTGGTCACCGTCCCAGGTGACATGGCAGAGCCACAGGAAGAGGTGCAGGCTCAGAGCTCCTGAAGGAGGTCCCTGCTACAGGCGCATCACAGCCCAGGTGAAGATGCCGCCCACGGTCCCCACCTTGGGATCCCATCCTTGTCAGAGAAAACGTTCCTGGGATGAGCGCCCGGAGGGAGGAGCCCAGGGCC
>NW_012117154.1:7765521-7771557 GCF_000951035.1 Colobus angolensis palliatus
GTCCCTCCTGCAGCCGGCCCCACCCACCCCTCAGCCAGGTGCCAGAGGCCTGCGTGGCCAGCCAGGGGCTGTTAGGCGGCCCGGCTGCTTAGTGCCGGGACCCCTTCCTTGAATGCGGTAGTTGAGGTGGGTGCTGGGCTGTGCCAGGAGCCGCTGTGGTATCTGTAGCTGGCACTTGATGGCCAGGTGGCTGCACACAGCATCAGGAGCTCCTGAGACCCTGCTTCCCAGACTTCCTGCCTGCTCGGAGGGTGGCAGGGGCCTTCATTTCATAGGCAGCCAGAAGTTGCTTCAGCTTTAGGACATGCAGTTTTGGGGTGTGGGTTTGTTTTGAGAGAGAGTCTGTCTCTGTTGCCCAGGCTGGAGTGATCTTGGCTCACTGCAGCCCCCGCCTCCCAGGGTCAAGCCGTTCTCCTGCCTCAGCCTCCCAAGTAGCTGGGATTACAGGCGCCTGCCACCAGGCCTAATTTTTGTAATTTTAATAGAGATGAGTTTTCGCCATGTTAGGCTGGTCTCGAACTCCCGACCTCAGGTGATCTGCCTGCCTCAGCTGCCCAAAGTGCTGGCATTACAGGCGTGAGGCACTGTGCCTGGTTGTGACATGTGTTGTTAACTGTGTTTTGTTACAGCCCATGGTAGCAGTTTCCACCTGGGCCTGTTGGGAGCGGGTAGGACTATAGACGGCGGGAGGAGGGATGAAGGAAGACCGGTCAAGGTGTGGGGTGTTGGGGGCAGGATGGGGCCTGACAGCTGTGGGCCACACCACAGGTTGCCAGGGGATGGGGCTGCTGTTTGATGAGGCCGTGCCCTTTCCACTGTCGCCCCTGGGTGGCCATGAGGTGTGGACAACACAGGTCACTGAAGGCGCTGCTGTGAGCACAGTGGCTGGCACACAGAGGGGCCTCTGTTGGCTGGGCAGGAAGGGGAAGGGGTTCCTGGTGAAGCAGAAGCAGGACCCAGGGGTGGGCATGGCGGGACCCTCAGCTTCAGGGCCCGGGTGTAGCTGTTGTGGCCTGCGTGTCAGGGTCGGGCGTGTGCCACCAGCCTGCACTTGCTGAGACTTGCGCTGCAGGTTGGAGGCTGGTGAGGCTGCTCCTGGCCCGCTGTGCCTCCGCTGTGAAGGGGGTCTGGTGTGGCTGGTCAGTGCAGCTGTGATCCCTGTTCCTGGGTCACAGAGCATCCCACAACTCAGGGCTGGGGCAGCCGCACGCCTTTACCGCCTGTGTGAGTGGACTTCGGCAGCCCGGGACTCCCGCTAGTCTGGGGTGTCCTGGGGCTTGGGGCTCATCCGTGACTGTTGGGGGCTCCCCTCGGGGTTCTGTGGCCTGGTGCCTGAGTGCCTGCAGGGAGTGCTGGGTGGGGAGTGGGGCTGAGGACACTTCACTCAGCCTTGAGTCACCTGGTGCCACCTCCACCACATCCCATGGGCCACAGCCTCCGGGCAGCCCAGGCTCACAGCGGGCAGGGACGGCAGGGCCCCCATGGCAGGGCAGCCTGGGGTCATGGCGAGGGTCATTTCTGTTCTGCAGGCCGTGCAGCCTGGGGTCCCGCACCTGCCTGACCCGTGTTCTTCTCGCCTTTCAGCTTGTGCTGCATCGCACCTGTCCTCGCAGCCAAGGTGCTCAGAGGAGTCGAGGTCACCGTGGGCCATGAGCAGGAGGAAGGTGGCAAGTGGCCTTACGCTGGGACTGCTGAAGCCATCAAGGCCCTGGGTGCCAAGCACTTCGTGAAGGAAGTGGCCATATCCTTCCTGGTAGCCAGGCCCCAGCCCGCAGTTGCGCTTGTCCCTGAGACGTGCATAGGGACGCCCCGCCTCTGGGCGGCCTCTTCACCGGGAGCTGCACCTGTTGCTCTCCCTGTGGGGCCTCCCCTGGTGGGCACCGTGGCCATGTGTCTGAGGGTGTAAAGCAGATGGCTGTGACGGCCCAGCTGGTGCGTGGTTGGCAGGTGGTCCGGGTCCCTAGCCTGACTGTTGAGTCTGCTCACAACCCCCAGACAGCCATACTCGGGGCCTGCATAGGGGGAGGGGGCAGCACCCTGCAGGGGAAGCTGTGGGACCTCAGGATGCTCCAGCCCAGGGGAGGGTGAGGAAAGAGTGTGTGCGAAGTGTGCAGGGAGAGCGGCCAGGTGTGCAGGAGGGAGGGGCTTCCTGAGATGTGGAGGGAGAGCGGCTGCGCGTGCAGGAGGCAGGGACTTCCTGGCTTTATTTGGGTGGGAGTTCTCAGGCCAGTGTGAATAGCCAGGTGATTCTAGCCAGCCTCACAGCCTCCGGCCCCTCCTGTTGAGGTGTGTCCCCTGGATTCTGAGACGATGGACCGAGAGCACCAGTGGGGCTGTTCCCAGGGAGATTTGGAGGGAGGCTCCTGGGAGGCGCTGCCTGGCCCTGGAAGAATGTCCATGTGGGCCCAGTTGAGAGAACAGAACAGTCTGGGGTGCCAGAAGTTGCTAGAATGAGTACAGCATGGACCCGGTCCCCTGCAGCTGTTGTTCTGGAGGGTGCAGTTCCTCTCAGTGGGGCAGCTTTTTACTCACAGGCAGCTTCCGACGTCAGGCCCTGTCTTGCCTCCTGTCTCCCCCCCTGAAGCTTTCCTGCCGGGCAGGAGCGCGGGGGAAGACTGGCCCCAGGCCGCTGACTACTTGCAGGAAGGTGGGGACACGTGTTGGTTGGTGTGGAGGCCTGGCCGCTGGTTGCATGCGTGGCGTTGGGGAGGCTCAGGTCTGGCTGGCCAGCCCCAGTTGTGCACCTGCTGCCCTGTTGCCTGTTGCCCTGCAGCATGAGGACCGGCTCCCTCACAGCCAGTTCTCTGAAAAGTGGAGGCGCTGCCACTGCCTCCCATGATGGTTGTGAGGACCCAGGCATGTGTGCGCCCCCGTGGCAGGGCAGCTCGTGGCCATGTGTAGGTGTTGAGCCTGTGTGATGCTGGCATGAAAGGTGCCCTGAGGGCATTGCCCCGTTCCCTGGAATTTCCTGCTTCCTTCCTCTAGAATGCATGTCAGTTGGGAACAGGTACCTTCCTATGTTGTTCAGCAGCATCAATCATACAGAAAGCGGGGTCCTGCCAGCACAGACTGGACCAGGAGCAAGTTCTCCTGTTCCAAGTTACCTGAGAACAAAGTTAGGATGTGCGGTGAGGGTGGGGCCGGGGCCAGGGCTCCACACCTGAGTCCCTCGGGTCCGTGCGGGGCAGCTTTTCCGTAACTCTGCACACGAAGCTCACGTGGACCAGAAAAACAAGGTGGTCACGACCCCAGCCTTCATGTGTGAGGCGGCACTCCACCACATCCACGACGGGATCGGGGCCATGGTGCGGAAGGTGCTGGAACTCACTGGAAAGTGACGCGCACAGACGGGGTCCTGGCTTGGTGCCAGGACTTGGCCTCACCCTCTGGCTGAGGAGCTGTCAGCTGCTTTCCATCCAGCTGGGAGTCTGGCAGGCCCTTTTTTTTTTTTTTTTTGCTGAAACCTGCAGGCGTTCTCTCTGTAAGGAGGGTGGGCTGCAGTGCCTGGGGGGGCGTTTCTTCCTGGGCTTGGCTGGGCTGCTCTCAGATACAGAGGCCGAGGGGCCAATTCATTCTCTGCCACAGGGACTTGCCTCACTGTGTCCCAAAAACAAAATCGCAGCCAGCTTTTCCAGAAACAGAAAATTCTGCCGTCCGAGGTTTTATACTTCAGGTTAGTTTTTGGAAGGAAGAACATTTTTAGGTTTGCAAGTCTCCTGATGAGGAAACCAGAAATACCACATTTATGGACCATGAAAGGTTGGTTCTCTACTCTGAAGGGACTTTTGAGTTCATCAGCGTAAGGGGGTTTCTAAAGCAGACAATCCCTGTAGCCGCAGAGAATAAATGCCTTCCCAAAGTGGCAACTTCCCACAGCCACGTTTCAGGCCAGCTGAGACTGAGTGAGGAATGGCAGTGAGGTTTCTTCAATTAGTCTCAGTTCTCTTAATTTTCAGGAAGAAAGGGAAGTTGCAGCACCTCAGTCCCCTAGATTGACCTCTGGGGAGTGATGGTAGCGTTGGTGCCAGGCTGTGTGTTCAGGTGTGGCAGAAGCTTGCAGACGTGTCTGAAGGGAAATAAAGTGTGTGGGCATTCGACTTTGTGCTGCGTTCATCTGTGTATGCCGGATTGTTTGGGGGAGAAAGCACTTGGGATGGGAGTCAGGTGTCTGCACACTTCACTCGGTGTCACATATCTGTTGCCTTTTGGGTCTGTCTCTGCCTGAGCAGCCAGGGCCAGGCCAGCCTGAGAGGCCCCACGCTGGGTGGGTCGCAGGAACTGCCCCATGTTGGGTTGGGGGTGTGGGAAATGTCCACTCGGGCTGCTGGCACGGCAGTTCCGTGTGGTCTGGTTTGCATCTCCCTGTGTGTCAGGTGCCGGACCTGGAACGGGGCCCCTGGTCCCGCAAGACTCGAACCCTCAATTGCACGGTACCCACCACACCCCCTGGGCCTCCCCACCCACCACGTGGAATCAGCAGATTCGTTCACCACCTCGAGAGGGCACGGGGGACCCATGGGTAAGGCAGGAAGGCCCCGGTGCACCCCGCATCGGGTCTTGGCCTGATGCTTCTGGTTCTTCCTCCGTGGGAGCTGGGTTCTCTAGTGGCCTTCCTCCCACCGAGGCCAGGCCTCAGGAAGGCCTGGCGGGTGTCCACGCCCACTGCACACGCCCACAGCACTTGCCTTGGGGCCAGGATTACCCTGGCCCGGGCAGCAGAGGAGCCTCCCACGTCCGGGGTAAGGTGAGGCTCCTCCCCTTTCTCATAGGCTGGTGTGGACACATTTTGCGTGGTGGGGGGGTACCCATACACCACACATGTATATTCACGTGTGCGTGAGTGCATGAAAAGTGCACAATCACAAGCATTCACTTTGGGGTTTCCACCAAGAAAACGTGCAAAACCATCCCTTGGGCTTGGAACGGCGGCACTGTCCCCAGAACCTCTCAGCCTCGTGCAGGCCCCGGCTGCACGCTTGTTTGCTCGCCTTCGCGCGCGCGTGCTCGCTCTCTCTCTCTATCTCTCTCTCTCTCTCTCTCTCTCTCTGAGGTGATCCAGTGTGGCACCCCACACTCAGGTGCTTTTGCTGGGCCAGGCCTGTCCTCACCTGCGTCTGCCCTTAGCCCAGGCGGCCCTGGGAGTCCTCAGTGTCCCCACTTGCAGATGAGGCTTTGCTCCGCCCAGGGCCCTGCAGCTTGTAGGGCTTGACTGGAACTCAGCTCCGAGCAGCGTAGCACCAGAACCCGAGCCCTAGAAACAGATCTTGGTACATTGGGAAGTCCAGAGAGGGGCCGTGACAGAACCGGAGAGCTTGGTCCCAGGTTCACTGGAGGAGAGCTCGGTCCTGGGTTCACTGGACAGTGGCTCCGTGGCTGCTGCGTGCCAGGCACCTTCAGGTACCAAGGGCATTGTCATGAGCATGCCCTTGTCCTGGAGCTCAGGTGGGGTGGAGGCAGCCAGCACGTGGCCCGGTGAGCCGTGGAGTCCCCCAGCAGTGTGGGGGTGTGGACACGCTGGGAAGGAGGATGGCAGTGCCAAGCATGCATAAAGTGATCAAGGAAGGGAACAGGAGGCCCAGCGGGAACAGGAACTAACCAGGGGTTCAAGGTCAGGGCGTGGGGAGGGAGGGACGCTGGTGACATGCATGGTTCCGGGGACCAGGCCCTCCTGCCATCCCAGAGGCCTCTGCATCCCACAGCCTGTGCGCCCTGGCACGTGGTTGTGGCTTCAGACGCTGCCACCAGGGGGCGGGGCAGAACTGTCTTTGGGGCTGACCCCGGGCAGGCGGCCCCCACCAAGCTGCTTCCTGTTGGAGCCATCAGAGTCTGGGCTATCTTCTGAAGCCCTCCCTGGTCTCCACACGCCCCACCCCTTTTGCTCTGTTCCTCTTGTTTCCTTCCAGGGTACCTCCTTACCTCCTGTCCAGGTCACCAGAGCTCAAGCTCTGGACATGCCCCATTCCCCAATAATCTTTTCTTCATTCTGTTTCTCCACCACTCCCAGTTCCCCCACCACTCCCAGCTGCTCCACACTCA
>NW_012117154.1:7772002-7772967 GCF_000951035.1 Colobus angolensis palliatus
GCTCCCCCACCACTCCCAGCTCCTCCACACTCAGCCCCCAGCTCCCCCACCACTCCCAGCTGTTCCACACTCAGCCCCCAGCTCCCCCACCACTCTCAGCTGCTCCACGCTCAGTCCCCAGCTCCCCCACCACTCCCAGCTGCTTCTCCATTCCCACCTGTTCTTCCTTCCTGGTCTTCTCCCCAGACCTGGTCTGACTGTCCCTCCCAGTCCCTCATCTACCTGGGGATGGTTGTCTTCCACCCTGACCTCCGGGCTCTCTTGGATGCTGCTCCTTCCCTTTCCTCCCCCCGAGCTCCTCGCTGTCCCAGACCCCTGCCCAAGGAGGCCTGTAACTCTAGCCCTTCTCTGTACACTACACTTGGAGTGGAGCACCGCCCACTCAGCATGTCCAGACCAGGCCCCCCACACACGCTTCTTCCTGTCTCTGTCTTGGGGACCATTGTGTGCCCAGCTCCCCACGGGAAACTGGTCCCAGCCGCCTATGTCTCCCTGCCCCTCCCTCTACCCAGCTATGGGTTTTGCCTCCAAACATTGTCCAAGCCACCCGCTTCCTCTCCTGTGCCTAGACCAGGTTCATGCCTCCTCCCCATGTCTGGTCCTGACACCCTCGATCCCTCCCTCCTGGGACGACCAGCCCCCCTCTTTGTATTACTGGCTCCCCTTGTCTCTCAGCTCTCAGCGTCACTCTGCAGAGAGGACTTCCCCGCATGCCCTGGCTGAGGAGGGGCCCCTGGGCCACTCGTCTCGCAGATCTCGAGGGCTGTGAGTACACACGTAGCACAGTTTTACCATCTATCTCCCCACTGCACTGGGAGCATCAGGAGAGAGGATGGGGGCCTCATGGGTGCCCCTCCATCTTCCCCGGCCAGGCCTGGGCCCTGAGGGTGGTGGGCTCTTGGCATGAGCTGGCCAGTATGTGCTGTGAGGCTCAAGGCTCACGGACCTGACATGCCACCTTGGCG
>NW_012117154.1:7773362-7775876 GCF_000951035.1 Colobus angolensis palliatus
CCCACCCTCCACCCCCATAACCACTGATGCTTTTTACTGTCCCCACAGTTTTGCCTTTTCCACAATGTCATGTGGTTGGACTCGGGCACTATGTGGCCTTTTCTGATTGGCCCCTTTCGCCTGGTAATAGGCATTTAAATTTCCTCTGTGTGCCTTCATGGCTTGACAGCTTATTTCTTTTTAGTGCTGAATCATATTACATTGTTTGACTGTACCACAGTTTATCCATTTGCCCTCTCAAGAGCATCTTAGGTTTGTCCCAGGTTGGGGCATTTATGAATAAAGTTGCTATAAACACCTGTGTGGAGGTTTTTGTATGGACATACATTATCAACTCCTTTGGGTAAACATGGGGGAGTGTGATTGCTGGATCATATGGTGAGAGTTTTACAAGAAGCTGCCAAACTGTCTTCCCAAGTGGCTGCACCATTTTGCATTCCCAGCAGCAATGAATGGGCGTTCCTGTTGCTCCACGTCCTCACCAGCATTTGGTGGTGTTTGTGTTGTGGATTTTGGCCAGCTGATAGGTGTGTAGTGGTATCTTGTTTTAATTTGCTATTTCCTAGTGACATATGATGGTGAGCCCCTTTTCATGGCTTATTTACTATCTGCGTATCTTCTTTGGTGAGGTATTGGCTCAGAATTTTTGCCCATTTTTAAATTGGTTGTTCGTTTTATTTTTGCTGAGTTGTAAGAGTTCTTTGTAAATTTTGGATCGTAATCCTTTAATGATATCTCGTTTCTAGTTATTTTCTCTAGGTTTGGGGCTTGTCTTCTTATTCTTTTGACAGTGCCTTCACAGAGCTATTTTTAATTTTAATGAAATCAAGTTTGTCACTGGTTTCTTATTGGATTGTTCCCCCACCCCCCGCTTATTAAAAAAAGAAAGAAAGAAAGAAAGAGGGTTTCACTGTGTTGCCCAGGCTGATCCCAAACTCCTGAGCTCAACTGATCCTCCTGCCTCAGTCTTCCAAAGTGCTGGGATTCCAGGTGGGAGCCACTGGGTTCTGTCTTGTGTTTTTAAAACTCATCACCAAGCCCTCGGTCATCTAGAATTTCTCCTGTGTTATCTTTTAGGAGTTTGATAGCTTTGCATTTCACATTTAGGTCTGTGATCATTCTGAGTGAATTGTGGTAGGGGTGGAACGCGTGTGTTGGGATTCATTTTTGGAATGTGAACGCCCCGTTGTTTGGCTCCATTTGGTGGAGACTGTGTCCCACTGCATTGCTTTTGCCGCTTTCTCACAGACCAGTTGACTCTCCATGCAGGTTTGTTTCTGGGCTCTCTGTCCGCTTTCATTGGTCTGTTTCGCCAGTACCGTGTCATGAGTAATGTAGCTTTATAGTAAGTCCGGAGCCTGCCAAGTCATCAGAGTTGGAATCTGCCCCTATCAGATGTCCAAACCATGTCCCCAGGACCCTGACATCAGGTCCCCAGGAGGGCCTGGCTAGAGTCCCTGTAACCCTGGGCGCCAGGAGAGCAGGGTCTGCCCGCTCTGGGACGTCTGTCCTCACGAGGCCAGACACCCAGCCCCGGTTGTCCTGGTCCACCTGGTATGACCCTGCCCTGTTCCTGCTTCTCCCAAGCACCTGTGAGCCTGGGAAGCCCGTCACAAACACCTCCCTGGACCCATGCTGTAGAGTGCACCGCTCCGTTCCCACCACAGCCTCAGGCAGCACTGGCACCCACAGCAGGGGCCGCCCTCACAATCTCACATCGCAGGAGCCCAGGTGTGACGCTAGCCAGGCTCCCCAGAGGAGGCTGTGCCGGCCCAGGCAGCCGCATCTCTCCAGGACCCCACTGCTCCCCGGGTCCAGCCCAGGCCCTGATTCAGCAGCGACTCCATAAAGAAGTAAAATGAGAATATGCACGAGGCCCACACTTAGGGGACCTCTGTCCCATGGTGTCCAGCATGGCTCATAGGTGAGGACAGCAAAACCACCAAGAAATGACCCGAGAGGCCAACAGCAGCTCCCTGGGAAGACCACACTCTCCAGGAAGACATAGCAACTCTGAAATACACAGCTTAGGTAGAAATCTAACACGGTATGTACAAGATCTGTGATGAAATTATAAAACTTTAATAAGTCAAAGAAGTAAAATGGAAAGATATTCCACACCCCTTATTATGCATACCCCCCTTTATCCCTGGTAAGCTTCTTTGCTCTGAAGTCTGCTCTGAAATTAATATAGCTATTCCAGCTTTCTTGTGATTAATGTGAGTATGGTATTTCTTCCTCTGTTCATTTACTTTTAATCTGCGTCTTTTTATTTATTTATTTAGAGACAGAGTCTTGCTCTACCACCCATCTCTACAGTGATGAGATCTTGGCTCACTGCAGCCTTCGCCTCCTGGGTTCAAGCAATTCTCCTGCCTCAGCCTCCTGAGTAGCTGGTACTACAGGCACGCGCCACCACGCTCTGCTAATTTTTGTATTTTTGGTAGAGATGGGGTTTTGCCATGTTGGCCAGGCTGGTCTCGAACTCCTGACCTCAAGTGATCCACCCACCTC
>NW_012117154.1:7777389-7781164 GCF_000951035.1 Colobus angolensis palliatus
GGTTCCCGCCAGTCTCCTGCTTCAGCCTCCCGAGTAGCTGGGACTGCAGGCGCCCACCACCACGCCTAGCTAGTTTTTGTATTTTTAGTAGAGATGGGTTTCACCCTGTTAGCCAAGATGGTCTCAATCTTCTGACCTTGTGATCCGCCCGCCTCAGCCTCTCAAAATGCTACAGGCGTGAGCCACCCCGCCAGCCCAAATGTATTCTTATTCTATAGCTTAGGTGTTCCTCCCCACCCTGCCCCAACCCTCTGCTGGCTTCTTTCAAGATTGTTTCTTTAACTTTCTGCAGTTTGAATACCAAATACCTAGGTGTGGATTGGGCATGATATCGCTTTTAACCTGCTCTAAAACACAAGGAGGACTTAGTGCCTGGACAGGCACCCAGCAGGGCAGGCGGTTCCAGGACTCACCCTGGCTGCTGCGAGCGTTTCCCTGCAGGAATGCGATGTGGCTGCGGAAATCCTTCCAGGCTCCTGCTGGGTCTGGAAGTGCCCCTATCCCTGTGTCTGTGTTGTTTTCCTGGGGCCTCCAGCTGTGGTGAGAAAGGCGTGGGTGGGGGCTGAGGGAGGGGCTGGCTGGCTTCGGACTGTGCTGCTGTGTCGATGGGTGCCTGGCAGCCTCCTTGGGCACAGCCGTGGAGGAGATGGTGCCGTCTCCGTCAGCCTCAGTCACCCCGACCCTGAGGCCCAGAGGCTGCCCTAGAGGGGAGGAGCTGGAACCTAGGAAGTCGGTCAGGTGTGCACCACGGGGTCACTGGCCGGCACCAACCACCAAGTGGCTTCAGGGGTGGGGGCAGCCTGGGTAGACCAGGCCAGGAGACCAGCCTAAACCACACGGCTGACTCACGGGATGGTGAGCAAATACAGTGATGATTGTTTCAAGCCACTAACAAAATCTCTCAATTTCACTCAGCGTCATATCCTCGGGGCCCGTCCGTGTTGTAGCATGTGTCAGAATTCCCTTCTTGTGGCTGAAAAATATTCCACTGTGTGTGTGGGCCATGTTTTGTGTGTTCATTCCTCCGGCGATGGACACTGGGGCTGGTTCCATGTTTTAGCCGGTATGAATAATGCTGCCGTGAACATGGGTGCCAGGTGTCTCTCCGAGACTCACTTTCGGTTCTTCTGGGTACCCGCCTGGAAGTGGAATTGCTGCGTCATGCGATCGTTCTGACTTGAGGAACTGCCTTCCTGTTCTCCCCGCAGCTGCACTATCTTCCATCCCAGCAGCACTACACAAGGGTTCCGGTTTCCCCACATCCTTGCCAACACTTGTCGCTGTTTTTGTTAATAATGGATGTGAGGTGGTTGTGGGGATTTCTTGCTGGGCCTTCCCAGGGAGCTGCTGTTGGCCTCTTGGGTCATTTCTCGGTGGTTTTGCTGTCCTCACCCACGAGCCATGCTGGACACCACATGACAGGAGTCCCCTCAGTGTGGGCCCTGTGCATATTCTCATTTTACTACTTTATGGAGCAGCTGCCGAATGCCGGCCTGGGCTGGACCCAGGGAGCAGTGGGGTCCTGGAGAGATGCGGCTGCCTGGGCCGGCACAGCCACCTCTGGGGAGCCTGGCTAGCGTCACACCCAGGCTCCTGCGATGTGAGATTGTGAGGGCGGCCCCTGCTGTGGGTGCCAGTGCTGCCTGAGGCTGTGGTGGGAACGCAGCGGTGCACTCTGTGGTGTGGGTCCTCCAGGGAGGTGATTGTGACGGGCTTCCCAGGCTCACGGGTGCTTGGGAGAAGCAGGAACAGGCCAGGGTCATCCCGGGTGGACCCAGATGACCAGGACTAGGTGGCTGGCCTTGAAAGGACAGACGTCCCAGAGCGGGCAGACCCTGCCCTCCTGGAGCTCAGGGCTACCAGGACTCCAGCCAGTCCCTGCCCCGCCCCTCCTGGGGACCTGATCTCAGGGCCCTGAGGGCGTGGTTTGACCTCTGACAGGGCAGATTCCATCTCTGATGACGACTTGGCAGGCCTCCAGCGAGAGGAGTGCAGCAGCTGGTGCTGCGGGAGGGGCAGGGGAAGGCGGGGCAGGGCCTTCCTCCCACGGCCACCGAGTTGCCTGGAGGGCCCCATGAGGAAGGAGTTTCACTGCCCAGACAAGCAGCGTTGACCAGCCAGGCCCAGTACCTGATTCCAGCTCAGCAGCTGACTCTCCTGCCGTGGGACCTCAGACAAATCATGTGCCCGCTGCGACTCCAGAGAAAGGGGCAGAGGACACCTGCTCATGGGGCTTGCGAGGACTTGAACTGCGTGTGTGTGCAGCTGTGCAGCGCACCTGTGGGCAGCCAGGTGTGTGTGCACGCGTGTGCACACAGGCATGTGTGATGTGTGTATCTGTGCATGTGTGTGCAGCGCACCTGTGGGCAGGCGTGTGTGCACGCGTGTGCACACAGGCATGTGTGATGTGTGTTTCTATGCACATGTGTAAGCCACTGGGACCAGGTCCGGTAGGTCCCAGCCTGCAGGTGTGGCATGACTGGTAACTATTTTGATTGCCTTGCAGTGTGAGTTACCTTCTTAGAAACCACTGCAGCCACAAGAAAAACAAACAGCAGCCAGTCATTGAGAGACACAGGCTGGGTGCTGAGCGCAGCAGAGCCTTTCCATGGAGAATGCAGAGCCTGTGGCTGGCAGGAGCCGGGCGGGCATCGTCTCTAAGCCTGGAGCTGGCCAGGCGCTCCCGCTCCTCTGGTGGTGGCAGTCCAGGGCCACCAGGCACTCTGGCTGTCCCGGTTCCCGCCTCGGCCTGGTGGGCAGAGGGGAGGATTGGCAGGTTGCTCCTGCCATGTGGCGTCTGGCTTGTGGGGGGCCCACATTGCCGGTCCTCAGGCTGTGGCTGGGACACACACTCGGAATTTTCCTGAGGACCAAGTGCGGTCACACGCAGGACCGCGCTGTAAACTTGCACAGCTCCAAGTGAGTGCACAGGGCTGGCGGGCCCTCGATTCGTCAGCAGTCGGGGCTCAGTGCTGGCCCAGAGCCAGGGCGGCTCGTGGGTGTCTGGGAGGTTTGAGGTTGCTCAGAGGAGCCCCCAGGTCAGGCTTCCAACCCCTTCTGGAATTCTTTGGTCCATCCCAGAGCTCAACTCACATTCTTCTCCCATCTTTTAGGCTTTCTGGAACCTTCCAGGGCCCTGTTACTCCCACCGCTTCTTCCGAGGGCGTGCCCACCACTTGCTGACTCTGTACATATTTGACCTCATTTAGCCGTCGCTGCAGACGTGCATCGTAGCCGTATCGGCAACCCAGCGCTGCTGTGGCAAATCACCACACACCCAAACCAGCAGAGATTCCCCCTCCCTGGCTCTGGTGCCAGAAGCCCAAGATCAAGGTGTGGGCAGGGCTGGCCCCCGAGGCCGTGAGAGGAATCTGTCCCAGGCCACTCCTGGCCTTGAGGCCTGAGGTCTTCAGTGCTCCTTGGCTGGTGGAAGCGCTGCTGCGGCCTCGGCCCCGTGTCATGTGGCTCTCGCTCTGTGTGTCTGGGTGGGTCAGGGCCCACCCGGCTGACCTCGTTTAACCTCATTACCTCTGTGCAGACCCTGCCTCCAAATAAGGTCACATTCACAGGTCCTGGGGTCAAATAAGGTCACACTCACAGATACTGGGGTCAACTAAGGTCATACTCACAGGTCCAGGGGTCAGGACCTCGACACATGGCTGTGGGGGACACAGTTCAGCCCAGGAGGGAAACTGAGGCACAGAATGGGGTGCATTTCCTGAGGCCCCACGGCTCACAAGGAGACAAGGAGGGGCTGCGGGCTGGGGTCCCAGAT
>NW_012117154.1:7782249-7785706 GCF_000951035.1 Colobus angolensis palliatus
GTGTGTGTGTGTGTGTGTGTGTGTGTGTGTGAATCTGAGGGCTGACGGCAAAACCGTTAGCTGTGTTGTGTAGACAGCGCCGTGGGCAGAACAGAGCTTGTTCTCGGGCAGAAGGACAGCAAGGAAGCTGAGCAAGGATGACGTCCCAGAGGCCTTGAGGGCCCTGACATGGTCCAGGATGTCCCCCAGGAAGGCTCTTGCTGTCCCCAAGCCCAGAGGGTTTCAGGGGTATATGTGAATGGTCACTTTTTTTCTTTTTCTTTTTCTTTTTCTTTTTTTTTGAGACCGAGTCTCACTCTCTCACCCAGGCTGGAGTGCAGTGGCCAGTCCCGGCTCATCGGAACCTCCGCCTCCTGGGTTTATGTGATTCTTCTGCCTCAGCCTCCCAAGTAGCTGGGACTACAGGTGCCCACCACCATGCCCGGTGAATTCTTTCATTTTTTTTCTTTTGTTTTGGTAGAGATGGAATTTCACCATGTTGGCCAGGCTGGTCTCTAACTCCTGACCTTGGGTGATCCTCCCATCTCAGCCTCCCAGAGTGCTGGGATCACAGGCGTGAGCCACCACACCAGCCTATATTTCCTTTTTTTAATTGGTAGAATCTATAGGGAACACAAGGTTTACCACTTCAGCCACTTTAAAGAGCTCACTTGGTGTCCCCAAGAGCCCCGAGGTGCCACCACCGCCAGCAAACAGGCCTGGCCCCCGCCCCTCCCCCCGCCCAGGCCTGTCTGCCTCTAAGGCCCGCTGTGGCCGCACATGGACTCCACACCCTGGAGAACCTGGGCTTATCCTCAGAGGAAGAAATAATGACAAAGAGCCCACCTGGTCTTGGATCCCAGCTCTGCACCAATGGCCGTGAGACCGGGGCCCATGCCTCAGTTTCTTCATCTGTCAGCGAGCTCGGACCAGGGTAGTGAGGTAGTGTGGGGGCCCTCGCATTCCTGGGCACAGCCCTGGGGGCCAGGAGACGCCGCCATCAGCTCTGGGCCCAGGCGCTGCCAGCAGCAGGGCAGTCCCTGAGGGTCTTCCCGGGAGCACTGCAGACCCCCTTCCCCTCCGGGTCCCTGTGCGCCTCCACTCCTCAGCAGACGACAGGCCAGCTGCTCTCCTGGGCTGGTTCTGCAGCGCCAACTGAGATGAGAGCTCCTGTGCAGATGACACAGAGGAGGGATGTGCGGTGTGCAGGTGAGGGGCCAGGTGAGGGCCGGGGCAGGGCCTCCCTTAACCTGCCCCCCATGGTCCTGGCACAGAGGTTCCAGTACCTGGGCTCCAGGCAGAGTGTATCTAGCAGCCCAGAGGCCCAGGTGGGCTGTACTGTTGGCTGCTAGGAGCCAGACCCCTGGCTGGGTAGGCAGGTGATGGGGAGGGGAGAACATGAGGGGACCCTCCCAGCAGCCTCTGCATGCAGGCAGCCGGCCTGCCACCCTGGGGAAGCGTGAGGGGCTGCCTTACCAAGGGACCCTCACAGATGAGGTGTGGGCGACAGAGACCCCCGGCCGCTGCTGGAGGCGCCCACAGGACTCCCTGGAGCCTCTCTGTGGTCCTCGGTCCCCTTACCCACCCGGCGGTTCCTGCAGGAGGGGCCAGCACAGGGCAGGTGCCCAAAGAGCAGGTGCAGCCCAGGCAGCAGGGGAGGAAGTCCGTCTCCTCAGGGGGGTTTCCAGACAGGGACCGTTTTTATTGAGGGCACAGAATGTCTCCGAAAGGTCGGTTCTTTATCACATGAGTCACCAGAGAGAGGGGGACAGAGAGAGGAACACTGCAGCCTCCAGTTCCCCTTCAGCTGGGGGAGGGTGGGAGCCAGGCTCCTCGAGCAGTGGAGGCTACATGTCCCTGTCCTGCCCCTGCACCTGTCCTACCCTGTCCAAGTCCCTGCCCCTCTCCCTGTCCTGCCCCAAGTCCCTGCCCCTCTCCCTCTCCTGCCCCGCTTCCCTGCCCTGTCCCTGCCCCTCTCCCTGCCTTGCCCCAAGTCCCTGCCCCATCCCTGTCCTGCCCTTGTCCCTGTCCTGCCCCACATCCCTGCCCTGCCCCTGCGCCTGTCCTGCCCCATGTCCTGTCCCTGTCCCTCTCCCTGCCCTGCCCCACGTCCCTGCCCCGTCCCTGTCCTGCCCCGCATCCCTGCCCTGCCTCTGTGCCTGTCCTGCCCCATGTCCCTGTCCCATCCCTGCCCCTGCCCCTGTCCTGTCCCGCATCCCTGCCCCTGCCCTGCCCCACATCCCTGCCCTGCCCCCCTCTCTGTCCTGCCCCACGTCCCTGCATATGTCCTGGGCCTCAGCACCAGGTTCTGGGCCCGCTTCCTTGCAGCCCCTTCCCCAGAGCCCACCAAAGACCCGAATCCTCACACTCCCGGGACAGATGGCTGTGGGTGGCTGAGAGAGACCTGGCCCCTCCCTGGCCAAGTCCACAACGTCAGGACCCTCGCTGCCCTCCTGCTTTGGGCTCTGCCCCGATGCCCCCGATTTGAAGTGAAACTGCCCAGTGCCCTCTCTGGGGCCCTCCCAGGAGACGCAGGCTGGAGGGGCAGCCCTGGAAAGCCCTTCCTTTCCCTAGAGAGGTCCCCGCCCTGAGAGAGAAGGGCCCGGGCGATGATTCCAGGCTGGGAGCAGGAAGGTGCGTGCCAAGCGCTCCTCGGAGCTGGTGCCCTGCGGCGTAATGTGCAGCTGCTGCTGGAGAAGAGACGCAGGCAGATTACTGAACCCTGAGACATGAAAAAGCATGATCACAGTCTTGCCAGCCTAGGCGGCCGCGGTCCATGCGTACAAGTCTGAGGGCGGAGGAGCCCGCTGCTCGCTTCTCATGAGCCCACCCCTGTGATCCAGCATCTGTGAAACTCCCTGGGAGGCCACGGCCTGCCCTGTCCTAGCCCTGGGACTGCCGAGGGCCGTGTGATGCTTTCTCCAGTGGCATTTACAGAAAACTTCCCTCCGCCCCACCATGTTAGTTGGCTTTGGGATAGTTTGCAGTATTTCCTGATGAAAAAATGTTGAGAAGAACATTTTGGCCTCTGAGGCCTTTTCCCTCGGGTATTTTCTGAGAAATGACATGGATTCAAGGGCTGGGAACATTTTGTAGCCATGTTGCATTAGAGAAAGGCATGTGGGTTCCCACGTGTGGCTGCTCTTCTGTGGGATTCTTCAGACTGGACGCGTGGCGGGGGGGCTGGACACGCGGCGGGGACTGGACACGTGGCGGGCTGGACACGCAGGGGGGACTGGACACTCGGCAGGGGGACTGAACACGTGGCGGGGGTCTGCACACGCGGCGGGGGCTGGACACGCGGCGGGGGCTGGACACGCAGTGGGGAGCTGGACACGCGGCGGAGGGCTGGACACGTGGTGAGGCGCTGGACACTCAGGGGGCCTGGATACATGTGGCGGGTCTGGGCAGGCAGGGGGCCTGTGTGTCAGGTGTCAGGTTTCTATGGCATGTGGTATGAACCCTGCTTTTCTTTTTT
>NW_012117154.1:7786163-7788426 GCF_000951035.1 Colobus angolensis palliatus
GAGAAAAAGGAAGCCGTTTCCTCCACTCCCAGGGCCCAGGGACAGGGAGGTGGCCCGGCCCCCTGGGGAGGGAGGGACAGGGAGGTGGCCCGGCCCCTGGGGAGGGAGGGACAGGGAGGTGGCCCGGCCCCTGGGGAGGGAGGGACAGGGAGGTGGCCCGGCCCCTGGGGAGGGCAGCACGTTGGTTGTAGGGTTGGTCCGGAGAGCCAGCGGCAGAAAGGATCTCCGGGGGTGCTGGTGGGCCCTTCCCCGCGGGGCTCTGCTCAGCCTGTGGTGGCCACGCGGCAGGGGCCCCACTCCCAGACCCTCAGCCACTGCCAGCCCAGCCAGCCTGCTTCTGACGATGTCCGGTTCTCTCGGGTTTCCTTGATCAGGCTTCTTCAATGCCTAAAGCTTTGGGACACTTCGTAGTGGCTCTCTGGGGTCCAGGTGGCCGCTGTCCGCCCTGGCTCTCTGTGTTGCCCCCTCCTGAGGCCCTGGCTCCTGGATGCTCCAGCCTACGTGTGCCTCCTCACTCTATTTTCGTGGGCACTACCCCTTCACAGGGCCCACCTCCTGGCTTCTGCCCCTGCCCGCTCTTTGAGCAGGGGTGGATCTCCCCAACACCGGCCCACACGGCTGTGCTTGCAGCCCAATGACATGGGCGTGGCGGAGACTCCCGGAGCCTCTTCCTGAGGGCGCCTCAACCTCGGGCTTCCATGTGCAACCCCGCTGAGTCCAACAGAGTATGAACCCCACCCCGATGTCTGAGCACCAGGAGCTGATCAGACCTCAGTCCTCGGTGCCCTCAGCAGAACATCCTGGCCCTGCCGCACCCTCCTGGCGATTTTCCAGCCACAGACCCCGTCGCTCCTCAGCTGTGAACCCTCTTTGTCCTGCTGCACCCAACACGGAGCCCGTCTCTCCCCCACTGCAGGAGTCCGGAATGAAGTTTTCCTTGCCATTGTAATAAGCACCAGGCTAATTCTTCTTTAACAGGTTCTCTCTAGACTGGATCAGGGACAGTCTCCACTATAAATTGTGAATTAGCTGTGACCCTGCCACCCACGGTTGCCTGCCAGAGTTCTTTCTAAATGTTCTATCTGAGCCTGGCCATTGCTGCTGGCTCTAGAGGTGCCGTCACACCACCCCGGTTGACACCCCTTGGCCTGACCTGCAGTCTCACCCCACAGAAGGATCTGGGAGGGTCTGGCCCCAGGTGCTGCGGCAGGGCTGCTGGGTCCTGTGTCGGAGCCCACAAAGGCTTCCTGGGAGAGTCGTCGCCAGCCCTGTGGACCCTGCTCCCCATGGGCTTCTGGGCATCGATCAGGTACCCAGCATGCACCCCTAGACAGGGGCCCCCTCTGCCCTGCCTCTGGGACTCAGTTTCACCCAAGTCCTGTGGGGCTGGCACAGCCTGGGGCCCAGGTGCTGGCAGAATCTGGCTGGAGCCTGGGGCAGGGCAGGGCCTTCCAGGCACGTTCCAGAGCATGCACTGAAGGTGTTAGCATGTGGGACTGGAGACACCAGGCTGGACGAGGCTGGACAAGCACCTCTGCCAGAAGCAGCACAGGCCTGACACAGGCAAACCTCCCAGAGCCCACCCCACTGACCCCAGCCCCCGCTGATCCTCCCAGAAGACATTCCTGGAAACCCACTCTGAGAATGCTGCTCCAGGAGCTGAACTAGCGGTATCAGCGTCTTAAAGCTGACCTCCCTCTTGGCTGTGTGATGCCTAGGCATCCGTCCCAGACCAGCATCCCCAGGCCTGACAGGTCTGCAGGTCACAGGGATGTGGGACCTTCTGTGTCTCTGCCCCAAAGTGGCCATGCCGGGACACAGAGCTGCTACTTGGGGAAGGGACAGATTCAGACAAAGTAGTGGGTTCACCTGAGGCCCTCTCAAAAGACACGCCCACCTCTCAAAAGACACGCCCACCTGGAACCTCAGGAAGGGACGCGCCCACCCGGAACTTCGGGAATGGGCGAGCCCGCCTGTAACCTCGGGAAGGGAAGCGCCCGCCTGGAACCTCGGGAAGGGGCGCGCCCGCCTGGAACCTCGGGAAGGGAAGCGCCCGCCTGGAACCTCGGGAAGGGGCGCGCCCGCCTGGAACCTCGGGAAGGGGCATTCCCGCCTGGGACCTCGGGAAGGGGCGCGTCCCCCTGGAACCTCGGGAAGGGAAACGCCCGCCTGGAACCTCGGGAAGGGACGAGCCCGCCTGGAACCTCCGGAAGGGGCGCGCCCGCCTGGAACCTCGGGAAGGGACGAGCCCGCCTGGAACCTC
>NW_012117154.1:7795711-7799837 GCF_000951035.1 Colobus angolensis palliatus
CCGCCTGGAACCTCGGGAAGGCCTTTGCAGATGTGATCGAGTTAAGGATCTCAAGATTCAAGGTAAGGTCACTCCAAGTTGCCTGTGTGGGCCCTGAGTCCAATGGCGTGTCCTGGCAGGAGACCAGCAGAGGTGGAGGGCGCGTTCTATGGGCTGAGACGGGCAGGACTATGACAGGAGGGAGGCGCGGGCCTGCTCCCTGGAGCCACCGCCTCCCCACACTTGACCTCAGGCTCCTGGCCCCGGAACTATGAGGAATAAACTGTCTTTTTAAGCCCCCGCTGTGTGATGATTGGCAGTGCCAGCAATGGGAGCTGATACAGACCCTGATCGGGGCCCAGACACCTGGCAGCTTGGGCCAGGCCCCTTCGGGTTAAAGCTGGCCCTTCCGCTAAGGAAGGAGACCACTACTCCTCCTGCTGCCTTCCGCCCCCAACCTTGCCTGGTTCACAAGACAGGCAGAGAGAAAAAGCAAAAAGCTGGAAAAAAACAAAAGTAAGATAAAGAGCCAGAACAACCTTGGCACTGCCACCCGGCCCTAGGAGTTAAAAAAAGTAATCATAACATCAACCCCTGACCTAAATTACTTGTGTTATCTGTACATTCCAGACACTGGAGGAAAACAGCATTGTAAAACTTTCTGTTCTGTTAGCTGATGCACTTAGCCCCCAGTCATGTTTCCCAGGCTTGCTTGATTTATCACGACCTTTTCACGTGGACCCCTTGAAGTTGTAAGCCTTTAAAAAGGCCAAGAATTTCTTTTTCAGGGAGCTCGGTTCTTAAAACACGAATCTGCCGAGGCTCCAGGCCAGATAAACCACTTCCTGCTTTGATCTGGTGTCTGAGGAGTTTTGTCTGCATCTTATCCTGCTACATTTCTTGGTTCCCTGACCAGGAATCGAGGTGATTAACAGACAGTCGAGGCAGCCCCTTAGGCAGTTTAGGCCTGCCCTGTAGAGCATCCCCGCGGGGTACTCTGGCCAGCTGCAGCCAGGCGGATCCTGAGAGCACACCCAGGTAGGCATTCGCCCCGGTGGAATGCCTCGCCAGAGCAGTGCACAGCAGACCCCCGCGGAGGGTCAACACAGGGGCTGAACACTGGGAAGGAACTGGCACTTTAAGTCTGGACGTCTGAAACTTGGTACGACTGGTCTTGGGGACTTGCCCACTCCATTTGAGTGGAAGCGTGGCCTGGTCACCTACAGCGTGCCTGTACCTGCACTTTGGTTTTTGTTTTTGACTTGGCTTGAATTAATTGCTTGATACTTTGGTTTTAGTTTCGAGTTTGACTTGACTTGAATTGCTTGATAAACAGGTGTGCCTTTATTGACACTTTGGTTTTGGTTCTGATTTTGACTTGGCTTAAATTGCTTGACAAACAGGTGTGCCTTTAACAGCACTTTGGTTTTAGTTTTGGTTTTGATTTAGTGTGAATAAGATGAGTGAGTGATCTTTTAGCCTTTCCTTCTTGTAGTGTGAATGTTGTTTTGTCTCGGGAGAAAAATAGGTCAGAACAAAGTAAGCCCACTCTGCTAGGAAATGTGTTAAAAAAAAGTTTCGGCCTGGTGCGGTGGCTCAAGCCTGTAATCCCAGCACTTTGGGAGGCCGAGACGGGCGGATCACAAGGTCAGGAGATCGAGACCATCCTGGCTAACATGGTGAAACCCCGTCTCTACTAAAAATACAAAAAACTAGCCGGGTGTGGTGGCGGCGCCTGTAGTACCAGCTACTCGGGAGGCTGAGGCAGGAGAATGGCATAAACCCGGGAGGCGGAGCTTGCAGTGAGCCGAGATTGCGCCACTGCACTCCAGCCTGGACGACAGAGCGAGACTCCATCTCAAAAAAAAAAAAAAAGTTTCAAAGATAAAAATAAAAGGAAAGTCATCAAATCATCAAGACTTACTCTATTAAAATGCATGTTATAGAGCCTTAAGAAAGGTTTTGCAAGAGATTATAGAGTTAAGTTAACCCCTTAGAGGTTAAGATCTCTGTGTGAATTAGAACTGCCCTCTTTTGGTGTTGGATGGCCCACCGAAGGAACTATAGACAGAGAACAATTGGCCATGTATTTAAGGTGGTGACGGGTTGGAGGACAGCCAGCGTACCTAGATCAATTCCTTTATATTGACTTGTGGTTAAATGTAATATAGACAAAACCGGCATAAATTTAGCCCTGTTTAACAGCTTATTACAAAGAAGCCAAAAGGAAAAGTAAGAGCAGCTTCACCAGCAGACACAGAGTTAAAAAAGGGAGTCCCAGAAACAGCAAGAGAAGCCAGTTTTGCAGGAGCTGCCAGAGAGAACAAAAATTCTTTCTCCATGTGTCCTAGCCTACCCGGCTTTACCGAGGCCAACAGCCCTCTCAGAAACAAGATTCAGGAGCTAACACGCCCCAGGTCTCCCCTCGAAGGGGAGGATCGGAGCCTCGAGAGGCCAAGGAAGGAAGTCAAGATAGTCAAGTGGGCCATCTCAGATCTGGTCTTGCTCGAGCTATGCAAATGCCTCTCAGGGAGATGCGAGGACCTGTCTATTATAATGACGAGGCCTATATCTGGTGGGGCAACAGACTTTTATCTATCAGCCCTTTTCAACCATTGATCTACTAAACTGGAAACACCCTGAACCCGCCACCTTGCTTCCGGCAGCTAAAGCCCTGTCGAGCATGACTGTGTAGAGGTGTTGGACTCAAGTTTACTCTAGCAGACCTCATCTCTGGGACCAGCCTTGGGCATCAGTAGACTAGGAGCTATACGTAGATGGGAACAGCTTCATCAACCCACAAGGAGAGAGAGGTGCAGAATATGCGGTGGTAACCCTGGACACTGTTGTTAAGCTGAGCTCATTGCTTGAATTTGGGCCTTAGAACTCAGTGAAGGTAGGACTGTAAACTACACTGACTCTCGGTATAATGCCTGTTTAATCCTCCAAGTGCATGGAGAATTATATAAAGAAAAGAGCCTGTGAAACTCAAGGAAAAAGGGATAAAAAAGGCCCAGAGAATGCAACTCAGCTTCAGCGTTTGCAGAGGTAGTGAGAAGCACTTCTGCAGCGGCTAAGAGTTGGTAGAAAAAAGCAAATAATAGAAAAAAGATTTCAGAAATGCTTCAAGGAGCTGACAAGAGCCTGAGTCAGTTTTATAAGAGTCTCTATAAAGCATTCTGGCTTTACACCCCGTTTAACCCTGAGGCTGTTGAAAATCAGTATATAGTGAATACTTCATTTGTAAAGCAAGCATGATTACCACCTAGTCTATAAAAGTGGCCACCAAGGTGTATGTTAACTGTGACCAAGGAACAAAACTAAGAAAGAGCAAAAGAAAAAGAAAGACTAAGAGTGACTGTTAAAAAAAAAAAAAATCAAAAAGCAGATCATCCAACCCAGCTGATCCTGAGACGAGACCAAGCTGCTGCTGAGGACGACAGCCCTGCCCTGGTCACTCCGGAGACTGACCCATCTACACAAGGCTGAAGCTTGAGGAGACAACAAGCCCTGCTCTAGTCACACACAGGCAGCTGACTAGTCTATGCATGGCCGAAGCTTGAGGACTCGTCAAGCAAGTAAATGTAGTTAAAAATCTTAAGACTAATAGTTTTCCTGTAATACTAACTGTTTTCCGGTTGTTCTGTCGCTGTATTCAACCTTTTTCCCAGGTAAGGACCTCTGTTGTCCTTGCTGGATATGAATATACCGTACATTGTTTTGCTATTGTTACCCCCTGTAACGGTGCTAGAAGAAACACCTATGTAAGGTGTCCCCACTGTACACATACTGCTTAGGACACCCAGACCCGTCCAGCCCAGCCAGCAACAGTTGCAAGGTCTTTCAGTCATTCTTTCAACATAGAAACCAGAAGTTACCAGAACCTCCTCCTTTAGCAAAAACAGAAAAAACCTATTTGCTCAGCTGGCTGAAAACACTGCTAGCAGCCTGGATGGTTCTTCACGTTATGTTTATAAAAAGGCTAACATAAGCGGCCAGGCGTGGTGGCTCAAGCCTGTAATCCCAGCACTTTGGGAGGCCGAGATGGGCAGATCACGAGGTCAGGAGATTGAGACCATCCTGGCTAACATGGTGAAACCCCATCTCTACTAAAAATACAAAAAAGTAGCCAGGCGAGGTGGCGGGC
>NW_012117154.1:7800000-7838465 GCF_000951035.1 Colobus angolensis palliatus
ATAAGAGACCAATGGCCTTTAGAAGCAAAAGAGTTAATGCCTCATGATAACTTTAACTAACTCTTTCCCCAAACAGACGCCCCAAGTGCAAGTGTCTGGCTCTTGAAAACTTCTATTGTTAAAAAATACTGTTTTACTCACTAAGAAAAAGCTTTTAAGACCCAGTAGCAAAACTAACCTGCTTAAGACGTGACAAAGTTGGTACATGTGCCTGTGCAGGTTTAACTCAGGTTTGATCCTAGGTCTCCATCTAGAAAATAGTTTCCAGCTATAAGAAAATGTAAAACCCTCACTGCGAATGTATTACTAGTAATAGAAACTTGCTTGCTGCTCCCCTGTGTATTACACTTGCTCCTGCCAACGATCAAAGGTTTTGTGGCTACCATGGCCCCTCAGAAAACTTCAACACAAGTGTATTACATAAAACACTATCACTCTGCCTCACAAAAAGACTCAGAAAGTAAAAACAAAAGAACTCCCACTAATTTCTGAAAATTCTCAAAGCGGAGTGATAAGGAAGGAGACCACTACTCCTCCTGCTGCTCTCCTCCCGCCACCTCGCCCAGTTCACAAGACAGGAGGAGAGAAAAAGCAAAAAGTTGGAAAAAAACAAAAGTAAGATAAATAGCCAGGCAATCTTGGCACCGCCACCCGGCCCTAGGAGTTAAAAAACAGTAATAATAATAACATAAACCCCTGACCTAAACTACTTGTGTTATCTGTACATTCCAGACGCTGGATGAAAACAGCATTGTGAAACTTTCTGTTCTGTTAGCTGATGCATGTAGCCCCCAGTCACATTTCCCGGGCTTGCTCGATTTATCACGACCTTTTCATGTGGACCCTTTAAATTTGTAAGCCTTCAAAAAGGCCAAGAATTTCTTTTTCAGGGAGCTCGGCTCTTAAGACGCGAATCTGCCGAGGCTCCCGGCCAAATAAACCACTTCCCTCTTTAACCCGCTGTCTGAGGAGTTTTGTCTGTGGCTCGTCCTGCTACACCACCACCCGTCCCTCGCTGAGTCCTCGCCGCACAGTGTGGCTGCACCTGGCAAGCACAGGGAGCTCCTGGGGTCCTGTGGGTGCAGACGTGGGTCCCTCCGTCTGGGCTGAGACGGAGCTCCTCCCCAGCTCCAGGGAGCACTGGGCCGAGGACCACCCGTGAGTGGTGAGTGTCTCTCCCACTGCACCAGGAATCTTCGGAAGTGCTGATGCGGGGACCCCCCCTCCCCACCGTCCAGGGTGGACTGGCAAGGCGGTGACCTGGGCGACCCCCTCCCCACCATCCAGGGTGGACTGGCGAGGCAGTGGCCTGGGTATCTGGACACATGACAGCTCCCCAGGGAGCACGGTGTGCAGCCAGGATGGAACCCGTGGTCCTGGCACTGAGGATGGCGGGCGCCTGCCTCCACCTCCACGAGCCGGCCTTCTGTGCCCGGTTTCCTGGAGCTGCGAGGGCTTCACATGGCTGTTGAGCTGCGGAGGGAGGGACCCTCTCTGCACCCCATCCAGAGCAGGCTGAGGAATCTGAAGGCACAGGGAGGGCAGGGTGCAGCCCAGGTTGCAGAGAGGCAGGACCCTGAAACCTCAGGAGTTCCACTGGCCACAGAGGAAGCGGCAGCCGGGAAGCCGGCCGGGAGCTTTCTCATCTCAGCCTCCTTTGCTGGCCTTAGGTGGAGGGGCCTGTGGGGCGGGCGGTGGCCGGAGCTTGAGGGGCCTGTGGGGTGGGCGGTGGCCGGAGCCTGGAGATTGTTTGTTGTCAGCACAGAATTGTGGCACAAGTCATTGAGACGCAGTGACAGGCAGATGACTGCCCAGGCCACGGCCTTGTCTGAGCCTGCCTGAGCATGAGGAGAGGCCCCCATGCTGGTCACCCAGGGTCCAGATGTACCCACAGATGCTGCCCCCACGCTGTGGGCAGCCCTGGCCCAGGCGGGTTCTCCGGAGCTGCTCCCGCCCAGTGCAGGCAGGCCGTGTGCAGGACCTTTGTTTATGCCCTGGATGTTGAACTTGGCTGGCATAGAGCACTGAAACAAGGGCCCTGACTGCTGCCTGAACCCGCCCAAGGCTCACTTCCATGCCCAGGCCTGTGGGAGGGGCTGGGGTGTGTAGGAGAGTTGGGCGTTGGGAGGCCGTCCCACCGCGTGCCTGCAGTGCCCTCACCTCTGCCCCAGCCCCCAGCATACGCATGGGGTGCCTTCAAGTGTGGGTTTTGGGAACTTCCACATTCCGGCCTGAAGTCCTGGCCATGGGGAAGGGACGCCCACTGCGCTCATCCCGTGCAGCTGCCTTGTGCTCATCAGAGGCTGCACCAAGCCCCGGGCGCCCTCCCGGCGATCAGAGCCAGAGGCCTCAACTGGCCCAGCCCTGCCGGCTGCTGAGGGACCTCAGCTGCTGTGGGGCAGGCGTCTATGGGTTCCCAGGGCCCTCCCCTCCCCGCGGGGGTGTGAGGAGGTGCAAAGGGGATGCCTCCTGCCCTGACCCCACGGCCAGACCAGCGCTGTGTGTCCTGAGTGAGGATGCCTGTCCCTGAGCCCCAGAGACTCAGCAGGAGGCAGGTGTGAGACGGCCGTGTCCCCAGCCCCTGCTGCAGCCGGCCCACAGCAGGCCCCTAGAGGCTGGGCGGTGAGGGGATGGCTCAGACCGCCCGCGCCCAGGACCCCTGCGTTGGCCTCATCCTACGCCTCAGCCCCAAACCCTGCAGCTCGCGGGCCCCTGGCACCCGGTCACCCTCAACAGCACCTCAGGGCTCCTCTGATCTGACCCTTGTTGCCAGCCCAGCCAGAGTCTGACTCCTCCCTGGTGCCGCCCCCACCCTCAGGAATGGCATGCCGGGAGCAGCGGAGCCAGGCCCTGGGCCGAGGGGCAGGACAGGCAGGGACAAAGAGCGGCTCCATGGAAACCCTTCCCTGGGGCCTCAGGGGCCAGGCGGGACCCCCACTTCTAGGAGGAGACCCCAGTGCCCCTCACGCTCAGGGGAGCAGTGGGTGGAGAGATTAGGAGGTGGGAGCTGGGGGCTCTGGAGGAGGGGCCGTGGGTGAGGCCCATCTTCGAGGCTCCCTTTGGCTGCAGCAGGCAGTGAAGCTGCATCAGGGGCTCCACCCTGCTGACCACAGTCCTGGGGCACGCAGTGGTGGCCGGAGACACCAGCAGGTTCTCCTGGTCACATGGCCCCACCTGCCCTGGCCCCCAGAGCCCCCCAGGCTTGGGACGAGCTGCGAGGCAGAGGGGTCGGTCGGAGGGCACAGGACACAGAGGCAGAGTAGGTGCGGCGGCTGCCCCCAGGGAGATGTGGAAAGAGGCCCCAGGGCACCCTGGAAGCGGAGGCGGTGGCTCTGCGTGTCCCAGGCCACAGCACCGCTCCTCACAGCCGAAGCTCTGATCCCTCGGTCTCAGGAACCACTCGGGAAGTGCAGGGCGGGCGCGGGTCTGATTTCAGGACAAGGGAGCTGGCAGCCCGGGAGCGAGGAGGGCTCCAGTCCCCTTTCACCAAGCTGGTCCTCCTCTTCCCGCTGCCACGACACCCACGCCTGCAGCCCTGCAAGTTAGGAGGGCGACATGGACAGGCTTTCTCTCTAGAAAGGATCCTGGGGTCCGACTGAGAAGCTGGGTCGAACGCTAGACGCTGTGGCTCAGAGCACTGGGTAGGCACCCAGAAGCGGAAGAGCTCATCGTGTAGTAATTTTTTTTTTTTAAAGAAACAAGATCTCACTCTTTGCCCAGAGCAACTATCTTATTTATCTTTGCATCCTAAGGGTCTACAACAATGACTGGCATGAAGTATACAAACTATAAATTGCCTAGTAAGTGGATCAAACGATTAATTAATTTGCCCAACATTCAAAATGCGATGGGGTTGGGATTCACAGTCATGTCTTCTCATTGCAACGCTCAAGCTCCTTGTGCTGCTCCACACCGCCTTTCAGTACACGAGAAACTGTAGGATCCACACCGCCTTTCAGTAAAGAAGAAACTGTGGAATCCACACCGCCTGTCAGTAAACGAGAAACTAGGATCCACACCGCCTTTCAGTACACGAGAAACTGCAGGACAAATGACCTTATGCCCAGGTTCCAATGCAAGACGCCACACCCCTTATGATACTATCTTTGTGCACACAAAATGTTCATTTCTGTCTAAGAAATCAGTGACTTGTAATTAGTAATAATAAGTAAGTGATTGCTCAATGACTTAAAACTACAGTATCTCTCATTTCTTCTAATGGAAACTTCTCAGGCCATTTAGGGACATCCACAGATAGCGAACGGCGACATTGGAAAGAGGACGTTGAGTGTGGGGAAGTCTGCACATGGTTCCACCTGTTTGATTGTTTGATGTGTGGTGGTGCAGACATGGACACGATTCATCTTGTTTTGTTTGTTTTGTTTTCTTTTTGAGACGATGTCTCTCTCTGACACCCAGGCTGGAGTTCAGTAGCGCAATCTTGGCTCACTGCAAGCTCCTCCCCCCAGGTTCAAGCAATTCTGTCTCAGCCTCCTGAGTAGCTGGGACTACAGTCACATGCCACCATGCCTGGCTAATTTTTGTATTTGTAGTAAAGACGGGGTTTCACTATATTGGCCAGGCTGATCTTGAACTCCTGACCTCAGGTGATCTGCCTGCCTCGGCCTCCCAAAGTGCTGGGATTACAGGCATGAGCCACTGTGCCCGGCCAACACTATCCATTGTAAAGAGGATTCATGCTGTTCGACCCCAACAAAGAATGATTCCCTTTGCGGTCCTGGATGGGTAAGAAATCAGCCTTGGCCACCTAAGGGTGTAGCAGGGCTTCTGCATTAGGTGACAATTTTAATAACCCTCTGTTTTCCGTTCACACCTAAGAGTCTGTTTCTGCCCTGGGGCGAGGACCCAGAGGCCACGTTGACGTTGTGGAGCAGGCTGTGTCCTCCGTCGTCCTGCTGTAGGGAGTGCTGTCAGCTCTGCCACCACCACTGGCGTCCTGGAAGCTTGGTCTGTCCGTAGTGACAGATCTGATTCCAGAGAACCAGGAGCGTGTCTGATGCACAAGGGCAGAATTCTACCCATTACCCACAGTGCGGAGATGAGGGAGGGGATCTAACCCTGCAAACACTTTCGAAAAAAACCTAGTGTATGAAAAGGAATTCGGGAATCACACCTGTCTTAAGGGGCACAGGATGAGACAGTATACACCAGTGTGACCGAAGTTTTTATTTCTGCTGAAGAGTTCAGCTAAAGTGCAGCCGCATGATCATAGCTCATGGGAACCTCCGTCTCCTGGGCTCAAGCCAGCCTCCCAGCTCAGCCTCCCAAGTAGCTGGGACTACCGGTGGCCGTCACCATGGCTGGTTACGTTTTTCATTTTTTTGTAGAGACAGAGTCTTGCCATTTTGCCCTTTTGCCTCCTCCTGCCTCGGCCCCCCAAAGTGCTGGGATAACAGGTGTCAGCTACTGCCCCTGGCCTGGCAATTCTATTTTAATTGTCTTAGGGACTGCCTTCCTGCTTCCCACTGGCAGCACTGTTCTACACTCCTGCCAGCAGTACACGAGGGGTCTGGTTTCTCCACATCCTTGCCAGCACTTGTGATTTTCTGTATTTTGATAGTAGCTGTCCCGATGTGTGCGTGTTGTGAAAACTGTGACGTACGTAGAAAAGTGTAAAGAATAAGAGTGTGGACGCCCAGCCTGTCCCCTCAGGAAACACGTGAAAATCACCCAACCTCTTTCAGGATCCATGTTCCATTCGCATTATTTTTTCATGCACCTTTTTTTTTTTTTTTTTTTTTTTTTGAGACGGAGTCTCGCTCTGTCGCCTGGGCTGGAGTGCAGTGGCCGGATCTCAGCTCACTGCAAGCTCCGCCTCCCGGGTTCGCACCATTCTCCGGCCTCAGCCTCTCGAGTAGCTGGGACTACAGGCGCCCACCACCTCGCCCGGCTGGTTTTTTGTATTTTTTAGTAGAGACGGGGTTTCACCGTGTTAGCCAGGATGGTCTCGATCTCCTGACCTCGTGATCCACCCCTCTCGGCCTCCCAAAGTGCTGTGCTGGGATTATAGGCTTGAGCCACCGCGCCCGGCCTCATGCACCATTTTTGAATACAAGTTGCAGACATTTGAACACTGGCCCTAAAAACATCAGTCAGCCCGGCTGGGACCTTCTGGGAATGCGGACGCTCCCCGCGTAGCTGCAATAACATCAGCGCCTTCGGAAAACTCACACGGCATCTAGCCTCCCTCTCGCGTTTGGATGTCCCAGGTGCCCTCACTCGGTTCCACGCCTCGCCTTTCTGGAGTCGTGCCCCAGCTTGTTAGAGCGGCACTGACTGCTGGGAGGGTGTCCTGCCAGCAAGGTTTGTCCGCTCCCACGGCAGCAGCGTCTTTTATAACAGCTTGTTCCTCCTTCCCCTCCCTGGGTTTGTGATAACCTGGAGGTTAAAGCTTAGAGCAGCCGTTCTTCACCTGGGGACTTTGCCCCAGGAGGCGTTAGTCAACTCTCTTGTGCCTGGAGGAGGAAGGCAGGTTGTGCCTGGAGGGAAGAGGCTCTGGGACGGAATGGAGCGGGTCAGGTACTCTGCCCAGTTCTGCTCCTGCGCGTTTCTGCCGCCTCTGCCTCCCTGCTCACTGCCCTGTCTGTTCCCAGCCTCTCCTCTCACCCTCAGAGTAAAGGTCACTTCCCAGAGGGCCACTAGTGCTCAGGCCACCTCTCACCCTCCTGGCCTGCTCCTCCCTGGACTCCAGTTTCCCACGTCTGCCCTGCCCGGGCCCCTCGGCTCCACACCCAGGACCCCAGGCCTGGCACTCTTGGGTGTGGCTGCACGCCTAAGGGCAGAGGGCTTGGGTAGGGGGTGAATGGGGGCTGCAGCTGTGGCCCTGCTCTCGCCACTGCCTCAGTGGGAGAGGCCCTGTGGGCAGCCTGAGAGCCGAGGCCTCAGTGGTATTTCCTGGGAGCGCAGCCCCCAACCTCCCGCACCCACAGAGGGGCTGGAGCAGGACGCAGGGTCGCTGGTCCCGGCCTTGGGAGCACCACAGGGCACAGGCCTGGCCCGGCCGTAGCCTGGTGCTGACCTTTCCTCGTTGACTTGTGGTCCGGGACTTTCCAGGACAGGCTTCTTGCCACAGAGAAGGTTCCTGGGGAAACCCCGGGCGTGTGAAAGTGGAGCGGCCCAGGTCCCTGCCCTGGAAGAGCCACCAGGAGCCAGGACACCCCCTCCCAGGGGCCCCTCCCACCCTCCAGCCCCAGCTTGACCCCAGACCTCTGCCCTCAGCCCCCTGGTGTGTCTGAGCACTCCTGCCCCAGGGCCTTTGCACGGACAGTTCTGCCTGGAAAGCTCTTCCCGAGATCTGCTCGGCCATATGCTCACTGAGGCCTCCTGCCCCCGCACACACGGTCTCGTCTCTTTCCAGAACCTTAGCTCCAGGGGGCAGGGAGTGCCCGAGAGCGGGTGTTCCTTCTGTGCTCGTTGAAGGAAAGCGAAGTGGCCATCGGCAGACTTCTTCTGAGGAAGAGAGAGAGCAGAGGCCACAGCTGAGGCCTGGGGGACCCTGTGACCCCCAAGGCCACCCGGCTGGTTCCCTGCAGACAGCCCTGGGTCCTGCCTCTCCCAGCCAGGGACCAGGCCCCACCAGCCAGGAGCCCGGGACACGTCCGTGTTCTGGTACTTGACCTCCGTCTCCCCACAGCCTGCATTCCCACCCTGCCTGGCTGCAGCCCTGGTTGGTGGGAAGGGGCTCCAGGCGGCCCCGCTCTGCTCTGGTATGTGCAGACATCTGGTGTGCAGTGACCTTCATCCCAAGCAACACCTAGAAAGGGGGAAATCGAGGCAGCATAGAGAGCTGGCCCAGGGCAGCCTTCTGTGCTGGAGCATGGGGGTGTGGGGGGGCTGCCAGCGTGGTGGGGGTGGCCCGGCCCCTGGTGATGAGTGTGTGGGGTGGGACTGGGTCTCTGCATGTACGGCCTGCTCAGTGGACCCGCCCACTCCCTGGAGACATCTCTGTATGGTTGTGTTACCAGAAAGGAGTCCTGATCCAGAAGCCAAGAGAGGGTTCTCGGACCTCGCACAGGAAGGCGTTCAGGGTGAGTCCGGAAAGTCACGTTGAGAAGTTTATTAATAAAGTAAAGGCATAAAGAATGGCTGCTCCCCAGGCGGCACGGAGGCCTGGGCTGCCCAGCGGAGTACCCTGATGCTTATTTTGGTCATTTCTTGATTATGTGGTAAACAAGGAGTGGATTATTTATGAGTTTTCTGGGAGAGGGTCAGTTCCCGGAACTGAGGCTTCCTCTCCTTTTTAGACCATGTAGGGTAACTTTTGGACGTTGCCATGGCATTTTTGGACGGTCATGGCGCTGGTGGGAGTGTCTCTTAGCAGCTAATGCATTAGAATTCGTGTATAATGAGTAGCAAGGATGACTAGAGGTCACTCTAGTCACCATCTTGGTTTTGGTGGAATTTGACCAGCTTCTTTCCTGCAACCTGCTTTATCAGCAAGGTCTTTGTGACTTGTATCTTATGCCGACCTCCTGTCTTGTGACTAAGGATGCCTTAACCTTCCGGGAACACAGCCCAGCAGGCCCCAGCCTCATTCCACCCAGCGCCTGTTCAAGACAGAGTCGCTCTGGTTCAAACACCCTCTGACAGTTGGACAAGTTGGTGACAGCCAGGAGGGCCTGACGTGGACATGTGACAGACACCGTGTGGCCATCAGATTCTCAGGAGGAAGAAATCCCCTTCTGAAATAAAGCACCCTGAGAACCGGCGGGAAGGAGCGGGGACTCCGTTGGGGCTTTCCAGGGAAGCAGCCAGGGACTTGCCCTGATTTTGGTTTCTCCAGGTCGGAGCTGCCCCCAGGCTGCCTCAGCCGGCGGGAGGAAGTGAGCAGCTCCCGCAGAACCTCTGGCTGGCACAGAGCCCGGGGCCGGGGGAGCCCTCCCTGACAAGAGAAGCTGTCAGGCAGAGGACACCGCACTGACTGGGCCAGTGGGGCGTTCTCCAGCTGGGTCAGCCATGACCCCCGCCTCAGGCTGGAGTCCGGCGGGCACTGCTGCAGAGACGGAGGCAGAGCCAGGTGGAGGAGCTGCCTCCAGGTGGAAGAGCCCCAGCAAGATGGGACGCTGGGGTTAGGCTCAGGCTATCAGCCCCGGAATCCAAGCACGTCGCCCTTGTGCTAACCCAGCCTCACTAACTGGCAGCCAGGGGCACCCTCCCAGCCTGCCAGGGACACCACACTGGGCACACACCACTTCGGATGCAGGACCCCATCCTCACCGGCTGTGGCAGGAGACTGGTGAGCCGTCCTTGTAGACGGGACTCCCCCTAGGGTCCTGAAGGACCGTCCTGGGGGCTGGGGAGCTGCTGGAGGCAGCAGCCTGGGCCAGGAGATCATTGCAGGGGTGGTGAAGGGGAGAGGGTTAGGGCTTCGGTAGCGGGACCCCCTATAGACTGGACAACGGAATCCACAGCCACCACCCCCACCCCTGGCTGACCCCACCTTCTGCCAGGGACCCAGTCCTGGACAAGGTCACTGAGTTGCTCCCCCCCACCTGTCCCCACCCACCAGAGACCTCAGCCTACCCTGCTTACCCTGGCACCGGCCAGCCTGTCCACGCGGGGTACCCAGGGCGGGAAAACAAGTGCGGGTTCCTATTTTACCACATCTCAGGACTCCAGTCTGTGCCCCTGCTTGGCGTGCATTTAAATGTCTTTGTTAGGCCACTCATTATGGTCCCTCCTGTTCTAATGGAAAAATCTTCTAAACACTGGGAGGACCAGTGGTCTTCTTCTTTCTTAAATAGAGACGAGGTCTCACTGTGTTGCCTGGGCTGACCTCAAACTCCTGGTCTCAAGCGATCCTCCTGCCTTGACTTCCCGAAGTCCTGGGATTACAGGCGGGAACCACTGGGCCCGGCCTAAATTCTTCTTTTGTACTTGCTGGTTTTCCCAAAATGTGCCCACACTGATGTTAGCATCGGAAGGATGTCACTCCTGTGACAGAAGTGGGAAGGTGTGTGTCACAGCACAGTTGTCCACAGAATAAAATCTCACAGCAACAGACATGTGCTAATGTGGGTGCTGGAGTTTGCACCCTACACTGGGCACTGCCCATCCCTCCCCAGTTCCCAGACCGGCTGCACCAGGGATCCAGAGTCCCCTTCCACGAGTGTGATGAGGACAGGCAAGGTCTCCTGAGTCCTTACTAGCAGGTCGGGCACCCCGCTGAGTCATCTTCAGAACCCTGGAAAGTGCACACCCCCGCCCCGTGGGTCTGGGCCACGATTCCAGGACACAGTTCTGACTGCTGACATCCTGAAAGATCAAAATCCCAAAACTGTAATTCTGGAAAAAGTAATTCGAAAACATTCTGTAAAAAAACATTTATTTGGCCAGGCGCGGTGGCTCACGCCTGTAATCCCAGCACTTTGGGAGGCCGAGGCGGGCAGATCACGAGGTCAGGAGATTGAGACCATCCTGGCTAACACGGTGAAACCCCATCTCTACTAAAAAAACAAAAAATCAGCTGGGAGTGGTGGCGGGCACCTGTAGTCCCAGTTACTAGGGAAGCTGAGGCAGGAGAATAGCTTGAACCTGGGAGGTGGAGGTTGCAATAAACTGAGATCACGCCACTGCACTCCAGCCTGGGTGACAGAGTGAGACTCCATCTCAATAAATAAATAAAAGGCACTTATTTAGTTACATTTTTAAGGGGGATTTATTTGAGAAACTGAAAACCATGGCAGAACCCTTCATAGGCCACTTTACCCAATAAAGTCGGCAATCCTAACATTTTCGCCAGCACAGAGACACAGGTGTGGTCATTTTGTCACGTGGATATGAGTTACACGCAGATGAACCATTCGCAGAGAAACTGGTCAGGACACCAAAAGGTTAGATTTTGATCTTTCAGGAGTTCAGGATTTGGGATGATGGTGTTCGGGGTCAGGTCTTTTGGGGTTCTGATCAGCGCCATCTCACCATGCGAACCAATGCTGAACAGGGAGACCCAGGCCGTCCAGGAGCTGGAAACAGCCAGAACAGTCTGTCTGTTGCAGACCCTGGGTCCCTCATGGGGGACTCAGGCTTCATTTGGGTTTCCTGCAAAAATGGAGAGCTTTTTTTTTTTTAAGTAAGGATGCCAAGGATGGCAGGCACGAAGCGGGCAGGCAGAGGTGGGAGCTGGTTAGCGGCATCTCCGATTACCATGATGGGCAGAAAGAAGGTTCTAGACAACAGTGTCTTGATGAGGTCAAGAGGAACTGAAACCCCCACCCCACTTCCCCTGCCCCATCTGGTTCTGGGAAAGGGGAAATACAGGTGGGGGCTGTGCATGGGGCAGTGGCCTGCCCCCGCCTCTCTGCCCGTCCAGACTTCCGAGGCCTGGCTGTCTGCAGGGCGGCCATTGCTGTGCGTGTGTGCGCGTGTGTCTGTGCACCCGTGCATGTGTATAGTTCAGGGAAGAGGCTGCATTTCACAGAGACTCTGTCCCAGGAGGGAGGCATTTTCTTTTCTCTCTTCTCTTCTTTCTCTTTTATTCTCTTTCTGTTTTTTGAGACAGAGTCTTGCTCTATCGCCCAGGCTGGAGTGCAGTTGCGCGATCTCGGCTCGCTGCAACCTCCACCTCCCAGGTTCAAGCAATTCTCGTGCCTCAGCCTCCTGAGTACCTGGGACTACAGGTATGCACCACCATGCCCAGCTAATCTTTGTATTTTCAGTAGAGATGGGGTTTCACCATGACGGCCAGGCTGATTTCGAGCTCCTGGCCTTAAGTGATACTCCTGCCTCGTTCTCCCAAAGTGCCGGGATTACAGACATGAGCCACCATGCCCAGCCGACATTTTCATCTGGACTCTGCCATGGGGCCGAGCAAATCAGATGTGACCTGATGACAGGTGCCAAGAAGGTCTGGTGACCACAGGTTTCTTGTAGGTTTCTGCCTAGGACCCCCCCACACCTCCTACCAATATCCCCAACCCAACCAAAGACCGACCAAGTGCAAACCAAGGGCAGCCCTGAAGCCCAGGACCGTGAGGCCTGGGAAGGCCCCAGGGCAGGTGATCTGTGGCCTTGGTGTCTCAGGTCAGGAGCAAGGCAGAGCCACTTTCCTCCCTCCCCCTGCCGGGCTGCATGAGCTCAGGGACCCTTGGATCTGAGAAAGGTCAGGCTCACTTCCTCCCCGTGCCCGCGGTTGGCCGCGGGGGGAATATTCTCCTGACCTGAGTCCCGAGGTTCTGAGTGTGGAGTTTCCCTGGACTGGGAGAAAGTAAACACCGAGGGACTTGCCAAGAGGAAATGGACAAGCCCAGGTGGTCTAGACGGAGCTAAGTGTCCTGCAAGGGGTTCCCCAGCTCCTCGTCTCTGGAAGAACAAGGACAGCGGCCGGGCGCGGTGGCTCAAGCCTGTAATCCCAGCACTTTGGGAGGCCAAGACGGGTGGATCACGAGGTCAGGAGATCGAGACCATCCTGGCTAACACAGTGAAACCCCGTCTCTACTAAAAAATACAAAAAACTAGCCGGGCAAGGTGGCGGGTGCCTGTAGTCCCAGCTACTCAGGAGGGTGAGGCAGGAGAATGGCATAAACCCGAGAGGCGGAGCTTGCAGTGAGCTGAGATCCGGCCACTGCACTCCAGCCCGGGCAACAGAGCGAGACTCCGTCTCAAAAAAAAAAAAAAAAAAAAGAACAAGGACAGCTTTCCCCAGGGCTATGGCCTCACGCTCCCCTCCCATCACGGCCGGGCCTTTAGATGGGATGAGTGTCCCACAGACAAGGGGGCTTAAAGCTGCAGGAGTGCTGGGGGCTGGAAGTCAGGTCGGCCTGTGAGGGCTGCGGTTGCTCTTGGTCCTAAGCCCTCCCTGCCCGGCTGCTGGTGTCACGGGCACTCCTTGGGGTTCCTTGGCTTGTGGGCGTATTGTGCCAGCCCTGCCTCTGTCACGAGGCTGTCTCCCCTTCTCTTCTCGAAGGACACCTGCTAGGGCGAGAGCCTCTACTCCAGGACGACTTCATCTCATTCTTCACTAATCACAGCTGCAAAGACTTGTTTCCAAATAAAGTTGCCTTTCTGGGTTCCAGGGGACCTGAATTTGGGAGGTGCTCTTCCCCCAGCACAGGGGTACAGCAGGCCCTTGGCTTCATCAGACGTCTGGTGCCTGTGCACCCTCTCGCTCACATTTTCCAGGCTTCTGCTCTTCTCAATACCCGAATGTGGGCATCCAGGTGTCCTTCCTGCCCTGACATATGCCCCACTTAGCTGAGTGGGGGGCTTAGGCCTCCACCCCACCTGTACTGCTCCTGGGGTCTGCCAATCAGACCCCCTACTGCTGCCTGGTTTTGGGACATTGCTGTTGGGCCCTGGAGCCTTTCTGAATCCATCTGCAAGCTGGAGCTGAGGTTGGGAGCTGAGGCTGAGAGCAAGAGCTGAGGCTACTGGAGCTGGAGCTGGGAGCAGGAGCTAAGGTTGGGAGCTGAGGCTGAGGCCACTGGAGCTGAGGCCAGGAGCTGGGACTGAGGCTGGGAACTGAGGCCAGGAGCTGGAGCTGAGGCCAGGATTTGGGGCTGAGGCTAGGAGGAGGGGTTGAGGCTACCTGGAGTTTGGGAGCTGGGCTGAGAGGCCAGGGAGGAGAGCCCTGCTACCAGCTTGCCACCCTCCTGACGCCCCCGCACCGCTCCCCTGCCGCCACCCTGCTGCCACCCTGCCTCCTGTTTGCAGCCCTCTGGCCAGTCTCTGTGTTCGTTTTCTGTTTTCTACTTACCAGAAACTTAGCAGCTTGAAACAGCACCCGCTCGGCACACATTCCTGGTGGGAGTGTGCGGTGGTGCAGCTGCTGTGGAAAATGGTCTGGTGATCCCTTGCAAAGCTAAATGGTTGCCATAGCACTGTGTCGTTCCACACCTGAGGATGCACCGCCAGAAATGAAGTCAGGCGTCTGAGCAAAAACTCGGACATGAGTGTTCACAGCAGCGTTATTCACGGGAGCTAGAAGGTGGAAAAACCCAAGTGTCCTTGGACCGAGGAACGGGTCAACAGGCCGCGGTGCCGGTGCGATGGAATACTGTGCAGCCAGAGAAAGGGTGGAGCTCCCTTACACATTATGGCATGGGTGAGCCTCAGAAACATGGCGCTAAGCGACTACATATATATAAAAAGCTTGCACTGGTGTAAAGTGTCTAGAGCAGGGAAATCCAGGAGATGAAGTGGATTGGTGGCTTCCAGGGTCTGAAGGTGGAGGGAATGGACTGGTGCTGATGAGTCTCCGTCTGGGAAGATGAACGAGTTCTGGAGCTTGCTTGAGGCGGTGTTTGCACGACAGTGTGAATGCATGAACGCTGCTGAATTGGATTCTTTAAAACAGTTCAGATGGACAATGTTATGTTATGTGTGTTTTACTACCATATAAATAAGTAAGTAGACAAGCCTGCACCATCTTGTAGCTCACATTTGCAGGTCAGGAGCCAGCCTGGGTCCCCTGCTGGGGCCTCACCTGGGGCTCAGGCCTCCTCCCGGGCTGGTTCAGAATCCAGGTCCTTGTGGGTGTGGGACTGGGGTCCCTGTTTTCTTGTAGCTATTGGTCAGGGACTGCCCTCAGCTCCTAGAGCTTGCTCTCGAGTCCCTGCCTGGTGGTCCCTGGTGGCCCCTCCATCTTCAAGCTGCAGGGGCTGGTGGAGTCCTCCCATGAATGGCTCTCTCTGGCCATCCCTACTGCACCTGCCAGAGGAAGCTCTGCTTCTAAAGCATTGGTGTGATGAGGTCAGGCCCAGGGGCACCTCCCTGTTTTAAGGTCAGTGGGTTGGTGAACTTCACCATGCCTTCAGAATCCCTCTGCCACACAACGCAGCCATCTTGGGAGTAACACTGGAGGCAGAGACCACGGGTGACCTGCAAGGTCTGCTTCCAACAGTCGTTTCAACAGAGTTGAGTTTGCCTGGGGCTTCTCCAAGCGACTGCGCACAGGCGTCCCTGGGGTTCCCAGGGTTAGGATGCTGACGCTGGTTCAGCAGGTCTGGGAAGGGCCAGGATTCCAGTGCCAGGTCCACACCACGCCCCAGTGGACGTTCTCCAGCCCCTCCCTGAGGCTGGGGCCCTGGGATGAGCTCGATGGTGTTCAGATCAGAGTCCACCCCCTCCATGCCTCACCGTCGTCCTGATGTCACCAAGTGCATTGTAGTCCTAACCCCATGGACCCCCCTTCATGGGGTGGTGCAGGCAGCGTGCTCTCTGAGGGTAAGGACAGGACCCAGCAGGGGCCGCCCCAAGGAGCCAGTGGAGCCGTGGTTCCCCATCTGCCCATTCATCTGCCCACCTTCCCCTGAGTGGAGGCAGAGGAGCCGAGAACGGCCTGCTGGCCAGCCCCGGGGGAGCCAGGCTCCTCATGGTCTGCTCAGCCACCGAGCTGGAGGCCCCTCCCAGCAGCTCCTGCCTGCCCACTGTGCCAGAGCTGCTCCATGCAACTTTTCTGCAGCATGGTCCTATTGCACAAACACCTCTCTCTGCTTTTTTCTTTTTTTTTTCTTTAACCATATCTGCTGTATCATACAAGCACTTAGGATCTTGGTTGCAGTGAATGGAAACCAATGCTAAACAACTTTCTCAGAGGGCTCTTGGGGCTCTGGGAACCAGCCAAAAGGCTGGAGAATGAGGGCTAGGTGTAGGCAGGTCCAGGGAGGCCAAGAGGGCAGCCTGGCTGTGAGGCCGCTGCTGGTACAGCCCAGACTGTCCCTGCTTCTGGGTCATTTGCTCCAGACCCAAAGCTCTGCCCGGGAATGTCTAGTGGTCAAACTCCAGTCATGTGGCTCCGTCTTTTCAGAGGTGAACTCAGTCTTTACTGATAAGGTTAAGGTTCCTGGTGGATCCTGCATCCCCATGAGTCCGAGCTGAGCCTGCAGGGCTCCCAGACCCAGGCCTCCATGGAGAGGAGATGAGCCGACCCTGCTGAGCCCTGCCCGTACTGCACATGCATGAGTTAAAGAAACGGCTATTACTGTTTAAAGCCATGCATTGTTGGGCTGGTTTGTTAAATAGAAATAGATTACCCAGGCTGGGTGTGGTGGCTCATACCTGTAATCCCAGCACTTTGGGAAGCTGAGGCGGGTGGATCAATTGAGGTTAGGAGTTTGAGACCAGCCTGGCCAACGTGGTGAAACCCCATCTCTACCTAAACTATAAAAAATTAGCCAGTATGGTGGCATGTACCTGTAATCCAAGCTACTTGGGAGGCTGAGGCAGGAGAATTGCTTGAACCAGGAGGTGGAGGTTGCAGTGAGCCGAGATCGTGCCACTGCACTCTAACCTCGGCGACAGAGTGAGACTGTCTCAAACAAACAAAGAAACAAACAAACAAAACAAAACAAAAACAAACAAAAAAAATCACCCACCTCCACAGATGATCATCAAATTCATGAAGATGGACCTTCAGGTTGCAGGGGCTGTGTGTCCGTCTCGTTGGCTCGGTCTCCTTTTTTATCCTCAAGGGACTCCCAGGTGTTCCAGTGCCCTGACACTGAAGACTCCGACCACACCTTGCCCTGTGTGTGTTGCAGCCTGAAGTGGTCCACTGGGCCTGGCATGTCTCGAAGGGAAAAAGGGACTCCTCATTCAGTGACAGTATGTCAGCTCCTGGAAGCCGGCATCGGTGGGGGTGTTTACACCATGGGAATGGGCCCACTCTGCAGACTGGCGCTGTACCAAGAGAGCCAGTTTGGTTTCTGGGGGTCGCTGGGTTGCAGGTCCTCATGCTTCTCTCAGACCCAGTCCCTAGGAATGTCCCCACCCAACCCCCACTGTAGCCTGGATGGATGGGGATGGCTCTGCGGGCCTCCCACCTGAGCCATCTTGTCTTCAGCTGGGTTTGGGCTGTGAGCTCCAGCCATGCTGGCTCCGTGACCCAGGATGGGATTCACACACTAACGTGAAGAGAGTGACCTCCCGAACGAGGAAGAAGTGGGCTCTGGAGGAGCCGTGGCCCCGGGTGGTGGCACCAGGCAGCTGCAGGACCAGGGGTAGCTGCAAGGCATGAAGCCTCAGACTGGGTGTGGTTCTCACTCGTCCTCAATGGAGAAACCTGCCTTTCCAAAGCATAATTTGATCAAAAGGCTTTTGTGGAGCCCAAACTGGAAGGCTCTGGGTTCCAGCTCTGTGCCTCAGTTTCCTCGTCTGGAGCATAAGGATGGGACCGTGACTGAGTGTGAATGTGGGGTCCTGGGAGGTGTGCAAGGGCCGTGTTTGGGCAGGTGCCTAGAATGGAGGAGGCCTTGGTGAGCATTCATGAGTGAACGCCCCCGCCGGCTCATGTGTCCTGCTCCCTCGCGTGTGGGCTGGCGTGTTGTCACCCTCTCCGTGGGGAGGAAACTGAGCCCAGCAGTCTGGGCAGCCCGGCTCCAGAGCCGGGCAGGGTGACTATTCCAGTGCCCACGGTGATGGGCGGGCTGGGGCCAGCTTGCCTGGGGTCTGTCTTGCCGTCTGGCGACACCACATCGCTCCTTCCATCCTGGCGTTTGGGTTTTGTTACCAACAGCTTCACCAGACCGCCTTTCATGGCACCCAGGACAGCCATGACGCTGCCCACGCCCTGCTCCAATGGGACTCGCAGCAGCTTAGAGGCTGGAGGGAAGTCTGGAAGCCCCTAGTGCTCAGGAGAGCAGTGAGACGGCAGAGAGGCAGCCGGGGAAGGAGGCCAGGTGAGCATGGCGGGAGGCCTCTCAGTCTCTGCATGCTTGGGAACATTCCAGAGTGACTGGCGCTTCCCACGACTTTTATGAGATGAAGTGAGGCTGAGAATGTGAAGTTCCCAAGGGTTACAGAGGCTTATTGTTGCAGACACAAAAGACTAATCATTCCATCACGGGACAGTTTTCCTTTGGAAAGAGAATGACCCAATTTCCTTTTTTTCTAAAACTTAAGTCATTCTGCCAAATTTCAACATCCTAATTTTAGATCGCTGGTAGAAACTCCATCCTGAAGTCTATCTTGGCCTCACTACAAGACCCCTAAAAAGCCGTTGTCCCTGATAAGGTGGAGGTTTTAAGTTTTAGTGATTGTTATTTTGCAATTCTTAGATTTTATTCACAAAATTCACGTGGACTCAATTGTAGCTCCAGCCATCTCCGTGTCCTGGCCACCACTGCCTGCCTGCCCTTCCCTATTTGTGGGTCTTTGGAGTCACCTGTTTGCCTCAAATCAATTTTGAGTTGTTTCTTTCAGGAAGGAAATGTTCTTGGTGCAATTTCTGGCCTCCATGTGGCTGAGAAGGTTTTTTTCTGTTGCCTGGACTGGTGCAGCAGGTCTCCCTATAGTGGCCTGGCCAGGCACAGAAGTCTGGGTTTGCAGCTGTGAGGCTCCAGCCATCGCCCCATGTTCTCCTGGCATTGGTGGATTTGCAGCTGTGAGGCTTCTGCTGTCGCCCCGTGGTCTCCTGGCACTGGCACAGGATGCCGTTGGGCTACTCAGTTTCTCTCTGTGCTTGTCTGGTGTTTTATGCTTGAAGTGGAGGATTTCCACCAGATTCATTTTCATTAATTTTGCTTGACCCCATGAGCCGTTTGATTACACAGATTCAGATCTGTCTTCAGTTCTAGAAGTTCCTTCTCTTACATACTCTATGGCTGCGCCGTTCCTGTTGTTCGAGTTTGTTTATCTGGAAAATTGCTCCTCTGCCCGGTGGGTATCTGGCTTCCATCCTCCCTGTCTGCTTTCTCTCTCCTCGTCTCTGCCTTCCTCCTCCCCGGGGCATGGGGCATGGGGCATGGGGCGTGGGGCGTGGGGTGTGGGGCATGGGGCTGCTGCTGCCTGTGTCTCAGCCTCCTAGTCCGGCTCTGTGCCACATGAGTGCTGTTCTTTCAGCTCCCAGTGTCCTTGAAAGCTGCCGCAGGGTCTCTCCTGAGATCGCCTCCTCACACCTGCCCTCAGCTAATTCATGCCCATCCACCAGCTCCTGTTCCATTCCCATCTATTTCATCTGACATCTCACCAGCTCCTGCTCCATCCCTGTCTATTCATCTGACATCTCAGCACCCAGTGCCTACACTTAATGATTTCCTGAATTTATCCAGTGAAACCAGCAGCCTAAATGTATTCTTTCTTCCTTTGGAAAGTGTTTTTAATCTGTAGGTTGTTTGAGTACTGTGTTTTCCTGGTTTGATAAACGGAGTATTTTTATAGCTCTGCAAGTTTTCCTTTTCTTCCTCGTGAATAATCAGAGTGTGATTCGGCCGGGACTTTCCCCATCTAACAGGGAGAGTGGGTTTTTCCAGCCTCTCCTCCTTTTCACTCCGCTGTGGTTGATTTCCTACTTGCTCTTTTGGCGGATGGTATTTGCCAACTTGGTTTTGCAGCTGCCTGGGGGGACTGGGGTGGAAGCAGCCCCGGGAAGCCCCATCGGGGACTTTATGGCTTTTACTCCATCACAGCGGGGCTGGGCCAGGCCCTGCCCTTTGGGAACAGGCTCCTCTGGTGCGAACCTTGGCCTTGGCCCCACTTCATCCTGGCCCCTGCCCAGGCTTCCAGCCCCCCACTCACAGCTGCCACCTCCAGGGGCTGCCACTGGCCAGGTCAGGGAAGGCTCTTGCTACCTGGGGAGAGGACGCCCTGGCCAGGAGCTGTCCCTCAGCTTTCTGTGGTCTCTGTGTCCCCCGTGCCCTCCGGGTGCCCTGCCGGGGCCCTGGCTCCCCTCGTCGCTCAGCCTTCATGTTAGGGGCTGCAGGTCCCAGCGCCCCTCCTCCTCCTTGGTCACTCACCTCCCACTGATGCAGCCTCCTCTGCACCAGTGTCCGGGAAACCCCAGTGAGGCCCCTCCCTGCCAGCACCCCAGGTGTGGGGGCTTCTGCTCCACCTGCCACGTCTGCCACAGGGCCCTTTGGAGAAGGTGTTTTACCCAGAGGCGAGTCCTGGTGATGCTGGAGCCTGACCCTCATTGCTGTCAGCCCTCAGCGCCCGGTACAAAGGCCGCTCATCCCATCCGCTGAGCCCTGAAGACAGTGGAGGGCAGCATGAGACACAGGACCCTCTCCCACCAGCTCCGGGGGCCAACGCCAGCCTGGCCAGCGGCCGGGACTAGCACAGAGGCTGTGGATGGGGAGGGTGGTGCTGGAGGCAGGGGACATGCCAGCGGTCTTTTGGGGGTGGTGAACAGCTCCACACCCTGCTTACAATGGTACGTCAGGCAGCGGCCCACGGTGCCGGCTGCTTCCCCAGCAGTGACCTTGGCTTCTCTTCTGCAAGCCCCTGCCTGCCCCGAGATGCCAAGCCCCGGATCCTCCAGAGCTGTCCTCACCCCCTGTGCCCCCGAGCGCCCACTCTCGGGGCTGGACCTTTGCAGGAGAACAAGCCATGCCAGCCTCAACTAGCGGAGACCTCTGTGGCCACCCATGGGTCCTTTGCACTGTGTGTGGGGCGGTGAGGATGGAGCTTCCTGCCCTCCGGGTCTGCTCTGCTCCTGTTCCTTGGACCTGGAGGAGCTGTGTCCACGCAGACACTACGTGGACACGATGAACGTGGCCGCAGACATGCATGATGAAGCGTGGTGAGCCAGACCCAGGATCGTGCCTCTCCCCAGATAGGAGCAATGGTCCGAGCCTGGCCCTGGGTGAGCTGCACAGCTGTTCCCTGCCTCAGTTTCCCATCTGAAGTCAGAGCACTCCCTCCACAGGCTTGCGCGAGGACTAAGATCGGGGCAGACCCGTGACCCTCAGGGGAGAGTCCCCACAGGCACGAGCTCCTTGGCTTAGTTTCACGACGATGGTGACCACCAAGCAGACATAAAGCATCCCCTTACGTTTAGGCCCCACCAGAGCATAGCCTTGGCTGATGTGGTCCTCACCCACCATGCCTGGCAATGACGTCTGCTGGCCTCTGCTGAGGGGCTGAGAAAAGATGAGGGGTGGGAAGGGTATTCTCTGCACCTGCCCTCCTGTCCACAGGACACCAGGCCCTGACCTTTTACTGAGGAGGGCACTGGTCCCAGGCAGGCCTGTCCAAAGCCTGCCTCGGGAGTGTGAATCTGTGGCTAGGGCCACCTTTCCAGGACACCTGGACATCAGTTGGCTGAGGTCCCCACCCCTGGAGACTGGATCAGAGGGGACCAGAGGGGAAGGAGGCAGCGTCCAGCCCCCAAGAGGAGCAGGGAGGAGGGATGAGGCCACAGTCTGAGGATGGTGGGCCGCCCAGGGTCCACTGCTCCTGGCCTGGTTTGGGATGCACAGATCGCCCTGCTGACACGCTCCCTGTCTGATTCCGCACGGAGGACGTTGCTGGCTGTGGCCTGCAGCTCACACATCCCAACCACAGACACGCCCTTTCCCCACATTTTGGTCCCTCTAACAACTCAATGCCCAGAACTTTCTATTGCCCAGGACTCTCATGGTCCCTCCGGAGGCTGGACACACCCTCCCCTCCCCAGGCCTTCATGCAGCCCCTGCTGCATGCCAGGCCCACCTTGGTGAGGCTGTGTTGGGGCCGAGCTCCTGGCCATTCTGTGGCTGACTGGGCCCAGCCCCCTTTCCAGGTGCCCTCAGGCCACCCAGGAGCAGCTGCATAGGATTGCTAAGTCTGAGTTCTCTGCATCTTTCTTCTTTCACTAACTTCTTTTCTTTTCTTTCTCTCTCTTTTTTTTTTTTTTTAAATGGAGTCTCACTCTGTCACCCAGGCTGGAGTAAAGTGTCGCAATCTCAGCTCACTGCAACCTCCACCTCCCGGGTTCAAGCCATTCTCCTGCCTCAGCCTCCCAAGTAGCTGGGATTGTAGGCACCTGCCAACATGCCTGGCTAATTTTTGTATTTTTAGTAGAGACAGGGTTTCACTATGTTGGCCAGGCTGGTCTCAAACTCCTGACCTCAGGTGATCCACCCGCCTTGGCCTCCCAAAGTGCTGGGATTACAGGTGCGAGCCACTGTTCCTGGTCCGCTAATTTCTTTTTCATGCTGATAGACTGTCCTGTTCTTGAACTATCTTTGCATTCCTAAAATAAACCACCTGCTTGGGGGTGGTATGTGATGATTTTGACACATTGGTAGTATATTTTTGCTAATATTTTATCCAAACTGTTTACATCTATAGGTACAAGCAACTTAGCTTTATCATTTTATATGCTCCCTCCCCCCAACCTTTTTTTGTTTTGAAGTGGAGTTTCGCTCCTGTTGCCCAGGCTGGAATGAAGTGGTGCAATCTTGGCTAACCTCAACCTCCACTTCCTGGGTTCAGGTAATTCTCCTGCCTCAGCCTCCTGAGTAGCTGGGATTACAGGCATGTGCCACCACACTTGGCTAATTTTGTATTTTTAGTAGTGACAGGGTTTCTCCATGTTGGTCAGGCTGGTCTCGAACTCCTGACCTCAGGTGATCCACCCGCCTCGGCCTCCAAAAGTGCTGGGATTATAGGCGTGACCCACCGTGCCCGACCCTATATGCGCCCTTGACAAAAGGTATGCCTTCACAAATAGGAGGTTTCCCATCTTTTTCTGTGGCCTGGAAAAGTTAGAATTATCTTTTTAGACGTTAAATAAAATTCAGCTGGGCTGCATTTTCCTTAAAGATAAGTATCCATCACCTTTCTAATTTCTCCTATGGAAATTGGACTGTTCCAATATTCCAGTTCTTCTAGGATTGAGTTTGGTGATTTCTATTCTGCTGGAAAAGCAGCCCTCTCTGTTTTCATGAGGATGGACTTGACTGTCTTCATCAGTCCCAAAAGTCCCAGGGCGGACCCTACTGCCAAGCCTGGGTGAGATGCCCACCTTCAGCTGCGTCTCAAGACAGGGGCTGGGGCAGGCACCAGCCTGGGTCCAAGATTTCCCGGGACCAGCGTAGGTGGCCACGTGGCCGCCCTGCAGGAAGGACGGCTCTGCCTTGTGTTTGGCAGGTGACTTCCATGACAGTGACTGTCACAGACACTTCTGGGAGAGATGAGAAGGGAATGGATGATTTTGAGGCTGTTCAGGCTTCACACACGGTTTTAGTCCCGACATTGCAGTCCTCATCAGCAAATGTGATCCCTCCCCCACCGCTTCAGAATATTCTGTACCAGGTTGTATCTTACTGTTTGAAAACAAGTTCTGCTAGTTAATCGGTTCAGGAGCAGCACAGGTAAGTAACCTCCGCATTCTTCCCAACTTGGAATGCCAACTTGGAATGTCTGCCCCTTTGTAGACGTATCATTGTTAATAGGCTTTTTATTAAAATTAAATTCTTTTTATAAAGTTTTTAATGTTTGATTATAATTTAATGTATTCATTTTTCTTTTTAAGCATTTCAACTACCTGACAGGAAACATTTGTAAAACAGACAGCCAGACTTGTCAAACACTTAAGTTACTCTTATCCTTTTAATAAATGAAACTCATAGCAAACCACATGTACTTAAACATTCTAATAGCTTCACAAACGTAATCACTTAACATCTCCCAGCTTAAAGTCAGAACTCTAATAAAAATAATACATTATCCCTAAACTTTACTTTAAAAATGACTATGCACTTTGGGAGGCGGAGGTGGTGGGTCACTTGAGACCAGCCTGGGCAACGTGGTGAAACCCTGTCTCGACCGAAAATAGAAAAATTAGACGGGTGCCTGTAGTCTCAGCTAGTTGGGAAACTGAGGTGAAAGAATCACTTGAGGCCAAGAAGTCAAGGCTGTAGTGAGCAGTGGTCACACCACTGCACTCTAGTCTGGGCAATGGGAATGAGACCCTGTCTCAAAATAATAATAAATAATGACTGATACAAAGAGTTGGCTCACTGTATTATTTCTAGTAAATTTTTCTTTGTTTCTGTATAGTATGGTTTAATGCTAACTTTGACATATCTGCAAAGAATTTAACATTTTGGCCGGGTGCAGTGGCTCCCGCCTATAATCCCAGCACTTTGGGAGGCCGAGGCAGGTGGATCATCTAAGGTCAGGAGTTCAAGACCAGCCTGGCCAACATGGCAAAACCCCGTCTCTACTAAAAATACAAAAATCAGCCAGGCATCGTGGCAGGTGCCTGTAGTCTTAGCTACTCAGGAGGCTGAGGCAGAAGAATCACTTGAACCTGGGAGGCAGAGGTTGCAGTGAGCCAAGATCGTACCATTGCACTCCAGCCTGGGCGACAGAGTAAGACCTTGTCTCTGCCAATTTAAAAAAATCATATTCTGGGCCGGGTGTGGTGGTTCACGCCTGTAATCTCAGCACTTTGGGAGGCCAAAGCAGGAGGATTGCTTGAGTTCAGGAGTTCAAGACCAACCTGGGCAACATACCAAGATCTGGTCTCTATATTTAAAAAATAATAGTAATCATGGCTGGGCACAGTGGCTCACACCTGTAATCCAGCACTTTGCGAGGCTGAGGCAGTTGGATCACTTGAGGCCAGAAGTTTGAGACCAGCCTGGCCAACATGGCAAAACCCTGTCTCTACTACTAAAACTTAACTGGGCATGGTGGCACACGCCTGTAGTCACAGCTGCTTGGGAGGTTGAGGCACAAGAATCGCTTGAACCCGGGAGGTGGAGGTAGCAGTGAGCCAAGATTGTGCCACTGCCCTCCAGCCTGGGTGACAGAGCAAGACTCTGTCTCAAAAAATAGTAAAAATAAAATAATCATATTCTGCATATTCATCCCATATCAGATACACAATTTGCACCTATCTTCTCCCATTTCATGGTTGTATTTTCACTGTTCGGTGTCCTTGGTGCACAGATGGTTTAAATTTAATGTCTTTTTCTGTTGTTGCTTGTGCTTTTGGTGTCATATCCCAGAAATCACTGCCAGAAACAACATTGTCAAGCTTTTGCCCTGGGTTTTTGTCTGAGAGTTCTACGGTTTCTGCTGTTACCTTCGGGTTGTTGGTCTGTTCTGAGTTAGTTTGGGTACATGGTGTGAGGTAGGGGTCCAGCACTATTGTCTTGAGCGTGGAGATGATGATGGGCTTTTCCGAGAACAAGTAGTTAACCAGGATTTTTGCCTGTAGGTGGCTCTGTGTTCTTGGTTTGCTTTGCCTCTGGCTGTAAACTACTGGCAGAGCACACTGTGGACATGAGATCAAATGAAGGATTTAATTAAGGCTATTTGTTTAATCTTGGCTTGGATTTGCAAGTAAACAGACTTAGAGACAGACCCAGACATCTGAAACCACTTGATTAATCTAGTCTACGAATTACACAAATTCCACACACAGATGGAAATTTGACCCTTGGGAACTTATCTTGTGTGCTGCCTTTTCCTCAGCTCCTAGCAGGCTCAATACTGACTTGGATGACGGATGGATTGCATGAATCCTGCATCGTTGCTGCTTATGAATTCTACCCATTCCTAGTGGTTTAAAGGCTACCCAGCCAACTCCTTCCGCCTGGTCTCCCTCTGCCTGTCTGTCCATCCAGCTGGCAACACCATTCTCCCTCCTGTCCTCTGGCCATGGTGGCCCTGTCCCATGGTGTCACATGGGTGCATGTCTCTGTGTTCATCATCCAGGCCAGGAGCCTCTCGTCTGCTGGCCTTGGGACCTGGCTTGCTGTGTGCTCTGGGCCTGGGAGCCTCCCTCCGTCCATAGACTCAGGCCATGTTTGCGCCCCACGCGCACCTGTGTGAGGGTCTTCAGTGCATGTGTGATGTGGTGTGTGCAGCACTCTCAGTCGCCCTTCCTGTCTTCTCTCCCCCGAGCTTAGGCAGTCCTCCACCATGTTGGGACGCAGGACCCCAGTAAGAGGGATCTTATTTCTCCTTCACTTGTGAAGCTTAGTTTGGCTGGATATGAAATTCTGGGTTGGAAATTATTTTCTTTAAGAATGTTGAATATTGGCGCCCAACCTCTTCTGGCTTGTAGAGTTTCTGCTGAGAGGACCACTGTTAGTCTGATTCCACTGCTGTACCATCAGTGGCACAGGGCCCTCCATGTCCTTCATGCACACTGGCCCCTGGCGACCCAGACAAGGTGGGGCTGGGTGGGGGCTGGCGTGGGCTGCATACACCCAGGTCAAGCTGAGCCTGGCCCACACTGGCCACCTACAAGTCAGGAGGACCCCCCACCCACCTGGTGCTTACACATCAGGGGTTCCCAACCCCGGGCCTCAGACCACTACTGGTCCATGGCCTGTTAGGAACGGAGCCACACAGCAGGAGGTGAGGGTGGGGGGCAGCGAACATTCCAGCCTGAGCGCCCGTTCCTGTCAGATCAGCGGCCGCGTTAGGGTCTTAGGAGACGCAGGCGAGGGGTCTCAGTTGTGTGCTCCTTGTGAGAATCTAATGCCTGATGATCTGAGATAGAACAGTTTCATCCCAAAACCCTCCCCCTACCTGCATCCATGGAAAAATTGTTTTCCATGGAACCGTTCTTGGTGCCCAAAAGGCTGGGGAGTGCCGTTTTAGAGCACACAGGAAGCTCTGTGATTTGGGGCATCAGGACAGAGACCAGGGACAATGGTGTTATTTCAAAAGGCTGCGGTTTGTCCTTCTTCCCTCAGGACGAGGTGTGATGAGCTGGAAAGTCTGACGGGGCTTCCCAGCACTGTCCTAAGTCCTCCTCTGTAGGGCCTTGGGCTGCCCCTAGGCCAGGAGACCACCACTTGGCCAGTCCCCCCAGACCCCAAGGGTGAGCCTCCCTGCCTGGGCATGTGCCTAGGACTGCTTCCTGCTGGGCTACCTGGCCGGCTTTCTCTGCCCGCTCTGACGGCGAGTCATTCTGGGTCTCGCTTGTGACCTCGAGTGGCTTCAGGACACAGGACACAACAGTTCACATCTCAGGGCTTCAGGCTCTGGGCTCTCTCTGAACATCTGGGGGCCAGGGAGGGACCTCAGGTCTTTGTAATGGGAGGTGACCCTTCTTCCCTGGGCACACAGCTGACAATAGACCCCACCCCCCACCACCGTGCGTGAGTGCACGGGGGTCCCCACCCAAGGATGTCACATGACAGGATGAGGGCAGGGACCCACAGCTCGGGCTGGCAGGTCGGGGCGGCCCTGGGCAGAGGCCCCTGCTGCTGGCCTCGGTGTTTAGCAGAGACTCAAAGGCAGGCAGGGAGGGGAAGCTTTGGAGTCGGAAAGTGGAGGCACAGGTGTGTGCCCTGGGAAGGCAGGCGGCCAGGGATGGGGCTGGATCACCAGACAGCAGGCTTCCTATGGGATTGGTGAGGGCTGCACAGTGCCTTTCTCCGGTTGGTCCTAAGTTTAAAGAGAAGCCGGCCACGGTTGTTCACGCCTGTAATCCTAACACTCCGGGAGGCCGAGGCCGGCGGATCACTTGAGGTCAGGAGTTTGAAAACAGGCTGGCCAACATGGTGAAACCCCATCTCTAATCAAAATACACAAAAAATAGCCATGCATGGTGGCAGGCACCTGTAATCCCGCTACTCAGGAGGCTGAGGCGAGAGAATTGCTTGAATCCGTGAGGCAGAGGTTGCAGTGAGCCGAGATCACGCCACTGCACTCCAGCCTGGGCAACAGAGAAAGATTCTGTCTCAAAAAAAAAAAAAAAGTGGGAGCAAAAATTAGGGAAGCTAATTAATGAATTAATTACATTTGTCATTTGATGTATTAATCCAGTCCCAGCTGTTTGGAGCTGATAGTAACAGGAGCTGTTGTTTAGCTTCCTGGATGCTTTCTGGAGATGACAGTCTCCCTTCCTGTGAGTCAACACAGCAGGCGGCCTCTGGGCTGCTCACCAGGGATGGGGCTGACCTCCCAGGCTGGTTATGGGGGCGGAGGGACGGCCTCCTGGGCTGGGTGCTGCAGATGTGAGGTGGAGTTCCATTTTCATAGCTGGGCTGGCCGCTGTCCATGTGCACATTCAGTCTCTAACAGCTAAAATTTCTTACCGTAAGTTTAGGTAGTTGCAAAGGATATAACTTCTGATATAAAATCAATGTGTAAGAAATAACCATGAAGTCACTCTTTTAAATGTATTCAAAAGCCCAGTGATTTGATAGCCACCATTATCTGTTTTAAAAATACAAGCAAGCTGGGTGTGGTGGCTCATACCTGTATTCCCAGCACTTTGGGAGGCCAAGGCCAGAGGATGACTTGAGCCCAGGAGTTCCAGACCAGCCTGGGCAACACAGCAAGACCCCATCTCTATAGAAGTAAAAATAAAAAATTAGCCATGGTGTGGTGGCACGGGGCTGTGGTACCAACTACTCAGGAGGCTAAGATGGGAAGATCACTTGAGCCCAGGAGATCGAGGCTGCTGGGAGCTGTGATCACATCACTGCATTCCAGCTGGGATGACAGAGCGAGATCCTGCCTCAATTCATCCGTCCATCCATACATCCATACATCACTCAGTTTAAAAGAACAAAAAACCAAAGAAATCTGAAGAGCTTACAACGAAAAGATGCTCTGTATTCCCTTCTCCTCCCTGGATGAGCTGGGTGGGTGCCAGGTCATCACAGGGTCCTTCACCTCCCTGGATGAGCTGGGTGGGTGCCAGGTCATCACGCAGTCCTTGTAAGAGGAAGGCAAGGGGTCAAAGTCGGGCAGAGGAAGCCAAGGTCAGAGGGGAGGAGAGGCTGCTGACTTTGAAGATGGAGGAGGGGCCTGAGCCAAGGGGTGCAGTGGATCCTAGAAGTGGGAAGAGGGACACGGATGCTCCCCTAGCACCTCCAGGAGGAGCGGGACACAGCCAACACCTGGATCAGAGCTTCTGACCTCCAGGGCTATAGGAGAATAAACGTGTGTTGCTGAAGCCACTGACTAGGCAGCTACTGCAGCCACTGGAAACTACAGCTGTTATCCCAATGCCCGTAAAACATGTTCTAGCAGCGTGAGAACAAAGACAGTTGTGTGGTGGTTATGAAACCTCGCCTAACAAGACCATGTTTAAGAAAAGCCAAGTATAAACAAGAAGTAACTATTTAAGCCGTATCCCAATAAACAGCTGGCAAAAATATGTGAGCAAATGAAGTGGTCTCCATCCAGAACCTTGATGCCGGTATTTATTTGGCTACTTAGAAGAGTAAGAGGGCCATCTGGATCGTGTCATGGAGGATGTTTCAACATCAAGTCCCTGCTGGCAGCTGCAGAGTCAACACATTGGTCCACGCTGTGTAGCGGGGCTCCAAGCCGCTTCCCGTGGGGCAGGGCAGCTGCTCCAGGAAGAGGCTGAGAGCTGGGGTCTGGGCGGCCGGGCTGGGATCTGTACCAGGTGGGGAGGAGAAGCCCACCGCACTGGAGTTCAGGGGTTCCCAGAAGAGGAGACAAGAGCCATGCAGGGGGCTTCGCAGCCTGAGTCTGAGCCGAGCTGGTGGGGAACCCCCAGTGCAAGGAGGACGCACCGGGTCACAAGGACTGTGCTCGCTGCACGTCAAGGACAGGGTGGGCCCACCTTGCCGAAGCCATCAGTGCCCCCCACTGGGCCAGCGTCTGGCTCACAGCTGGGAGGGCTGGGAGGGGCTTCATGGGTCCTGGACACCCACCAAGAGCAGTGTTGCTGACTAGATGGAGCCGGGAAAACCAAAGTTACACTTTTTTTTTTTTTCGGAACACAAGATTCCCTTGGAGTGTGGTTCTTTGCGGTTCTTTGTGATTTGGTTCAATGGTTACCATTCCTGCTGCTTCCTCCTAGGAAACAAGAGTAAGCCACAGTGGCCTATAAAACAAATACTGAAATCTCGCATGTACTCTTGGGACAGACGTTGTCTTGAGTGACGGCCTTCCCGGCCCTGACCAATGCCTGTGCACATCCGGAGCTTGTCTGAGAGCCAGAGACCCCTCTGAGAAGTGGGATGGCCCCAGCCAGAAAGCCCCCGCCCTGCGCAGGAATGCCAGGAGCCTCGAGCAGATTTGCTCTTAGATATTTATTTGTAATCAAGTCTAACAGTGATCGTTGAGCCAGCCTGTCTGTCTTTCTCTTTCTTTCTTTTTCTTTCTTTCTTTCTTTCTTCCTTCCTTCCTTCCTTCCTCCTTTCCTTTCCTTTCCTTTCTTCCTTCCTTCTTTCCTTCCTTCTTTTCTTCCTTCTTTCTTTCCTTCTTTCTTTCTCTTTCTTTTTCTTTTCTTTTCTTTCCTTCCTTCTTTCTTTCTTTCTTTTTTGGAAGATCCCTCTGTCAAGAAGGAGCCATGAGTTGCCTTTCATGGAATGGGTGCTCTTGGTGGCCACATAGAAACAAAACCTGGCTGTGTGATCCTGATCCACCCACAGAAGTGGTGTAAACACCTTATTTATGATCTGAGACATGCAGCCCCATCTTATAAAAGAGTCGTACAACACACATTCACACACCCACAAAATCAAAAGATTTTCCAAAAATAAGTGCAAGGAAGATCCAACTTCCAGGATAAAAATTTAGAACCAACATTTCCAATAACAAAAGCGGTCTTGTCTAAAAATGTACCGATCGCACTAAAATCCATGCAAAACAGAGCTCTGATTATGTAGAGTGTGATCAATACATGAGAAACTGTGAGGTGTTCCCGTGGGATCTGACACTTCCTAGGGGGACTGCTCCTCTCCACTGGTAATAAAGATATAATTAGGAATTTCAACTACCTGCAATTTTGTCACCTTACGGCATTTATTGAGAATTTCAGTCCCCGTGTTTATGCACACACCTTTCAACCTTTTAGATTTGATGGTGATGGGTTAGTAAACGTCAACTGTAAAGTGGTCATTTTCAACCAGGGGCGATGTTACCCTGCAGGGGACACTGGCAATGTCTGGAGACATGTTTGGTTGTCACGACTTGGGGCAGAGGTGCCACGGGCACCTGGAGGGTGGAGGCCAGGGTGCAGCTGAATACCCTAAACATACAGGATGGCCCCAGGACAAAGACGCCCCTGGTGCTGAGAGAAGAGCCCTGTTCTAAGAGGCTGGTCCCCCAGATCCCTATCTGCCAGGTCAGGGGCCCACGTGGGCCTGCAGGATGTGCATGCTTCTCTGCGGTCGAGATTGCATCAGCACAACACCCACAGCCACGACACTGGGGCAGGCACCTCGGTGACGCCAGAGTCCGGTTGGGAGGTGTGGAGATCTGGGCTTGCTTCCTCTTTTCGGTCCCAGGACAGCTCCCGTTTGGTGGCGAGAGGCCCAGCGTCAGCCTTGTCTGTGGCCTCCTGGTGGGAGGACGCAGGCCTTGAGGAGCGTTTGTCCCAGACGGTCCCCATCCTACTCGCGGGGACACAGAGCACCAGTTCCTCTGGCCCCTCCAGGAGCAAGACACATGCACTCTTGAGGCCTCGGAAGCCTACACGGGTTTGTCACTCACAGCCAGACCTGTCTGTCAGTCAGGGAGCAGGTGGGGCCGTCCTGCCCTGAAGCACAGATGAGCTGATCCTGGTCCCGCAGGGCGGGTGGGGACCTCTTGGCCGGACCACGTACATGTAGCACACACGGCTTTGCTGCCCATAGAATCCAGGGCCCCCAACGTGTGGCATCACTCTCCATCCCTGAGGCCAAAGCCTTACCCTGGAGGCAGGCTCAGGTGAGATACCCCTAATGGACCCACCTGGCAATGGACTGCTCTCAGGTCCTTCAGCTCATGCACCCACCCAGGAGCCCTGTGTTCTGTCCTGGGGTAGAGGCACAGGGTTGGTTTGAAGCCGTATAGTCAGCCCTCAGAGTCACAGAAACGTCCAAGGAAGAAAACACTGTCCGCTTACAGATTTTTTTTAGTTCATTCAGAGTTTAGTTAAGAGAATTTGGTGTTCCTGCCTCAAATTTCCTAGAATTGGTCTTCTCATAATTCACCACCTAGGGCGGAGCCGTGGCCAAGGCTCCCACAGTGACGAACCCCTGTCAGCGCTGACGAGGTCTCCCGAGCACGCGTTTCTCTCTGCAGCCCGGCACCATCTCAAGGCCACCGGCTCCGACAGTGTCACCTCCTGGGACTTCCCCTCACCTATGGTCCCGGCGGCATGCGGGCCTGGTGGAGGCGGCCCCGGCCTGCCATCCAGGGATGGCCAGTCCAGGCACAGGGTCCCTCGTCCACTTCTGGCCCCTGAAGTGCTGGGAGGGCCGGTGAGCAGCATGCCTCACTCCGAGACCGGCCGGGCTGCTGGGGCAGGCATCTGATGTACAGTAGTTCCCACGTGTGGCGATGACATGAACAAGAGCCATGTGTGACAAATTCAGGCCGTCCACTGTGGTAAGCCTGGGAAGGCTGATTCTGTAGGAAAGGATTGGCCTTGGGCCATCTCTGTTCAAAGAAGAAATCCCTGGATCACCGTCTGATCCAACTCCAAACAGACACTCCAAACAGGATTCCTCCTGGGGGTCACAGCTCTTCTCTTGGCGGAGAAGAGGGAGGATGAGCCTAGGTCGGGGGTCTCTAGGCAGCCCACCATGGCCCCACGACTCCAAGAAAACTCACCAGTCCCTGGTCACTCGGATGCTCTTGGAGGCGCTTGGATTTACTGCAGGGACCCCAAGAGTTGGCCACAGCAGAGCCCCTTTCTGTCAGCCCGCCGAGGACTCGGGGAGGGGATGGGACATTGCAGCGGAAGGGAAAGTGGCATCCACCCGCAGCTTCTCGGTTTATCATTTTAGACTCTATGCATTGGCTTCCTGCTACACGTTGTTACGTTTTAACTCCGTTACCACCACATTTCCTCCCCCCATCCTCTCAATGTCATGATTTTTCTTTTGGAAATGGAGTCTCGCTCTGTCGCCCAGGCTGGACTGCAAATGGCACAATCTCAGCCCACCACAACCTCCGCTTCCTGGCTTCAAGCAATTCTTCTGCCTCAGCCTCCCATGTAGCTGGGACTACAGGCGTGCACCACCACACGCAGCTAATTTTTGCACTTTTAGTAGAGATGGGGTTTCACTATGTTGGCCAGGCTGGTCTCGAACTCCTGTCCTCAAGTGATCCTCCCATCTCAGCCTCCCAAAGTGCTAGATTACAGGCATGAGCCCCATGCCCTGCCTCGACGTCATGGCTTTTACTCCACAGTGTGTATGCCGTTGGGATTGAATAAATATGGATTACAACAGAGACCAGGGTTGTGCTATGATTACATTTGTCAACTGAGATAACAGAGAGGCTCCGTGAAAGAAAACGACATTTATTCAAAAATAGGGCATTGCAGTCGGAACACATGTGCCGTAGTAGACTGTGTGTGTGTTCAGGGAGGTAAAGGGAGACAAAGGCTTTTAAAGGGAAAACGAGGATCACACCGTTGTTTTGAGGCAATTATCCTTGTCTACAAGCATCAGCAGGGGTGGTGCCAGTCCAGGGCTGGATGGCAGTTGCTGGGCAGATGTCTTCACAGTATCGTGTATGGCTGCAGTGGACTTCATGCAGTGTTGTGGTTTCTCGGAGTTTTTTGTGACAGTAATACAAGAGTTATTAAGAAATAATGTTTAGGCCGGTGCCGTGGCTCACGCCTGTAATCCCAGCACTTTGGGAAGCTGAGGCGGGTGGCTCACCTGAGGTCAGGAGTTCGAGACCAGCCTGGCCAACGTGGTGAAACCCCATCTCTACTAAAAATACAAAAATTAGCCGGGCATGGTGGCAGACTCCTGTAATCCCAACTACCAGGAGGCTGAGGCAGGAGAATCACTTGAATCCGGGAGGTGGAGGTTGCAGTGAGCCGAGATCACACCACTGCACTCCAGCCTGAGGGACAAGAGCGAGACTTTGTCTCAAAAAAAAAAAAAAAAGAAATAATTTTTAGGCAGCTAGATAGGGTAAAGGTTCTAAGTGGAAACTAACAGAAAGGCAGCTTAAAGAGCCAGAACAGCAAGCTTAGATATGCAAACGCTGGCAAATAGATACTGGGTCTACCCAGCATGGCAGTTCCTACCGTCTTCTCCTTGTCGACAGGTGAGGCAGGTGTTATGGCCGCCCCCACATAACACCATGTGTTCAAAACGTCATGGCAACTCGCATTTGCATATTAAAAGGCTAAGGTGGGAGGGCTAGGGTTTTTTTTTTTTTTTTTGAGACGGAGTCTCCCTCTGTCACCCAGGCTGGAGTGCAGTGGCTGGATCTCAGCTCACTGCAAGCTCCGATGGGGGCCAGGTTTTTCATGGGCTACGTGAATGACACAGCTGGTCATTCCCTGCACCCTATGCAAAGCAGACACCGCCTCCTCCAGCCCCCCGCTGTCGTGGCATGCCTTTCTGCTGCACACAGGGCCTCTTTGCTCCGAGCCCCACCATGTCTTTGCATGGGGGAGCTGTTTTCTTCTTTCTTCCTTCTTTCTTGCCTATTAAACTTTTCGCTCCTGAAAACCACTCCACGTGTGTCCATGTGGTTTTATCTAAATCAGCAGAGGACCAAGGACCCTGATGTTCCTCCGGTCACTGGAGCCATTTCAATAGCTCTTGTTTTCAGTGATTCATGCAGGAGAACCCTCCCTTTATGGTCTTCCCCAGCTCAGTTTGTCAGACAGAGTACATGTCGCCCTGGCTGGAGTACAGTGGCATGATCTCAGCTCATTGCATCCTCTGCCTCCTGGGTTCAAGCGATTCTTCTGCCTCAGCCTCCCGAGTAGCCAGGACTACAGATGCGTGCCACCATACCTGGCTAATTTTTGTATTTTTAGTAGATACGGTGTTTCACCATATTGGCCGGGCTGGTCTCAAACTCCTGACCTCATGATCCACCCACCTCGGCCTCCCAAAGTGCTGGTATTACAGGCGTGAGCCGCTGCGCCCGGCCTGTTTGTCAGAGTTTTTTGTTTTTTTTTTTTTAACAGAAGTGACTCCATTTTAATTCTGATTAACTTTCTCATTTTCCCCTTTTTACCAAGATCTTTCTTTGAAGGAATCACTGACGAATTATTCTATTGCGAGGTTGTGATTGTCCCTTGTTGGTGCTGGGATGACGCGTCCCGGGGTTGCTGGTCTTTGTCTTACAGTGGAGGGCAGTGATTAGCAGTGAAGGGTCAGTGTCGAAACCTTTAGCCACGTTTGAACAAGAGAGATTTGAAAGGAACGTCTCTAGGGCTGAGTCTACCCGGAGTCCATTATTAATTTCAGTTTTGTTTGTTTCATAGTCTTTGCTGTCATCTCAAAGAGCTGGGCCAGCATTGTTTAGTTAGGAGGTGTACATCTGCAGGAATTTAACAAGTGACAGGTACAAAGTTTAAAAAGGGAAAATACAAAGTAAAATTGATAGTAATACGACAATCCCAGTTTGTATAACAGTTTTGAGCCACAAACCTGGGCTTAAGATCGCCAACTGAATTAACTAAATGACCATGATCCTGTGGCATGAGCGGGTAGACGGAGTCTCGTCCCCATGAACTGGAAGCACTGGCTACACTGTGAAAACGCCAGCTTCTCCCCCTGGTTTGCAGGTGAAATGTCTGTGGTTATGGCATTGGATGGTTTGGTGATCTCTTGTGTGGCCCATACGTCAGATATGAGACTTGTTCCTTAAAATTCATCTAGTTTCAGGCCAGGCGCGGTGGCTTACACCTGTAATCCCAGCACTTTGGGAGGCTGAGGCGGGCGGATTACGAGGTCAGGAGATTGAGACCATCCTGGCTAACACGGTGAAACCCCATCTCTACTAAAAAAAAATACAAAAAACGGGCATGGTGGCGGGTGCCTGTAGTCCCAGCTACTCGGGAGGCTGAGGCAGGAGAATGACGTGAACCTGGGAGGTGGAGCTTGCAGTAAGCAGAGATCGCACCACTGCACTCCGGGCTGGGTGACAGAGCGAGACTCCATCTCAAAAAAAAAAAAAAACAAAACTTCATCTAGTTTCAGTTTAGAAGGCTTTAGGAACAGAGCAGTTTTTATTTTTAGTAATTCCATGGAAGACATTTTGACTGAAGGAATCTAGAAGAATTCAGGATCTATTCTAGTCTGTAGGTAGATACAAGAGCTCAGAAACAATGCCGAGAACTACAATCTCCTAACAGGTGTATTATAGCTTTTCTTTTCTTTTTCAAAAAGTATAGAGATAAGGGTCTCTCTATGTTGCCCAGGCTGGTCTCGAACTCCTGGGCTCAAGTGATCCTCCCACATCAGCCTCCCAAAGTGCTGGGATTACAGGTGTGAGCCACCGCACCCAGGCCTATAGCTTTTCTTTAGAAACATAACCTTTTCTGTCCATGTTGATCAGATGGGAATCTCAGATTTAAAAGCCTCTTGAGGCTAAGAAGCCAAAACCAAGGCAGGTTTTAGATTTGGCCTACAGCCCTGAGGCTCCTGGGCCTGCCAGATGGAGATGGTTTTTATTTACTCTCGCTGTAAGGCTGGGAACTCTTTTTCTTTTTGAGACGGAGTTTTGATCTTGTTGCCCAGGCTGGAGCGCAATGGCGCAATCTTGGCTCACTGCAGCCTCTGTCTCCCGGGTTCAAGCAGTTCTCCTGTCTCAGCCTCCCAGGTAGCTGGGATTACAGGCGGCCGCCACCACACCCAGCTGATTTTTGTATTTTTAGTAGAGACAGGGTTTCACCACATTGGCCAGGCTGGTCTCAAACTCCTGACTCCAGGTGATCTTCCCACCTCGGCCTCCCAAAGTGCTGGGATTCCAGGCATGAGTCACTGTACCCAGCTGTCCTGGCCATGCCTGTCTTTTTTTTTTTCCTATGCTGTTTTGATAATATCCTTATTTTCCCACCTCCCATCATGTCAGGGGTATTAGCTTCCCATGACTGCCCCAACAAAATACACACACTGAAGACAAGGGCGGAGGAGGATCAGGGAGCCTTAAAACAACAGAAATTAGCTAGGCACGGTAGCTCACCCCTGTAATCCCAGCACTCTGGGAGGCTGAGGTGGGCGTATCACCTGAGGTCAGGAATTCAAGACCAGCCTGGCCAACGTGGTGAAACCCTGTCTGTACTAAAAATACAGAAAATTAGCCGGGTATAGTGGTGGGTGCCTATAATCCCAGCCACTCGGGGAGGCTGAGACACAAGAATCTCTTGAACCCGGGGAGCGGAGGTTGCATCTCCCTGGGAGCGGAGATGAAATTGTACCACTGTACTCCAGCCTGGGCGGCAGAGCAAGACTCTGTCTCAAAAAACAAAAAGCAAACCAGAAATTTATTCTTTGGCAGTCACCGTGGACGTCCAGCCTCTGGAAGTGTGAGAGGTACGTGTCTATTATGTAGGCTGCCCAGGCTGTGGAATTGTGTCTTAGTGACCTGAGTGACTAAGACACCTGCCTGCAAGCCAGGACTGTCGCTCCACAGCCCAGCGTCCAAGCCTGGCCGACCAGGGGTTTGGCACGAAGACCCCGGCAGGGCTGGGGCTGGGCTGGAATCCACCCAGAGGGTTCCTGCCTCTTGGGCTGCCCCCGGGTCCCCTTTCTGCTCCGATCAAACTGGACACAACGTTGTGGGGCCACAGCACAGGGGGCTAACGCAAGCTGGGATCGTCAGACATTAGGAAATCCAAGGAAGAAGAGAAAGTGGACGCTTTTAGGAGACTTCGGCACACGCTCAAAGCAGCGGACAGGCACCTCTCTGTGGACAAGGCAGACTGCGTGGCCGAGATTCCACATAGATGCCTGCTTCCTCCACGACCTCCACGTGTGGCTGGGCCCGGTCGGGGTCCCCTCACTTCCTCTGTCTGTCTTGGTGACCTCACGTCGTGGGCTGTGATGCCGGCCACGCTGCTTGGGTGGCCGAGGGTCTGAGCTGCGTGACACCCAGCCTGGATCTCTCCCCAGCTCTCCCACATCCTGTCTGCTCCTCCTCCCAGCTCCCCGTTGACTATCACCGCTGCACCAGCCTCTCCCCCGAGGGCAGGTGCAGAAACAACCTCCTTCTCCCAGGCCCGCTCTGTGGAGACAAATCCGTTCTTCCAGGAGATGATGCACCCACATCCTGCGGGGTCCGGAGAAGTGCAGGTGGAGCCCGGGGCCTCTTTCTTTCCCAGAACCCTGCCTGGGAGTGGCTTCCCCGAACTGAGGACACAGACTTTGCCTCTTGGTCTGTGGGCACTGAGCATGCAGTAGGTGCTGAGTAAATGCTTGCAGGCCGATGGCCAGAGCTATTAGCTCTCATCTTGGTGAGCTTGGCAGCCAGGGTTGGGGCTGGGCTGGGCCTGGCTGTGCTGGGGGCGGTGCTGGCCGGCTTTGCTGGGAGCGACAGACACCAGAGGAACACGGCCCCATCAGTGCGGTCAGGGTGCAAACTCGGAGCGTCCTTCTCTGGAAAACGAATCCCAGTGGCCCAGATATTTGGGGCTTTCTGTGTCCCCTATGCAAAGTGAGAGAAAACATGCACTGGTTTCTTGAAAATTCCTAGGATTTCTTCAGAGGTCTCAGCTTCTGCCCACAGCCTCTGGGGAGCAGACCAGGAGCTCCACAGCACGGGAGGCCCCAGGCCCACCCTGACCACAGACCAGGAATCCCGAAGCAGAGGCTCTGGGTCAGCTTCTGCAGACGCTGGAGAGGGCGGGAGGCGCAGGGCTGGGCCTCCAGGTGTAACCGCCTGATGGGCTCTTCCTGCCCCTGCACAGACAAAACCACTTCACTGGGACCAAGGCATTGCTGTGAAGAGTTTAATAGACACCAGGCCGGCTACGCCACCTGGGAGACGGAGTTATTACTCAAATCAATCTCCCCCAGAATTCTCAGGCTCGGGTTTTCAAGGATAGTTTGGCAGGCCAGTGAGTCAGCTTCTGGGTGGGGCCACAGGGCCCGTTTGTGGCA
>NW_012117154.1:7838560-7850863 GCF_000951035.1 Colobus angolensis palliatus
GAGGGGGCTCTGCAGGGAGGGTGCCCGGGGGCCAGAAGAGCCAGCCCACAGCCATGCCCGCACCTGCCATGCACCCTGGCCAGGGCAACCGCTGCCTCTCCCCTTGGTGTCCCCACTCTATGGCCCCTCTCTTCAGGCCTGTTCTGCCCGACCCCGCTGCCTCCATCCAGCTGCCTTCCACGGGCAGCAGCTTGCCTCTAGTCCCAGACCCTTTCCCGGCGGCCCCGCCCCTCTGGTCTCCATGAGCCAGGATCTCCCCGAGGATCCCTATTTCCCACAGGCTTCTGGCAACGGGCTGCTCACTCCTTCGTCCCCTCCTCATTTGTCTGCCATCTGTGAAATGTGGAGGAGTGTGCCGGGCTCTGTGCCCCAGACGCTTCCCCAGCCAGGCCCAAGGGCTGGGCCCTCGCCCACCTGCAGGCATTGTTTGCTGAGTACCTGTGGTGCAGATGGGGATGGCTGCAGGGTGGGTGCCCTTCTAGGCGCTGGAACCGAGGGCTGGACAGGACAGGGTCTCAGCTCACGCTGTGTTGCGACTATGGATGCTGGACATTGGGAGGTCTCTCTGAGCAGAGCCCGATGGAAGTGAGGAGGGTGTGTGTTGGGGAAGCATTTGGAGAGGGAGCCACGGGTACAGGTGGCCCTGCAAGCTCCAGCACCCATGGGAAAAAGGGAGGGAGACAGGGAGGGAAAGGGGACTGGGGCGGTGGTGGTTGCCTGGGCTCTTAGGGTGGGGGTGACGCCTGCAGTCTTGGTGTTGAAGGGAAGACCAGGGAAGAGGGAAGGCAGGAGGCCTGGGAGAGAAAGGGACGAGCTATTGGGTGGCTGGTGGAGCAGGCTTTTGGCATCTTTGGGTCCTGAGCTCCACCCCATGCACCACCCCTGCCTGCACCTGGAGGCCTCCCTACCCCAGTCTCCCATACCTGGCTCCTCCGTGCTCCAGACCCCTCCCCTCCAGGGTCTCCAGACCTAGGATTCCCCCTGCCCAAACAGCACTGACCAGGCCCCCAGGGCCTGTGCCTGCAGCCCCCAGGGACCGGTGGGCGTAAGAAGACACAGCGGCCATTCTGGGGGCCTTGGAACGACCCTGAGAAGCAAGTGTGAGCATGTTTGGAACACGCAGCCGAGCCTGAAGGACTGTGCGCCCACAGCGGGAGCTGTGCTCCTTCTGGGTTTTCTGATTTTAGCCTCGCACTGCCTTTGAGCGATTTTCCAATCTGCACATTACAGATAACAGAGAGCAAGGCAGATAATTCTTGCTTATAGCCATGTGTAGTGGGTTGACAGTGGCCCCCAAAAGCTATGTGTGAGTCCCAACCTTCATGCCTATGATGTGAGCTTATTTGGAAATAGGGTGTTTGCAGATGTGTCATTAAATTGAGGGGTTTTTTTTTTTTCTTTTTTTTTTTAGGCGGAGTCTCGCTCTTGTCACCCAGGCTGGAGTGCAGTGACATGATCTTGGCTCACTGCAACCTCTGCCTCCCAGGTTCAAGCAATTCTCCTGCCTCAGCCTCCCGAGTAACTGGGATTACAGGCACCTGCCACCATACCTGGCTAATTTTTGTATTTTTAGTAGAGACAGGATTTCACTATGCTGGCCAGGCTAGTCTCAAACTCCTGACCTCAGGCGACCTGCCTGCCTTGGTCTCCCAAAGTGATGGGATTACAAGCGTGAGCCACCGTGCCCAGACAAATTAAGGCTCTTCAGATGAGGTCATCCTGGGTTATGCGGGTGGACCCTGAGTCCGATGTCTGGCACCCATGTGGAAGGAACGAGAGGGAGGTTTGGGGCCCGCAGAGGCACACCGCAGGAGGATGGAGTTGAAGATTGGAGTGCGGCAGCCTTGATGCAGGGATACGAGGGCTGCCGGCTGTGCCAGAAGGGGTGAGGCTGGACCGCATTCTCCCCGAGTTCCCAGGGGCCAGTGCTGCCGACGCCTTGGCGCTGGACTCTGGCCTCCAGAACTGTGCGAGGACAAACAGCTGTGGTTTCTAGCCCCCGCCTGTGGTCGTCTGTTGCAGCAGCCTGGACAGTCTGGACTGCCTGGACAGCATGCAGATGGACTCTGCCTCGGGCTGCCCACGAGTTCCCACTGCCCGCCCGTGGGTGGGAGAGCCAGTCCTCCTGTGTGAAGGGCCCCTGCACTTCTTTACCCGGCGTACACACGTGCCTCTGTCGCTTCTCCTTTTACCCGGCTGGCACATCGTACCGGTTTCTGCACTAACAATGACCTGAAGGAAATCTTGAGCGTGCGTTCGTTTTATATCTGTGTTGGAGTCATTTTATTTCTTGTTGACACTAATCTTTGAGCATGAGTAGCTTAGCGATTGTGAAACGGAAACTTCTGGATACAAAATCAATCTCTTGGCTGTGACCCAATCACCTGCTGAGTCCTGGTTACCTGTGATTAAGAAAATAAATAAGAACGCCCCTTGGGGGAGGGCTTCCCTCCCCCCCGGCTCAGCAGCTTTAAAACCGAAAGGGAAGTGGGTGCTGTGAGCAGCTCCGTTCAGGCCTGAGGCCACGCATATGTGCCCCGTGGGGGAGATGTGCCCCAGTGAATCAGGAAACAGTGGTGATGGCCGTTCCGGGAGGCTGACTGGGGGTGCAGGGGTCACTTTTCTAATGTGGGTGAGTCTGTGTCCCCTGCAGGAATGTGGCTGCAGCGAAGCCGGTCAGCCAGCAGTCAGCCCCAGCCCCTCTCCAGGCCCTGTGGGTCCTGCTGACCAGGCTGCGGTTGTTCCCAAACCAGTTCCCAGCCCCCGCTTGCCCTACTTCCTCTCACACCAGCTCCTTCCACTCCCCAACACCCATCTGCTGGCCCCCAGCCCGGGCTACTGACATCAATCATGGCAATCGCTCTTCCAGAGGTGTATGCAGTGGGTGGGGTCCGGTATCGCCTGCCATGCCTCACTCACTGGGCACCCAGGTCACCTGAGGCCAGGGAGCAGCCACTCGCCCTGACCCAGGCTCCCCGGAACCCTGAGACACCCAGGAGGACCCCCCCAGCTGCTTCTGCTCAGGGCCCAGCACCCCCGAGTCTGTGGAGAGGTCACATCTGACCGCGTTTCCAGGTGGCTGCCCCAGCGTGGGTGCATGGTCGCTTCCGGTTTCCTCCACACACCTGCTCTGTCCCGGGCTTTCTGGAGGGGTTTTCCGAAGTGAGACCGTGGGCTCCCTCCAGGGCTGGGGGCGGGAAGACGCGTGGGGAATGTGGGCAAGCAGCCCCAGGCTGAGGGAGGCCTCCCCTCTACAGCGTTTGTTAAATCATTTGTTCATCTCCGACACTGTCTTGGGTATCAGGGAGAACAGGTGTCTCTGGTCCACATGCAGAAGAGACACCACCGTGGCATGACTGGGTGACTCAGACCCCGGGGGGCAGGGACGATTTGGACACAGCCATTGTCCAGGGACACAACTTTGCCTGGACCAGAGCTTCGCACCCCAGGCCATTTTAAACACCAGGGGACACTTGACAAAGTCCAGAGACATTGAGTTGTCCCTCTCCAGCCCCAGCTATGGTGGGGACGTGTCTGTGTCTGTGTCCCTCCTTTCATTCTCTCTCACCCGCTCCCTCCCTGGGGGCAGCTGCTCTCAGTCCTCCCTGCCCCCACATCATCATCCTGCCTGTCCTTGTGGGTCTCCACATTTGTTGTGGTTGGAAGGAGCCTCCAATCTGGGTCTGCACATTTGTTGTGGTTGGAAGGAGTCCTCAAGGAGGAGGACGTGAATGTGCATGTTCACAGGGAAACGGCCGCTGCCTCCGTCAGTGTCTTCCGTCCCCAGGAAGAGCCCAGGCCCGGGTGATTCATCGCGGCCTCAGGGCCGGGAGAGACTAAATCTTCTGCAGAGGCGGTGAGATCCTATCACAGCGGAAAGGGAAGGGCTGGAGTCTCAGGGAAGGTTTTGATGAGGAGACGGGCTTGGAGGGGGCTGAGGCTCACGGGAACCGCAAGGGTCCAGGAGGGGAGGGGATCTCAGGGCAGGGGAATGGACACCTGGGTGGGTAAGAAAAGGGCCTTTCAGAGGGTCAGGGAGGGCCAGGGAGGGAGCAGTGAGCCCTGACGGACTGTACAAGCTTGACTGGCTGGCCTTGTGCTGCAGGTGGTGTGGGCTGTATGGATTTTGGATGTGGGCCCATAACATAGCTATATTGCTGGAAGGCCAGTGAGGCTGAGGCAAGAAGGCGGCCCAGCCTTGGGAGGCTAACCTGGAGGGCAGGCAGAGGCAGGTGGTAAGGAGCTGCCCTACTTGTTGAGGTGAGAGTGGGGGACATATGGCAAGGAAGGAGGCTCTGGATCCTCAGGATGGGGATGGTGGGTATAAGGGTGACAGCTAATGGATGTCCACCTCCACAAATGCCCATCTGCATGAGTGCCCACCTGTACCAATGTCCACCTGTACCAATGTCCACCTGTATAGATACCCATCTGCACTGATATCCACCTGCACAGATGCCCACCTGCACTGATATCCACCTGTGTCCACATGCACAGATGCTCACCTGCACAGATGCCCACCTGTACCATCTGCATGGATGCCCACCTGCACGGATGCCCATCTGCACAATTATCCATCTGAACAGCCCTCTGGTGCCCTCCTTTTGCTCACACATGTTCAAATCCTCCCAGTCCTACAGTCGATTGTTCCTAGTGGGGTCATTCTGGGCATGTTATTCTAAAACTTGTTTTTTCCTGTCTCCACATCAAAGGAGAAAGGTCTAGCTTGTTTCTTTGCTACAGAGCAGGGCCTGAGGGAGGTCAGGACCGCAGAGCAGACCCTATGAGGGATGGTCAGGACACAGAGCAGGACCCCCTTAGGGTCTGGAAGAGGGTTCCCCAAGCTCCTATTCAACCTGAGTGAGAGGCTCAGGCTGCCCCCCTCCACACTTCACAGAAAAATGGGCCATTGACTCAGAGCCACCCATGCCACGACCCACACTAACAGCAGCTCAGCTCCAGCCCTCCAGCAGGCAGGCCCTGGGAACACTAGGAACCTGAGACCTTGTCCCTTCCTGACAGCGGGATGTGGTGACATGAGGGGAGACAGGGTGCCTCCATTCTGCTCATGAAAGTCACAGAGAGGACCGGGGACCCCAGGCCCCTGACAATACCAGCACCCCACACAGTGCCTTTCTGGGCACACCCCACCAACACGGCCTGCCCAAGGAATCAGGAGCTTGTGTAGAGAAGTCAGCTGGGGGTGGCAGAGCCCCAGGGAACAATCATGGGTCGCTGGCAGATGAGCCATGTGCCCACACAGCACAGGCCCTCACCCCTGCAGCTGGGGGAGCCCTCCTTGGGAGTGGGCCCAGGATCCAGGCAAAATGACACAGACCGGATCCAGGAGCAGACCGAGCAAAAGTGGCAAGCGTTCTCCAGGTTAAGGGAACATTTTCACCAACTGAGAGATCAGTTGGCCCTCCAGACCCGAGGGGTTCCACGTCCCTGGAGGCAACCAACCCAGATGGAAAATATTTGAAAAAGAGAAAAGGAAAAAAAGAAGAATACAGCAATAAAAGAGAACACAAATAAGAAATACAGTATAGCTATTGACAGAACATTGCATTGTGTTAGGTCTGATGAGTGATCTACCAGTGGTTTACAGGATGCAGGAAGATGTGCGGGAGGGTGGGCACAGGTGCTAGGCAGACACTGCGCCATTTTATTCTGGGGACTTCAGTATCCACAGGGGTCCTGGGGCTTATCCTCAGAGGATACTGAGGGACCATTGGATGTTACTATTTTATTTTATTTTAGAGACAGGTCTTGCTATATTGTTCAGGCTGGTCTCAAACTCCTGGGCTCATGTGATCCTCCTCCCTCTGCCTCCAGAGTAGCTGGACTACCAGTATAAGCCACCATGCCTGACTTATGTTACAATTTTAAAAAGTAATCCATCAACCTGAAGAAAAGTCCACTGTCCTTCGCCTTTGGAAGTTCCTACCCACCATGGGTAAGATTCCTGCACGGACAGGCCCTGCTTGTCTCCAGAGTCCACTGATCAGCTGGCGTTCCCCACCCACTGTGGCAGAACATTCTGGGTTTCTCCGTCAGCCCCAGACCCACCTCTTGGGGAGATGACTGGTGACTTACATGTGTCTGTCTCTCCAGCTAGGCACGGTGCCACAGCAGGGGGTGTGAACACTGCAGCCCTCACATTCTCAGCACCCAGGACAGGAGCACACAAAAGGATGGATGGTTGGCTGGCTGGATGGATGAACGGAGGGAAGGAGGGAGGGATATAGGAATGGAGGGATGGAAGGTGGGATGATGGAGGGAGGGAGGGATGGATGGGTGACAGGAATGGATAGATGGAGAGATGGAGGGATGGAAGGAGGAGGGATGGATGGATGAAGGGAGGGAGGGATGGGTGGAGGGAGGGAGAGAGGGAGAGATGGAGGGATGGACGAGAGAGAGGGAAGGACAGACGGGAGGGAAGGATGGAGGGAGGGATGGATAGGAGGGAAGGATGGAGGGATAGAAGGAGGGAGGGAGGGATGGATGAAGGAATGGAGAGATGGAGGGAGGGAGGGAGGGATGGGAAGGAAGGATGGATGGAGGGAGGGATGGATGGATAGATGAAGGGAAGGAGGGAGGGGGGAGGGATGGATGGAAGGATAGAGGACACAGGGTCATAGGTTGGACAAATACCACCTCCTCAGAAGCCTCCCTAACACTCACAGAGTTTGGTAAGTCCCCTGTTTGATTCTCTCCCAGAGGCCAGGTCACTCCAACACTGTCTTGCTTACCTGCCTTCTGCATGGCTTGCCCTCTGTCTCCAATGCTTGGAACAGGTCCCACCACCTGCTCGGCCCTGCTGGACAGGGACAGATGAATGTGGAATAAATGGATGGATGCCTATGATGAATGTGGGATGAGTGACAAATGAGTGAATATGGGATGAATGAATGAGTTAGTGAATGTGTGATGAATGTGTGAGTGGGTGAATGTGGGCTGAGTGAATGTGGGATGAATGAGTGAGTGAATGTGGGATGAGTGAATGAATGAGTGAATTTGGGATGAAGGAGTGAGTGAATGTGAGATGAATGAATGAGCGAGTGAATTTGATGAATAAGTGAGTGGATGCAGGATGAATGAATGAATGCTGGATGAATGAATGAATAAGTGAACGTGTGATGAACGAATGAGTGAGTGAATGTGTGTTGGATGAATGAGTGAATGTGGGCTGCATGAATGAGTGAGTGAAGGTGGGACGAATGAATGAATACAAAGCTCCCCCATCTCCCGTGTGCTTCAACAGAACAGCTTCACAGGAAAGGAGATGTCCTGGACCCTGGGCCTCACGAAGCCAACCTTGGGGCTTCAGCTGAGAGTGTTAAAAATAGACCGTTAAAAAAAAATTTTTTTTAAAGAAACGAACGGAAATTCCCTTTATCAAAAGGAGTCACTGTCATTGAATTAACAAAAGTTACATGTTCAGGAGCTGAGGGCCGTTTCTTGAAAATATAACACACCTTTCTAGGGGCTGCCCTGGGGAGAGCCCAGGAGTGAGGCCAGCTGTTCGGGAAAGCTGAGGCTGATGTGGGGATCTGTGTCCGGCGGGGGGGGCCTTCGGGAAACAGTCATCCAACAGTCACTAAGAAAGACACTGACAATTCATTCATGGATGTTGCAAATAAACTATGGCCCCACATAAAGGATTGTTACTTAAGGAAAATGCCCTTGGCCAATTTGTCCTGAGGATTTTTTGGACAAAACAGCATTTGTCAAGGTGGAACTTCTCAACAGGAAATGCAAAGATCCAGAAGATCCAGATAAATAATTTGGGCCGGGCACAGTGGCTCACACCTGTAATCCCAGCAATTTGGAAGGCCATGGCAGGCCGATAACCTGAGGCCATTCTCCTGCCTTAGCCTCCGGAGTAGCTGGGACTACAAGCATGTGCCACAACGCCTGGCTAATTTTTTGTATTTTTAGTAGAGACGGGGTTTCACCGTGTTAGCCTGGATGGTCTCAATCTCCTGACCTCATGATCCACCCGCCTCGGCCTCCCAAAGTGCTGGGATTACAGGTGTGAGCCACCGTGCCTGGCCTTTTTTTTTTTTTTTTTGAGACCTACTTTTGCTCTTGTTGCCCAGGCTGGAGTGCAATGGCGCGTTATCAGCTCACTGCAACCTCTGCCTCCTGGGTTCTAGCAATTCTCCTGCCTCGGCCTCCCAAGCAGCTGGGATTACAGGCACACGCCTCCATGCCTGGCTAATTTTTTGTATTTTAGTAGAGACAGGGTTTCACCATGTGGCCCAACCTCACTGCTCTTTATACGCTGATTATAATGTATTAGCATGCTAAGAGACACTCTCCCCAGCACCAGACAGTTTACAAATGCCATGGCAACATCAGGAAGTTACCCTATATTGTCTAAAAAGAGAAGGATGGCCGGAAGCAGTGGCTCATGCCTGTAATCCCACCACTTTGGGAAGCTGAGATGGGCAGGTTACTTGAGACCAGGAGTTCGAGACTAGCCTGGTCAACATGGCAAAACCCCATCTCTACTGAAAATACAAAAATTGGCCAGGTGTGGTGGTGCACATCTGTAATCCCAGCTACTCGGGAGGCTGAGACATGAGAGTCTTTTGAACCCAGGATTCGGAGGTTGCAGTGAGCCGAGATCACACCGCTGCACTCCAGCCCGGGTGACAAAGTGAGACCTGTCTCAAACAATAAATAAATAAATAAGTAAATAAAAGAGGAACCCTCAGTTTCAGGAATTGTCCACCCCTTTCCTGGAAAGCTCATGAATAATTTGCCCCTTGATTAGCATACAATCAATAAATAACTATAAAAATAGCCAACCAGCAGCCCATACTGCTGCTCTGCCTATGGAGTAGCCATTTTTTATTCCTTTACTTTCTTAATAAACTTGCTTTCACCTTATGGACTCTCCCCAGATTCTTTCTTGAAGGAGGTCCAAGTACCGTCTTGGGGTCTGCATTGGGATCCCTTTGTGGTTAACTCCTTTCCATAACTGCTGTGAATGGGAAAAAACAGACTCTAAAATATTTCACTGAGCCTGTACATGTGACTGTGGCCTGGAGAAAACACAAACCCAGGAAGCCTTGAGTGAGTGGCCCTGAGGCGGTCGAGTTACGGCTTGGTTTTACTCATTTCAGGAAGACACAAGTTACAGGCAAAGACATAAATCAGTGCGTGGAAGGTGCACACTGATTTGGCCTGAAAGGCAGGAGATCTTGGCTTGGAGCAGGGTGTATAGGTCATAGGTAGGTTCCACGATTCTTTTTTTTCTGAGACTGAGTCTCACTCTGTTGCCCAGGCTGGAGTGCAATGGCGCGATCTCGGCTCACTGTAACCTCTGCCTCCTGGGTTCAAGTGATTCTCCTGCCTCAGCTTCCCGAGTAGCTGGGATTACAGGCGCCCACCACCACGCCTGGTGAATTTTTGTATTTTTAGTAGAGACGGGGTTTCACCATGTTGGCCAGGCTGGTCTCGACCTCCTGACCTCAAGTGATCCACCCACCTCGGCCTCCCAAAGTATTAGGATTACAGGCGTGAGCCACTGCACCCGCCAGTTCCACGATTCTTTAGTTGACGGTTGGTTGAAAGCGTGAAGCTTTATCTACAGAGGTGAAGTCAGAAGGAAGGCTGGAGTTAAGATGACCAGCGTGGGGGCTGAGGCCCTTGTTTTGCAGATGAAGCCTTGTAGGTTGCAGCCTCAGAAAGAATAGATGGCAAATGTCTCTTTTCAGACCTTAAAGATGTCAGGCTCTCAGTTAATCTCTCCTAGGTCCGGAAAGTCCTAGAACGGGAAGTCCTGGCTGCATTCATGGAGATTCTCTACAGGTGCTAATTTCCCTGAGAAAGGACAGCTCTGGGGGGCCATTTCAAAATATGTCAAAGAAATATACTTTGAGGCAAAACATTCTCATTTCCTTCAGAGTCTGGCGATGCTATACCAGAGTCAGGCTGGAATTTGGTGTCTTACTGCCACACAGAGTGTGTTCCGTCCGTCTTAGGATCCCGATTTTCATGTCAGGGCTGGCCAGCTGTGCCTCAACTCTGAAAGGGAAGGTTGCGGCTGTAAACGGCAAAGGTCCAGCTGTTCGCCGCTTAAAAAGAAGCCACGATGACAAGGGTGGGGTGTGACAGAAAGAGAGTGAGCTGCCAGACGTGGTGGCTCACGCCTGTAATCCCAACACTTTGGGAGGCCACGGCGGGCAGATCACGAGGTCAGGAGACCGAAACCATCCTAACTAACACGGTGAAACCCCATCTTTACTAAAAATACAAAAAGTTTGCCAGGCGGTGGCGGGCGCCTGTAGTCCCAGCTACTCGGGAGGCTGAGGCAGGAGAATGGCATGAATCCGGGAGGCAGAGCGTGCAGTGAGCCAAGATCGTGCCACTGCACTCCAGCCAGGGCGATGGAGCGAGACTCTGCCTCAAAAAAAAAAGAAAAAAGAGAGAGTGAGTTTTATTCTCCGTGCTAGCAAGGAGGAGATTGGCCAGAATCCTTTCCAAAAATGGCCACTCTTCAATTTGTAGAGGGACACATAGAGGGGGTCTGGAATGCAGGAGAGGCAGGGGCTAGGAGGTGCCAGGTGACCTGCTCTGATGGCTTCTCTTGCGTTATTGTTCCATCTGTTAGAGTAGGCAGCTGGTCAGACGTGAGCAGGGCAGGAGCGGGCCCTCCCAACCGGGAATGTCAGGCGACCATCAGGGTTGGTCGGGTGGCTGTTAACTGTCTCTCTAAAATAATCCTTGGTCACAGCCAACGCCAGGGAAAGGCAGTCTCCCAACAGACAGAAAAATCCTGAAACTGGTGATCAGCAGCTTCCCCGTAAGGCCTCAGGCATTGGGTGAGTGGGCTCAAGCATGTGTATTAAAAGGCAAAATTGTGGAGTGTAACTGGCCTATGGCCTCCTAGGGACATTGACAGGAAAGGGAACAACGCCTCAGGTGAGCAGGTGCACAACTCCAGGAAACACACAGCGCACGCTCCTCCCGAGTGCTGGCAGCCGCCGCACATGTGGACAGCCCAGCCCAAGGGAAGAATCAGGGGAGAAGGCACGTCAGACCCCGGACGCGTGCCAACGTGTAAACGCAAGTCGAAGGTCAAACCACACACGTGTCCTTCAAGCCACCCGCTCGGCCCCCTTCCACGTGTCCTGTCCTTCCTTTCCTTCCTGCTCTGAAGCTTTTTAATAAATGTCACTCCTGCTCTAAAACTTGCTCAGTCTCTCCTCAGCCTTCTGCTCCTTGGTCGAATTCTTTCTTCTGAGGAGGCGAGAACTGCGGTTGCCGCGGACCTGTACGGATCTGCCACCGATCGCACACTTTGGTGCCGTGTCACTTGGATAACTTCCCCCACAAACACATCTGGTGAGGGGGCCGCGCCATCGCAGGTCGCCCCCAGATTACACATCAATCGCAGTCAGTCTTGCAGCGAATCTTCAGCCAGGAGTGAGCTCCGGCCTCAAAGTAAGCGGCCTGCTGGGGAGGGAATTCTGGAGGTGCCTGGCTCGTGCCAGGATCTGGCCCCCGAAGCTTCTAAGGAAATAGATGACCAGATAGGTGAGCATGGTGTGCACTTAACAAGCATCCGGATAAACAAATGTGCACAGGGCCCCGGAGCTGCAGGTGGCAGAGGGAGGGCAGTGGGCTGACAGCTCGCTCCCAGGCTGGATTTCAAGATGAAAGGAAGCACATCTATAGTTTGCTCAAAGCCACGTCTTGAGCCCGGGGAGAAAGGAGGAAAGAAAAGCAGTGTTAAAACGCAGCTCCAGGCTGAGCTGCTCGGGGACATAACGAGGCCTGTGTGGCCACCCGTGAGGTTTTCCAGGCTTCTCCGGGGTGAACATGGCCAAGCGGGGGTCACTTCAGTTGGCTGAGGATTTTGGGTTTTATTTTTGGTTTACACTGGCCTGGGATGGAACCGGGCAGTTCTAACGTGACCTGGGTGTGTACTGGTGGCTTCACTCACCCAGGGCAGGCAGGCGCCTGGAACCGAGACTCAGACAGTGGCAGGAAGGTGGAGTGAGAAGATGGGGCTATTGGGGCGTGGCAGGGGCAGGTCAATCACCCCGAGGCTTCAAGGCCTCTGGCAGGACGGTGTGCTCGCCCTCCCCTGTACACGGTGTTGGTAACAGTGTTATCAGGAGTGTCCACTGAGCTGTGGCTTCGCCATGCCATGCAAACACTCACAGGCAGCACTGCTGTCAGGAAGATGGAGGCTGGGCTGGGAGGCTTGTTTTCAAGGCTGCCAGTGTCAAACCCACAAACCGCAGAGCAGAACAGACTCGGCCGAGCAGATCCTCCATCTCCCAC
>NW_012117154.1:7855474-7856655 GCF_000951035.1 Colobus angolensis palliatus
GAAGCCCTGTCGGAGGCGGGACGTGGGAAGCCCTGGGCCAGACAGATGATCCAAAGCTCTTGATTTTAGGTACCATCTCTTCAGTGTTTCTTGGCTGAGTAAACCAGCCCAATCTCTTTTTTATAAAGTGAGACCAGAGGTTGGCCTGAGAGTGGAGAGGAGTGAGGAATGTAGCTGTTCCAGGGCCCCAGGCTGCTCAGAATCCATTGCAAACCACTGGAAAGCAGGTTTGTGTATTTATTTAACTGCATCTTGTGGCTGGACATTGTCCTGTCTAAGCTCTCACCCAGCCCGGCTGCCTCCCCTGGGTCCCCACCTGACCTGCACACGTGCTGAGGACGAAAGCCTGTGTCCCCGACGTGCATGGGAGAGCAGTGTCTTCCCAGGCCCTAGAGTGCCTGGCTGTGAGGGCAGCCCCAGAACACAGTCTTCTAAAGAACCTCATTGAGGGTTGGGGGTTGGAGGGGGCGGGGAGGGTGGGGCTCCAGGGTCTACTCCCAGCCTTACAGCTTTTACCTCCAGAATCCCCAGGGCTCTGTCAGGAGGGTCCCTGAATGGCTTACAACAAAACCTTTGCCTATCCCTTTACCGTTTGGGATGGTGCAGAACACCACCCCAAAATCAAGCAATGTAGATTCCAAGTTTTGCCTTAGGCCACACGGGATGGAGTTGCCCCCCGGCTGGCAGACAGGACCTTTATCCCCATTGCCACAAGAGGATTCCTCTCGGGGGCCTCCCCACCGGCTGTGCCCTAAAATGGGTGCTATGTGCACAGCCCAGCAGCGGAGTCCAGGAGAGACTCCAGCAGGCAGGGGGCTGCTGCCCCAGGAGCACATTTCAGCATCTGGAAACTCCTCCCACTGCAGCTGCAGGGGAAGCGCCTGGAAGAGAAGGAAAAGAAAGAGGAAAAGGAGGAAGAGGAGGAGGGTCGTGCCCACGCTCATGGCAAGCGCCACCCTGGAGCTTTCTGTCTCGGTCCAAGCACATCTACCCGCCCTTCCTCACTGCATTCTCCCAGGGGACCCTGGCCGCACACAGGCACTACCTGCATTTGCATAGGGGGACTGGGCCCTTGGTGGAGGGCCTGGCCTGCCCCATTTGGGTCCTGGCCCAGTGCTGTGGCTGCCAACCTGCCCTCAGAGCTTCACGGGAACCGAGGGCCCAGGCTCTGAGTGGAGTCC
>NW_012117154.1:7858380-7859345 GCF_000951035.1 Colobus angolensis palliatus
TTGAGCCCAGGAGGCGGAGGTTGCAGTGAGCAGATTGCACTCTAGCCTGGGTGACAGAGCAAGACTGGCTCAAAAAAATAAAATAATAAAGTCTCTTGCCTTTGGAGTCGGGCATGAAATCTTCATCCATGAGTTTTCCACCTGGGCAAGGCGGGCCACTGACCACCTTCAGCCTGGATGGACGCTGGCCCCCCGAGGGTCACCAAGCTTTGCCAGTGCTCCCTGGCCTGTGTGGGGCCTGGCTGAGGGCGAGGGTGACAGGAGTGCACTGTGTCTGGGGCTGAGCGGGACTTGCAGTGCCTGGGCCCTTTGAGCCTGGTGACTCCTGAGTCTGACGCCATCACCTGTGTGGGCCGACGCCACCACCTTCCACGTTGTGCCCCTGTGTTTGCTGCTGGTCTCCAGGAGTGGCCGCTCCTCCATCAAAGAAGACTCCAGTCTTCACGCCCATGGCTTCCCCCAGACCCCAGCCCGGCCAGAGAACAAAGGCTCCATTTCCCCTCCCTTGCAGCTGCGGTGGTTGCCACCACATGGAAGGCCCAGAGGAAGGAGGTCTGGAGTGGCCTGGAGTTGCGGCCTCCCCAGGCTACGGCCAGGACCGCCAGGAGGAAGCCCCTTGCAGGCTCTAAGGTTAACACCACCAAACCGAGTCCTAATCCTGGCAGGTTGGGTCAGGATGAGGAGGAGCGGTGGTGTCATGCATGGGCACCTGAGGTTCCTGGCTGCTGTGGCACAGAGAGGCCCCCACAGGAGGACTCCGCAGGTGCTGGAGCTCGCCCCCTGCATGGACAGCTGCAGCCTGGGCAGGGATGTAGGAGCAAAGCTGCAGGCCCGGCCCATCATGGAAACTCAGACCGGCAAGGCATGGAAGGACATCGCCAAGTCCATGTGGGGGAGCCTGGGGACAGCATGGGGAGTGGGAGGGGGGACAGTGGGGAGGACGGAGAGCGGGGGGAGCCTGGGGA
>NW_012117154.1:7864831-7865539 GCF_000951035.1 Colobus angolensis palliatus
CATGGGGAGTGGGAGTGGGGACAGTGGGGAGAGGAGAGAGCTGGGGGAGCCTGGGGACAGGATGGGGAGTTGCTGGGGGGAAGGGTAAGGTGGAGGGAGGGCAGTGCAGGGAGGACAGTGGAAGAGGGAGGCAGTGGTGACAGTGGAAAGGGAAGACAGTGGGGAGGTAGAAGGGAGGAGGGTAGGACAGTCCAGCCCCCATTGGCAGGGGCAGCTGGGGAGAGCAGGCCCCACCTTTGTGTGCCCGAGGGCCTGGGCCTGCCTGGCTAAGAGTCTGCACACTCCCAGAGCTGGAGCTTCTCAATGTCGCTCTTGCAAGGTGAGCCTACACTCCGCTGGGGGCAACGCAGGGGACCCAGTGGTCCTCCCCGGGAAAAGTGTGCTTTGCCCTGACACAGAATTTGTGGCAGAAGCCCCTCCCTTGAGCTCAGGCTGCACCTCTGGCCACTGAACACAAGGAGATGCAGAGAGGTCTCTGGAGTCTTACCCCCCACCCCCGCGCCCCTGCAGCAGGGGCAGGGCTTGGCAGCCTTCTTCGAGGTGCCCAGGCCTGGGCAGCTATTCCAAAGCCACAGCTGCCCTCCCCAGTGTGGGTCCCTTGGTCTTAGGAGCATCCAAGCTGCAGAGCCCAGTAGACAGAAACTGGTTTCAGCGCCTCACTTTATAGGAGGGGAAACTGAGGCACAAGCACAGTGCTACCCGGCTCGG
>NW_012117154.1:7866524-7869402 GCF_000951035.1 Colobus angolensis palliatus
CCAGGATGGTCTCGATCTCCTGACCTTGTGATCCGCCCGTCTCGGCCTCCCAAAGTGCTGGGATTACAGGCTTGAGCCACCGCGCCCGGCCTGCATCTTACTCTCTTAAGTCAGGTTTCTGGAGATGGCTGTCACAACACTGGAAGGGGCAGGCGTTACAGGGTGGGTCTCACAAATCCCAACGTGCAGGACTTCTGACGGGAGCTTCGGGGACCAGCAGGGAGGCGAGACTCAGGCACTCACCCGCAGAGGGCATGGCCTTGGACGCGCCGTGGTGACAGCAGCCTCCAAGTGTCCCCTGGGCCCCAGGCATGAGGGGTAGAAGCTTCTGGGGCTCCTGCATCTTTCCTGCCTGTCCCCTGGTGAAGGAAAATCACCTGCAATGGGAAAAGCGGGAGCCAGACTCCCTCTCCCTGCAAGCGTGTCGCTGTCCTGCCCGTGAGGTCCCTGGGCCCAGGGCACCTCCCGGGACACCCGAGTGGTGATGCATCACCCTCCGTCCTGGGGCTTAGGACCTCTGGGTGCCCCCGCAGCTCTGTCCTGGAGTCACTTCACAGTCACCGCAAATGGGCACCACACCCCGCTTTCCATCGCCCCAAATTTCCACACCCAAGCAGCTCCTTGTCCCTGCCAGCCAATGCCCGGTGATGACAACTGTTCTTTTACAAATACCACACATCTTCTAATGCTTTCATGTTAAAAGCAGGAGTGGATTCACGTAAAGGCCCAGGTAGGGACTTTTTTCATGGAAAACCGATTTCTTGTGACAAGTACTGGAACCTCATTGTAACCATGAGCCCTCACTCCTCATTTTAAGTCTGAGTCTGAGAACTGCAGGCCTCACACAGCTGTCAGTTCCAAGTGACCAGGGCTGTAACAGGTCCTGGCTGACCCCGGGAATGTCAGGGACTCTGGGAAGGAAGAAGGAGGGGTATTTGCCCATAGCCCCGGGGTAGACACGGTGTCCCCAGGGCCAGGCCAGGCTGTCTACTCCATCTCCCTGGGGCAAGTGCACCCTGGGTCACCTGGTAGTGTCCTTTCCAGCCCTCCTGGACACAGTCAGCAGCTGATTCATTCCAGGCACTAGCACGGTGCTGGGGCGTGTCAGGACCCAGGGCTGCACCCCTCAGCACTGGGCCACTCTGTCCGAGGAGCCTGGTGCTGGGGTCGGAGGTCTTCATCAGGACCCTGGGGACCCTCATGGTTGAGTGGGGTGGGGCTGCTGAGGGCAGTGGAGGCCGGGGGAGCCACCCCTCACTTTGGGCATCACTGCTGCGGTGAGAAGGGGGACCGTGGTCACCAGGTGATGCCCTCTCAACTTCTGCTCAGGACTCTGGGGATGGTGTTGCCAGGCCTGCGCCTACTGGACGTGTGCATCTCCAGCCCTGCTGGGCTGTGCCCGGGGCTGTGCCTCACTGCAGAGCCAAGAGCCCGGGCAGCCTCTGCAACTGGCCAAACATGGCCCTGGCACAGCCTTTCTTCTGGCAAACTCCACCAGTGCCTCTTTCAGAGGCGGCTCAGCTTTTCACCAGAACAGCCAAGGGCCACTGTTCCTCCCAGGGAATGTGGCAGAGGACAACGAAGCCCACTGGGGCCTTCCAGGGGCTCCTTGGTGTGGACGGCTGCCTACACTTGTGGGTCCTGTGGCCTCCGGGCGGGAGGTAGGTTGGGAGCATCCAGGGCAGAAGAGCTCCTGGGACTGTGCCTCCTGCAAACAGCCTCGCGTGACCCTGGTAGCACAGAGGCCGTCCTGGAAGAGGAGTGAGGCCCAGAGTCTTCTTTTGAAACCGAACACCCTTCAGTCTCAGGGCCCCGCATCCCACGAGAAGACCCACAGTAGGTCTGGGGTAGTGGGAAGAGCCTGGCGTTGAACCCCGCATGCTCTGGGTGGAAAGAGCCCATCACCAGTCTCTTCCAGTGGGTGACTGGCAGTGACGGTGGGGATTTGCCTTTGGTGTGGATGACGATTTTGAAAGGGCCTCATTCCAGGATCACAGCCAACGCCAGCAGGTTCTCCCGGGGATCCAGCAGTGGTCCTTCTGGGGCGGCCCCAAGTGCTCCCCTGCAGTCTGGGAGGCACCTGTGCCGAGTCCATTCTCAAGCTGCCACCTGGCCTCTCATGGTGGCGTCTCACGGAAGCCCAGTCCACGCTCTGGGCGGTGAGCTCCGGTCAAACATGGCCTTGGAAGGGAAGTGAAGAAGAGAGAGGAACATGGAGCACTCCTTTCCATTCTGCAGGCAGACGTCGGTTTTCTCAGGACTCAGCTTGGTGGACACAAAGGGTTTAGAGCTTCGGAAACAGCCACCCGCACAGGGCGCTTCGACTGGCTCTGGTGGGAACAGGCTGGCCGTGTTTTCAGCAAGCTGTGTTCCTGTGTCATCTGGACGGGCTGACCTGGCCTTGGAAGTGCGTTTCTGCAGTCAGCCATCCGCTCGCCGGGGTCCACAGGGGACACCACAGCGTGGTGGCTCTGCACACCCTGAGCCCACTGTCCCCGGGGAACCCCTGCTCATGGATGGCAAACGGGGCTCAGAGGGGACCCTGGCCCATGGCGGGGAGCCCAGCTGGCCTGCGTGCGAAGGCAAACGCCCCTTGCAGCCAGAGGCACCTGCCAGATAGGTGACTGTGTGTGGACATTTTTCCCAAATTGGACAGGAATCCACATCTCTGTTGCTCCTGGGACTGAGGGGCACACCTCTACCAGGAGACAGGGAGCCACCCGAGAGCTGCAGGAGTGGCTGCCACAGAGAGAAGCCGGAAGTGCCTGGACCCGCTCTGAACATCCCGTGGGGGCTGGGCGCCAGTGCCTGGACCTGCTCTGGACACCCCGGTGGGGGCTGGGTGCCAGTGCCTGGACCTGCTCTGGACACCCCGGTG
>NW_012117154.1:7869667-7872103 GCF_000951035.1 Colobus angolensis palliatus
TGGACACCCCGTGGGGGCTGGGCGCCAGTACCTGGACCCCCTCTGAACATCCCGTGGGGGCTGGGCGCCAGTACCTGGACCTGCTCTGGACACCCCGGTAGGGGCTGGGCGCCAGTGCCTGGACCTGCTCTGGACACCCCGGTGGGGGTTAGGCGCCTGGGAACACGGGGGTCCAGCACTCATCTTTCTGCTGCTGTGCATGTTGGGAAAATCCCACTGCAGCGTGAGAAAGTGCACGCCAGGATGCCATCCCATGCCAAGGGGAGGCTGCAGGAAATGCCGTGCGTGCCATCGAGGGCTTCACTGCGTCTCTGGGAGCAACAGTTGTTCGAGGCAAAGGACTTTTGCCTTTTGAAAGTTTTTTGACAATCTGAAAGACAGCTGTCAGCCAAGCCTCCCTCAGGCACCCCAGAACCTGCTGCTTCCCATGGCAAACTCACCAGTGAGCTCGGGCTCCGGCCTCACAGCCCAGACACCTGGGGGACAAACGAAAATGGTCAGGGCAGCAGCGGTGGGGGGGTCCCTAAAGCCCCTGGTGTTCCTGAGCTCTCAGCAGCCCCCTAAACGCCCTGCTTGGAAGTGTCCCCGAGGCTCCCAACTCCAGGCCGGGAAAGCACTCACAGATGAGGGGCCCCCCAGGCCGCATGGCTTTTGAGGAAGATGCTCTTAAAGGGATAAGTGCCTGGGAAGCACTTAAAATGCTGCGACCTGGCTCTGGGGCGCCTCCGCGGCCTGGCCAGCCAGCAGTGGCATCCCGGCCACGAAGATGTTTCTGGGATGACTGAGATTGGCCACAAATGGGAGAGCCAGGGGCAGCCCACAGGAGCTGCCCCTACTCTGTGGCCTCTGTGCCTGCACTCCATTGACTGCCACCCTTGGGGGGGTCTGGGACTAGTCCCCCCGTCCCCGTCATCAGGACCATCACCGCAGCCAACGTCCGGGGCTTCCCGTGGTACTGCCTTCTGCTGCTGTGTCTTACGTGGCTGAAACAGACCTCCGGGCTCTGTCGCGGAGCTGGTCAGAGTCACAGACCCACAGCGCGGGTGTGTTCAAGGCAGCCTCGGCGGCTTCCCTGGAAATGATCACCGCCCAGCCTCTGCATGCAGAAGCCCCTCTTCCCACCCGGCCTGCAGGGCAGACTTCACAGCGCCCTTCGGGCTTGGCGGTGTCAGGAATGTCAGAGATGCTGGGCTTCAAAACCACTTCGTGGGAGAGCTCGGGCTGCCAAGGCTCATGAGCGTTGATGCTACCACAACAAAGCTTCAAGCTAAATCAGCATCAGTGAGGGAAGTTAGAGCAGGCAAACGTTCACACCAACAGAACGAACGTTAACATCCACAATACGGGGCTCTCTCTACCTGCATAGCTGCGGCGGAGCCATCGGTCCCTGCACACCCAGCCTATGGCCACCGCCACGGCCACAAGCAGGCACAGGACACCCAGGACGCTCCACGTGACCTCGGTCTTCTCGCGGGTACTGACGGGATTCTCTGTGATCTTGTCTCTCTCTCCGATGTTGTTTCCTGTAAGAAAGAGGTAAATAGCCCGACTTACAGGATCTTAGAGGAAAGGGGTCTTTGTTTTCATCCTTGAGTAGAAAGTATCGCAGGGAAGTATTTATTCCAGAGAACTTTCCCGACATGATTTTGAGGTTTTAAACACACCAGGCTGATGAGAGGAGGGTTTTCTCCTGCAGAGGGGCTTCATTTTCTGCAGGGATCTTGTTCTTCCCGTCGTGCGTGGGAGAGGCGATAACCCCAACCACAGCCACAGGACCACAGGGCTGGGTGTGACAGGAAGCACAGGTTCTTACTGGATTTTTAAAAACCAAGGTGAGGCCAGGCGCAGTGGCTCACGCCTGTAATCCCAGCGCTTTGGGAGGCCAAGGCGGGCGGATCACCTGAGGTCAGGAGTTTGAGACACGCCTGGCCCGACATGGAGAAACCCCATCTCTACTAAAAATACAAAATTAGCCAGGCGTGGTGGCGCATGCCTGTAGTCCCAGCTACTCTGGAGGCTGAGGCAGGGGAATCGTTTGAACAGGTGGAGGTTGCGGTGAGCCGAGATCAGGCCACTGCACTCCAGCCTGGGCGATAAAAGTGAAACTCCATCTCAAAAAAAAAAAAAAAGAAAGAAAAAATCAAGGTGAAAGTCACATAACATAAAATTAACCATTTCATTTTATTTATCTAGTTTTTGAGACAGGATCTTGCTCTGTTGCCCAGGCTGAAGTGCAGTGGTGTATTCATAAGTCACTGCAGCCTTGACCTCCTGGGCTCAGTCAGTCCTCCCACCTCGGCCTCCCAAGTAGCTAGGACTACAGGCGTGCACCACCAGGCCTGGCTAATTTTTTTTTTTTTTAGTAGAGACGGGGTTTCACCGTGTTAGCCAGGATGGTCTCGATCTCCTGACCTTGTGATCCGCCCGTCTCGGCCT
>NW_012117154.1:7872253-7877304 GCF_000951035.1 Colobus angolensis palliatus
TTTGTAGAGATGAGTTTTTACTATATTGCCCTGGTTGGTCTCTGGGCTCAAGTGATCCTCTTGCCTCAGCCTCCTAAGTAGCTGTAACTACAGGTGTGCACCACCGTGCCCAGCCAAAATGAGCCACTTTAAGCATTTTTTGTTTTTTTTTAGACAGCGCCTTGCTCTGTCGCCCAGTCTGAAGTGCAGTGGCACGGTCTTGGCTCACTGCAGCCTCCGCCTCCCAGGTTCCAGCGATTTTCCTGCCTCAGCCCCCCGGGTAGCTGGGATCACAGGCACACGCCACCACATCTGGCTAATTTTTGTATTTTTATTAGAGACAGGGTTTTGCCATGCTGTCTAGGCTGGTCTCAAACTCCTGACCTCAGATGGTCCACCCACCTCGGCCTCCCAAAGTGCTGGGATTAAGTGTGAGCCACCGCACCCGGCCCAAAATGAACCATTTTAGAGTGAACAATTCAGGGTGCCAGTGCAATCATAACCGCCACCTAATTCCAGAACCCGTAACCCTCGAAAGGAAACCGTGTCTGTGAGCAGTCACTCCTGCCTCTTCCCTGTCCTCTGCTATCCTTCTGGGCAGTTCATCAGCGAGAATGGTAGTGTCCATTTCACAGACATGTGAGCCCCTGCGCCAGCAGCAAGAAGGACCAGATCCAAATGAGGGGGTCCCAGAACATCCGGGGCCTCTAATTTTCCTCTTAAATTTTTTTTTTTCATTTAGTGCTTTATAGCACTCCCTTAAAATTTCACTTTTTTTTGAGACGGAGTCTCGCTTTGTCACCCAGGCTGGAGTGCAGTGGCCGGATCTCAGCTCACTGCAAGCTCCGCCTCCCTGGTTTACACCATTCTCCTGCCTCAGCCTCCCGAGTAGCTGAGACTACAGGCGCCCGCCACCTCGCCCGGCGAGTTTTTTGTATTTTTTAGTAGAGACAGGGTTTCACAGTGTTAGCCAGGATGGTCTCGATCTCCTGACCTCGTGATCCGCCCGTCTCAGCCTCCCAAAGTGCTGGGATTACAGGCTTGAGCCACCGCGCCCGGCCAAATTTCACTTTTAAAACTCTAGTTTGGGTGTGGTGGCTCATACCTGTAATCCCAGCACTTTGAGAGGCTTAGGCAGGAGCCTCGCTCGTGTCCAGGAGTTTGAATCCAGCCTGGGCAACAGAGTGAGGCCCCATCGTTACAAATAATCAAACATCAGCCAGGCAAGGTGGCATGTACCTGTAGTCCCAGATACCCAGGAGGCTGAGGCAGGAGAATTGCTGTCCTCCTGTCCCTGGAAGCCTCTAGTTTGCTTTCTGTCTCGGTGGCTCACCCTATTCTGGACACTTTGCATAAACAGAGTCCCACAGGCTTGTCCTCAGGTGTCTGGCTCTGTCACTCGCACAATGGCCTTGAGGTTCTCCACGCCGCAGCGTGCACCAGGACAGCTGCTTCCTTGCCTTTTCAGGCTAATTCTCCCCTGCACACATGGATCAGTTTTGGTGCATCGGTCCACCCACGAGGAACACTTGGGTGGTTCCTGCCTTCTGGCTGCCATGACCATTCACGGACAAGCATTTGTTTGAGTCCCTGTTTTTGTTTTTGTTTTTGTTTTTGTGGCGGAGTCTCGCTCTGTCGCCCAGGCTGGAGTACTGTAGCCGGATCTCAGCTCACTGCAAGCTCCGCCTCCCAGGGTTCACGCCATTCTCCTGCCTCAGCCTCCCAAGTAGCTGGGACTACAGGCGCCCGCCACCTCTCCCGGCTAGTTTTTTGTATTTTTTAGTAGAGACGGGGTTTCACCGTGTTAGCCAGGATGGTCTTGATCTCCTGACCTCGTGATCCGCCCGTCTCGGCCTCCCAAAGTGCTGGGACTACAGGCTTGAGCCACCGCGCCCGGCCGAGTCCCTGTTTTGCATCCTCTTGGCGATAACCCTAGGAGAGAACCGCTGCGTCCCGCAGTGTTTCTACGCTTAGCTTTTCGGGGAACTGCCACACCGTTCCCCCCGGCAGCTGCACCCTTCTGCTTTCCCACCGTGATGCACAGAGGCACCAGTGCCTCTGGTCTCTGTGTGCAATGACTTTGCCCCTCTGAGAGCCGTCCGCACTGGCAAACAAGCAGCAGCATCCCCTGGGAGCGTGTTCTGAATGCCTGGCACGTCTCCAAACACCCCTGGAGAAACCACCTGGACGGCGCTCAACCTTGAACCTCTGAAGCTTTTCGACACTGTCCTGATGCCAGGTGCCAGCCCAGAGCTTCAGGTCCAATGCGTGTGGGCACGGGGGTTTTCATAGGCTGCCCAGATGACCCCACCCTGTAGCCGGGGTTGAGACGACGGCCCTGGGAGAATCTTCTGCTGCCACCTGGGCTGTTCTGCGGGGAGTGTGCTGGCTGGAAGGCAGCGATCAGAGGCTGCTTTGGGAGCAGCCCCTCATCCTGCTGCACGCAGCTCACAGACTCTGAATGTGGAGTCACAAGGGCTGAGCCCTGATTTCAAGGAGAATGTCTGGCTCTGCCGGGATCCTGGCGGCCAGGCTGGGGTTCGAGGGTGTGCACCTGTGCAGGCTTCTGGGGTTGAGTTCAGAAAGGCCAGCAGGAGGTGCAATGCTTGTGGTCACTGTCTGGAATTCTTTTTTTTTTTTTTTTGAGACGGAGTCTCACTCTGTCGCCCGCGCTGGAGTGCAGTGGCCGGATCTCAGCTCACTGCAAGCCCCGCCTCCCGGGTTCATGCCATTGTCCTGCCTCAGCCTCCCGAGTAGCTGGGACTACAGGCACCCGCCGCCTCGCCCGGCTAGTTTTTTGTATTTTTTTTTTTTCAGTAAAGACGGGGTTTCACCGTGTTAGCCAGGATGGTCTCGATCTCCTGACCTCGTGATCCGCCCGTCTCGGCCTCCCAAAGTGCTGGGATTACAGGCTTGAGCCACCGCGTCCGGCCTGGAATTCTTAATACTTACAAAATGAGGAGCCCTGCATTCTTGCTCTGTGCGGGGCCACATGGTGAGTCCTACTGGCAGCCGCTTTCCTGTAGCCAGCAGGGCCCCAGGACCCCTCCTCAATCATCTCCTGCCTCCACCTTCTGCCTCTCATCCTGACACAGGAGATGGGGACACCAATGGGGAGGGCCTGTGGCCTCTAGGAAGGAGTCCCCGCAGAGGAACGCCTTCCACAGGGCACCCCTTCCACAGGGAGGAACTGGGCACCATTTCCACTGGGAGGAACTGGGCACCCTTTCCACTGGGAGGAACTGGGCACCCTTTCCACTGGGAGGGGCTGGGCCAGCAGTCATGCCCAGTGGGATTTCCGTGTCTGGGGGCTTCAGTCTTCTCAGGGGACACATGCCCAAGAGGCAGGGAGCTTGGGTGGGGGCTGCACAGGTGTGGGCTTCCGTCCTGGGCTGCGGCTGCCTAGTCCTGTGGCTTCTGAAGTGTTCCCCAGCCTCAGAGCGCAGCCCTCATCTGTAAAGTAGGTTTAACAAAACTGACTCCAGGTGAAAAAAATGGAGGAATGCGCAGCGGGCACGGCGCCCATTCCTGTTCCCGGAGACCGCAGTGGTTCTCACTGTGTGGCGTGTGCCTCCCGCCTCCTCTGCCTTCCAGCCACCTCTCGGGTGCTGAGCCGGGTCGAAGGGACTTTTTGTCTCCTGCCTCAGAGGCTCTCCTAAGCCAGCCCTGGCCCCACTGTCTTGGGCTGTGCTCAGCTCAGCACGCAGGCACCGGGACCTTACCTGTTTGGCTGCCGACAGTCAGGTTCTGCCGCAGAAGCACGTTCTCTATGCAGCAGCCAATGTTCACGCTGGGGGTCCGCGCGATCCTCAGCACACTGACCACGTCGTACAAGCCCCGCGTGTTCAAGAAGACAGTGTCATTCTGCAGAGCCTGGTCCAGCAGGCTGTTGTCCGTCTTGTTGATCCAGTACACGTTGGGCCTGGGGTAGCCGTTGATGGATGTACACGTGAAGGTGAGCTCATCCTGGGAGGGGCTGTGGGGGGTGCTGACAACAGGCACGCTGAAGTTTGCTGCAGGGGAGGGAAACAGGTCGTGAGAAATGCCAGGCCCTGCTGGTCAAGAAGCAGAGGGTACACAGTGCCAAGCCTGGGTCAAAGGGGAGGCGGCCCATTGTGCCCCAACATAGGTGACAGGCCAGGACCAGGGCTGTGGTCTGAGCAGCAGGCTCGGCCCGGTCCTGCCCAGGAGTCATCCCCCAAGCCAGTCCCAGTAGCCACTGACCCTGGCACGCAGTGACTGGCACCCACAGACCCCCTACTCCACGGCCGCTGGCTGTGCCAGGACCCCCTCATTTACATCTGGTCTTTCTCGTTGCTGACGCAGGGGCTCGCAGTCCATCTGAAGTGGACATGGCTGTTCTCCCCGATGAACTGCCCAGAGCTCCTTGGTTGCCTCTAATTTTTCTCTTAAATTTCGTTCTCATTTAGTGCTTTATAGCACTCCCTTCAAATTTCACTTTTAAAACTCTAGTTTGGGCGTGGTGGCTCGTGTCTGTAATCCCAGCACTTTAGGAGGGTGAGGCAGGAGGATCACTTGTGTCCAGGAATTTGAGACCAGCCTGGGCAACATAGTGAGACCCCATTTCTATAAATAATCGAAAATTAGCCAGGCGAGATGGCACGTGCCTGTAGTCCCAGATACTCAGGAGGCTGAGGCAGGAGAATTGCTTGAGCTCAGGAAATCAAAGCTGCAGCATGATCGGGCTACTGCACTCCAGCCTGGGCAACAGTGAGACCCTGTCTCAAAAAACAAACAAACTGGCCAGGCGCAGTGGTTCATGTCTGTAATGCCAGCACTTTGGGAGGCCGAGGCGGGCAGATCACGAGGCCAGGAGTCTGAGACCAGCTTGGCCAACATGGTGAAACCCTGTCTCTACTAAAAATATAAAAATTAGCTGGGTGTGGTGGCGGCGCCTGTAGTCCCAGCTACTCAGGAGGCTGTGGAGGAGAATTGCTTGAACCCAGGAGGCGGAGGTTGCGGTGAGCCGAGATCGCACCACTGCACTCCAGCCTGGGTGACAGAGCGAGACTCCGTCTCTAAATAAATAAATAAAATAAAAACAAAAACTG
>NW_012117154.1:7877679-7882192 GCF_000951035.1 Colobus angolensis palliatus
GCACTCCAGCCTGGGTGACAGAGCGAGACTCCGTCTCAAAAAATAAATAAATTAATTAATTAAAAATAAATAAATAAATAAAAACAAAAACTAACTCAAAAGAGGCAAAGACAGCAAGGGTAGGAACTCTTCCGGGAAACCAAGCAGCCGCAGGTCACGCACTAAGGAGTTTTCAGCTGTTTAGCTTCCCTCGAAGTTAGACAGAAGCCTGATAACACAGAGGAGAATTTTCTTCACTGGAAGAAACAGTGAAGGGGCCAGGGAGGAGGTTTCAGGAATACTTTTCCACGACGCAAGGCTGGGATGGACCCAGCTCTCTCTGCCTCGACGGTCCTACCTGCCACATGCAGTGTGACCACAACGCTCAGCACCTCCTGGAATCCCAGGGATTGGCTCAACACCAGGCAGTGAAACTTCTGCTCATCCTGGGGGGTGACATTGAACAAGCGCAGGGAGAAGTCACCCTGCCGCATGCCGGCCAGTGACATCAGGGCCCGGTTCCGGTAGTGGCTGTCCACGTTGTCCAAGGAGCTGTTCTGTGGGATGTGGTAAGTCACCACGGTTTTCGACTCACTGGTTTGCCAGTATACGTAAACGTCATTTAAATCAAAACGGCTTCCTTCGGGGCAAGCGCAGCTGAGCTCCACGTCGCTGCCCACCATCGCTCTGACTTCCTTCTCCTGAGGATCTGCAATGACCCAACAGGTGTAAAATCGGTTTTCTGAGGCTGATGCCCAGGCCATGAAGCTACTCTACGGGGCAGGCTTTGGGTTTCAAGCTTCAAACACCAACTGTGGCTCAGAGTTTATTAACAAGGCACATGTAGGAATGCAGTCAAACTTGAAAAACGCGGACATTTCATGGTGAGGTCTGTATCAGCCTTTGGCTTTGATGACACACTCCCGTTATGTAAGAAGCTGCCATGGGGAGGAGCGGCTGGATGTGGCCCAGCTGCTCAGTGTTATTTGTGTTACTCAGCACTATTTTTACTACTTGGGAGTCTATAATTAATGTAAAATAAAAAGTTCTTTAAAAATCAGGCATTTGGCCGGGCGCGGTGGCTCAAGCCTGTAATCCCAGCACTTTGGGAGGCCGAGACGGGCGGATCACGAGGTCAGGAGATCGAGACCATCCTGGCTAACCCGGTGAAACCCCGTCTCTACTAAAAAATACAAAAAACTCGCCGGGTCCCAGCTACTCGGGAGGCTGAGGCAGGAGAATGGCGTAAACCCGGGAGGCGGAGCTTGCAGTGAGCTGAGATCTGGCCACTGAACTCCAGCCCAGGAGACAGAGCGAGACTCCATCTCAAAAAAAAAAAAAAAAATCAGGCATTTAAGGGAAAACAATTTCTCAGCAATTATATTATCATGCTGCTCACTCTTGCACCAGGAAAGGTCTCATAAACGTAACAGCCACAGGGTGGCTTTACTGTTTGTGCAGCCGCGTAAATGCCTGTGGGAAAATCTTTTTTTTTTTGAGACGGAATTTTGCTCGTTGCCCAGGCTGGAGTGCAATGGCACGATTTTGGCTCACTGCAACCCCTGACTCTGGGATTCAAGGAATTCTCCTGCCTCAGCCTCCCAAGTTGCTGGGATTACAGGTGCCCGCCACCACGCCCAGCTAATTTTTTGTATTTTTAGTAGAGATGGGGCTTCACTATGTTGGCCAGGCTGGTCTCCAACTCCTGACCTCAGGCAATCCACCCGCCTCGGCGTCCCAAGGTGCTGGGATTATAGGAGTGAGCCACTGCGCCCAGCACCTGCAGGGAAATCTGTGTGTGTTCCCTGCCCCCAAAGCCCTCTGGGCTGGAAGGCCTGGCAAGGTTTCGGGTTTGTGCTGCGGTGCCTCGTCCCTATTCCTGGCTCTTCCAGAGGCTGGTGGCCCTTAGGGCTCAGCAGGGCTGCTGCCTGGGACACGGAGACCAGGGGACCCAGGAAGCCCTGGCTCAGAGGAACTGCATTCTGCCCGCAATGAACACGAAATCAAAAAAGAACTCCGGAGTTTGCAGAAGTAGTTTCCCTTTAAGGAAACGCTTCTATCCTGTGCAGCAACCTAGATTTAGGGCCCACTTTTCTCCAAAGGGCCACTTGAGAAGCAAGAAGGAGCCTGGTGAGGCTGCTCCCAGCGCCCTGTGGCCGGCAGTCCACACGGTCGGGCAGCCTGTCTCTGAGCTGGGCGCTCACAGCCATGGCAAAGCACCCCCTGAACTTACCGGCTCGAAGGCTGCTGAAGAGCAGGAGGAGCAGTCCAGGACTGGAAAAAACAACCAGAAAGGCAGGTGAGGCGGGGCCGCCGGTGAGTTACCTACATCTTCCAAACAGGAGCAAGCTGGTTCCCAGGGGCAGGAGGCAGTTACACCCATCGCAGAAATGTGAAGGCAGAGCCAGGAGCCTGCCTGCCTCTGCTCTCCATGGGAATTCGGGGTCCGGCGCCAGGACCACCACCCCTCGGCTGAAGGCAGAGCCAGGAGCCTGCCTGCCTCTGCTCTCCATGGGAATTCGGGGTCCGGGGCCAGGACCACAACCCCTTGGCTGAAGGCAGAGCCAGGAGCCTGCCTGCCTGCCTGCCTCTGCTCTCCGTGGGAATTCAGGGTCCAGGGCCAGGACCACCATCCCCCTGCCCAGCACAGCAAGTCTGAGGGGCTGGCAGCCTCTCGCCACTCTCTAGCGCTTGTGGTGACAAATCCCCAGAAACACAATGATGCCGGCGTGAGGATGAAGGGGAGCGAGGGACACCACCGAGGCTGGTCTAACCTTCCTGGGGACAGATGCCAAGAAATTATAGGAAATCAGAGAGAGAGAGAAAAAAAAGCTTTCAGGGCACATATAGCAGGAGCGTCACTTAAAATGCTGGGGAGACTAAGAACATCGGGCATGCCTGTGACAGGGTCAGGTGAGTGACGGGACAACCCTGTGGGGAACGCGGATCATTTTGAAACCAAACCTGAGCTGCTCCTGTTTCAGATCCTGCTGCAGCTGGTGCCCCTGCCTTGGGCAGCAAATTCCCCTCATGACTCCAATGCTCCTGGCCATCTTGGGTCTGGAAGCCTTTGCACCGTGCATACCATACACTCACTGCCTCCACCTGCCAGCCCCCAGGATGCCTTCCCCAGGTGGAGGCCCTTAGTGGTTGGGTCCACTTTGGTAGCAGTGCTTACCCCAGCCCCCAAAACCATCAGTTTCTGTGACCAGTTCCCCACAAAGTGGGAGTCCCTGGAGCAGGGATATCTCCTTCTCTGATGTCCCTGCACCTCCAAGGTCTGGGAGACGCTTATCCCTCTTCTCTGTGGCCTCTGCCTGGGAAATCTTGGGGGCTTTGTAAGACAAAGGCTGGTCTCGTGGGAACCTCCCAGTGGGCTATCCCTGAGCCCTGGAGCCACAGAAACCCCTGCCCTACCCATGATGACCGTCATCTGAGTCTGCATGGAGGTGTGCCTGTGCCAACTGAGCACACGTGCACCAAAGCCAGCCACAGGTCACCAGGGGCTCTTGAAGCCTGCAGGCGGCCCTTCCTCTCTCTCCCACTCCTCCTGTTGGGGCCACCATGCTGGCTTGCAAGATGGCTGTGATGGCCTCCAGCAAGCCCCCTGAATCCACCTGGACCTCCTTGCCTCCAACCTCAGCCCCTTCAGGCATCTCCCCAGAGCCACCATCTAAAGGACAGCTGTGAGAACCCCTCTGTGCCCCCATTTGTCTCCCACAGGGCCTACGTTCATCACTGGCCAACAAGGCCCGTCCTGTCTATGGAGGCCTCCTCAGGACACCTGGGGGCTTCCTGGGCCGGGGTGTGCCTGCTCCAGGCTCCTCCTGGCTTGTCCCCTCCCTGGGTGCCGCCTACCCAGCGGCCTCTGTGTCCTCGGACCCTCAGCACCCCTGCATCTCACCTACCCCCCACCCCGAGTTTTCATCAAGACCCAGCACAGACAGGGTAGGCTACTTGAAGGTGTGGGTGGCGGAGGGCTATGACATTCAGGGGCTTTTAAATTCTTTATCTCTAGGGCAGGATCCTAACTGCCTACATTTCTAACGGTGAGGGGTACTGGGGAGTTTGACACCGGTGTGGCCAGGCTCTGGGCTGTACGGGAAGCATCCCTGAGGTCAGGGGCCTCACAGGTTCACGCAGGGGAGCACGGGCTGCGGACCCTACAACGTGGGTTGCCAAGAGCATATTTTCGCAGAAATTCAGGAGGAAGCTGTCACTCCCGGTTCAGGCAGCCCTGCCTTCCTCGGTGCAGATCCGCTGCCGGGCGGCGGGGAATCCCACCTGAGTGGGGGAGGGCGTGTCGCCAGACCGTGGGCACCAGCTGGCCTTGGAGAGAGCTCGGCCGGTCACCTCCCTCCTTCTCCCTTCCAGGAAATCAGCGGTGCCAGGGAGTGGAAGGGGCAGCGCCCATACCCAGGCGTGCAGGGTGCGCCCGCCTTCCCTCCCTCGTTTCGGCGTTCGCGGTCCCCTTCCCTGGCAGGGACCCCGCCCCCAAGACCGCCCCCGCACGGCTGCGCGTCCTCCAGTGGAT
>NW_012117154.1:7882667-7902011 GCF_000951035.1 Colobus angolensis palliatus
AGACCGCCCCGGGACGCAGGAGGAGGGGCGCGGCGGCCCCGGAAAGTTCAGCTCTGCCCAGGCGAGTGTGCCCGTCGGCCTGAGGAGGGACAGAGGCAGGTCGGCCCGTCTGCTTGGACGCGGGCCTGGGCGCCGTAGGTGCCCCGGGAAGCGCAGGGGTGGGGGGTACCCGGGAGGAAGGTGGCCAGGGGTCCTGCGGGGGCCGGTGGCGGGGGAGGGGACCGTGGGAGGCAAGGGCCGTTCCCCGCGCGGCGCAGAATGCGCGGGTCCTGCGGCCCTCCCGAAGGAGGAGTCTGGGGACCCAGGCCCCCACGCTGGGAGAGCGCCGGGCCCCTGGCCTGCTCCACTCGGGTGATCTCCAGGACTTAGGCGAGTGAGCTCAGCGGCTGCTGAGGAATGAATGATTGAATGAATGAATGCATGAATGGAAGGAGGGAGGCACAGTGGGCGGGCTCTACCCTCTGGGCCAGCCCTAGCCCTCCCCGACCTGGCCCAGCTCCCCTAACCTTTGAGGGGTCTGAAGGGCACTGGCGCAGCCTATTTGCATAACACTGGCTCTGAAGAGTCCCCGCCGAGAAACCGAGGCAGCCTTGCGGCCCAGGGCTGGTCAGCCTTGGCAGTGGCGTCTGACCTGGAGTCTGTGGCAGCTGGTCTGGGAAAGGCTGCGCCACGCAACCGAGGGTTGGACCCAGGGCCTCTGCTCCCTTCCCACCGCGCCCAGCCCACCCCACCCTCCCTCCCTGATCCCCGCAAGCCAGGCGAGGCCCAGAGGGGACGTGACTCCCTTTCTGCAGAGGCAGCCCCGGAAGGGCCTGGGTGAGGCTGCTGGACAGGGCAGCGGGGCACCCTCCTCCCGGAGCCCCCGCTTCTGGTCTGAGGCTCGGATCCCCACTGCCTCCTGCGCGTGGAGGCGGCGAGAAGCGCCCGGAGACGGGGGCCACAGACGGCACCCCGCAGGCTGCCATTCCTTCAACCAAGATGTAGAGAACGCCGTGGACAAAAGCTTTAAAAAAATTCTGAAACTTCTGCCCGTGGAAGTCAACATTTTTGCGGAGCAGAGAGCCCAGGCACAAAATAAGAAGGCGGAAGAGACGGACTGGGGGGTAGGGGGACTGCGGCGGGGAAGAGCAGGGAGGGCGGCGGGGGCGCAGGAAGCTCTGAAGCCGGGCGGCTTCCCCCTCCCAGGTCAAGCTGAGAGATGAGGGTTGGGGGGATTTAAAGTCGCGCGCCTGGCAGGGGCGGGACGGGGGCCACCTGCCTTCCGGCGGGAAGGGCTGGGCAGGGCCGGGCCGGGGCGCGCAGGGTGGAGGCACCGACGGTCAGCACACGGGTGAGGTGGGGCGTGTAATCCCATCTGAGCCGGACTCTTTAGGATGAGCCCGGTCCCTGGAGCCAGAAAACCCGGTCCAGCGCCAGCGTGGACGTGCGCTTCCCGGAACACGCTCAGGGACGCCTGCTAGGACCGGCGAGGCTGGAGGGGTCGCGATGTTGGGGGCTGAGGTTCCTCTCCCCGGGCGGGCGGCTGCTGGTAGGGACCGCATCGCCCGGCAGGTGAGGTGGGCGCAGGTGAGCCGGGCGGGCGGGCTGCGGGCAGCGCCACCTCCTTCCGGAGGCCCTCCCGGATTGACCGGCCGGACTCCGTGCGCCTCTGGACCTGCGGCTGAGGTCCGGGGCTGCGCCGCGCTGATTAGCTGACCCCGGGCCAAGCGCTGCACCCCCGGGGCCGGGCGCACCTGAATCCCGCCGGATTGCGGGGAGGGGAACGGCCCCCGGATACCGCGTGGAGGCTGTGGGAGGATGGGAATGGGTCCTGGAGGAGCAGAGCCTCCCAAATTAAGGTCTCCCAAGAGCGCGGCCGGTCATCCGCGGCGGCGAAGGGAAGGTGCCCCGTCCGTAGGTCCAGACCCGGCAGCCCCGAGTGCCGCTCAGGGGCGGTGGGAGAGGGGCCGACACCGCAGGGCCCGCCGTGCTGTGGCCGAGGGGACAGGTCCAGGCTCTGCTTCCCGAGCAGGCGCCGGAGACCCCGGCAAGCCAAGTGCTGCGGGCAGGTACCCCCAAGAGAGGGGGCTCCGTGTGGAGGGCACAGCCAGGCAGGGGGCAGGAATGCAGCTGGGCCAGAAGGGGAGGCCGCGGGGGAGGGCGCCAGGACCGGCCCAGGAACCTCGGAGACAACGGTAAGCGGTGGCTGGTTCAGATCCCAGCCCCGGAGCTGTGTGACCTCAGCAAGTTCCTTAGCCCCTTGGTGCCTGCATCCCGACCTGTAACATAAACGTGAATGCGGGGCTGTTGTGAGTGAACACACACAGCACACCGGCACATGGGTCACGACACTCAGAGGGGTTTAGATGAAACAGAAAAACCCTTGGGAAGTTTCCTGTAGTCAAAGGAAGGTTTTCATTTTCCCCCTCAACCGTGACTGTTTCTTGGACCGGCAGGATAGGCTTTTGTTCTAGGGGTGTGGAGAGAAGGCCCCTTGGCAGTGTCCAGGGCCAACTGGGAACCAAGCAGGAATCGTATTTGTGCAGCCTGGGGTTGGAGGCTCTGGGTACAAGTCATAGTGCTTAAGCAGGAAGCAGCTGCCGGATGCCCCTAGCCCCAGGCCGCCCTGCTCTGCCGTTTGGAGGGTGCGGGGGTCTTCTGACCTCTGCCTTGGTGCACCTCCAGGCCCTGGTCCCTTTGGGGTGTGGCATAGCAACCTGCGTTTGACAGCGTGGTCATCGGCTGATGCTGAGAGCTCCACTCTTGGTCCCACGAAGATCTTTTCTCTTCGAGTGTACAGTCATACGTTCATACGTTTGATACAGTCATATGTATCAAAAGGGTACATTCCTTCTGAGAAATGCATCCTTAGGTGATTTTGTCCTTGTGTGAACACCGAGTGCACACACGGACCCTGGTGGCACAGCCCGCTACACGCTGAGGCTGTATGTCACAGCCTGCTGCTCCTGGACCACAAGCCTACATGGCAGGTGACTGCTCTGAACAGCGTAGGCAGCTGTGACTCACTGGTATTTGTGTATCTAAAGCCATCTAAACATAGAACAGGTGCAGTAAAAATACCGCGCTGTGATATGGGAGCACTGTGGCATTGCTTGTTGACCAGAGGTTGTTATGTGGTGCATGACGGTAGGTTCGTTTCCTGTGGGCGCTGGGAGCTAATCACCTCACACTTGCTGGCTCAAAACAACAGCAATCTATTCTCTCTCAGCCCTGGAGGGTGGAAGCCTGCCTGGTGGAGGCGCTAGGGGAGCATCCTGCCTGCCTCTCCCAGCTCCGGGTGGCCCAGGCAGCCCTGTGTTTGCTCCAGTCTCTGCCTCAGTGGCCATGTGGCTTCTCCTCTGCGTGGTCAAGCCTCACTTTGCCCCTCTGTTATGAGGACCTTTGGGATGACAGATAGAACCCACCTGGATGATCCAGGGAGGCCTCCCACCTCAATTTAATCCCGTCAGCAAAGTCCTTCCTTTGCCACATGAGGTAACATTCACAGTATCCGGGAATGGGGACATGGGCATCTTTTGGAGGGTTGTTGTTCGGCTGAGCACGGGATCATGGTGCAGGTCCTGTGTGTAAAGTTAAAATACCTGGAGGGCCGGGCACAGTGGCTCACATCTTTAATTCCAACACTTACGGAGGCCAAGGTGGGAGGATCACTTGAGCCCAGGAGTTTGAGACCAGTCTGGGCAACAGGGCAAGACCCCATCTCTACAAATAATTTTTAAAAATTAGCCAGGCATGGTGGCGCGCACCTGTAGTCCCAGCTACTCCAGAGGCTGACGCTGGAGGATCTCTTGAGACCAGAGATGGAGGCTGCAGTGAGCTATGGTTGTGCCACTGCACTCCAGCCTGGGAGGCGAGCTAGCCCCTGTCTCAAAACATAAAAACTTAAAATAAAATACACAGAGAATCTCAAGGTGGTGTGGACAGTTCTGAGTGTTGGGGAGAGAACAAAAGGAGGAAAGTGCATTTTGGGTGGCAGAAAGCCCCTCCCAGCACTGTGGGTCCCTGCTTTGATGCAACCCTCACAGAAACTGAGCATGAGTGATGTTGGGCCCGTGACGCTGGTTCCCTGGGTGGATGCAGCCTGAGCCCAGCCTGCCCTGTCTGGAGCTCTCACCACCCTGCCTGGCCCGTGCTCATGGGCTCATGATGGCTTCAGCTAGAGCTCGTGTCAGCGCGGCTTCCCCAGAGGGCTCATTTGCACTTGGATGCCCTCACCTGTTCTCCCTCTGTGGCTGCAGGAACCCGGGGTCATTACAGAGCTCGCTAAATTCATCCCTGGATGTGAGACCTGTGTCGTAGGCATCCAGGACTGTCCCAAGATGGGAGAGGCATCCAGTCATGTTAATTGAAGTGAAGGCTTCTATTTACTTCCAGATACACATTGTTAACCTTCCTAGGGCCCCTTTTTGACCTTTCTTCCACAAAGCATTTTACCTACCACTGATAGCCCCAGTGCAGACCCCAAGGTTCCCCTGCAGGATTCATTTCCGGTGATTTGAGCCCAGCCTGAGGCAGAGCTTTCTGCTGGGTTGATCCTCACTCAGACTCAAACTGCAGAGGGCCAGGAGGAGCCCTGCTTGTTGCAATCAATACCACCTGGGGTAGGACCCAAACGTGACATCCTTTGTGTGTGGATCTGGCCTTGGCCTCCACACCAAAGGTTCAGCAGGTCCCTCCTTTGCCTGCCAAGGCTGAGGTCCTGTACTTTGCAAAGGTCCAGGCCGTTTGGTGCAGCTACAATCGGGGTGCGTGGTTTTCTCTATGAAAGCAAACAGGGGTCTCGTGAGGAAGGCCCCGGCAGAAAGTGCAGGACACAGCGCAGGCGTTCCAAAGACGCCTCCTGCTCACTTCTGGCCTCCACCCCACGCCCTGCAGGATGACAGATGGCTGTGCCTATACATAAAACACCAGACGTGACCAATAACTATCTTATAATAAATATACTTGAACTTCTCAACTAGAACACAGAAATGCTTTCGGGAAGTACGACGCGTACCACCATGTGTGGTCCTGTGCACAGCGGCGGGAGCCTCCGCCCCGTGAGCCAGCGTGGTGGGGGAGAGACCCTGAGTCTCCAGAACCCAACGGAACGTGGGTCTGCAGTGACGACGCAAAAACCGAAGACGAGCAATAAAATAATAATCCGAAGAGGAAAGAGACAATGTGAAGAAAGCCGCCTTTGTTCTAGGAAAAGTCTTTTTTTCCCTTTTCACAGTATAGTGACTCATTTATAAAGAGGAAGTGAGTTCGGTTGAAAAATACTTGAAATATTCTCTTAGAGGGAGAAAGCAGTTCTTCACCAGCTTGGTGGGCCACTTGGCCGCGAGCTTCGAGCTCTGCCTGTTCTGTATCAGCAGGGACAATTCTTCTTCCGAAACCAGAGCCCACTGCCTGCTGCTGAGAGGAGGGGAGGGAAGGCTATGAGCAAGCGCAGCACCCACCAGGCGGGCCCGGAGATGGGGCTGGGAAGGAATCGCTTCGAGGGGGTGAGGGGAACAGCCTGCCTCTCAGTTGTCCCAGGCGCCTAAGACGCCCTGGAACCCCCACCCGATTCTGGGAGTTTTTCTCACGGAGGTGTACTGAGCAGCAGGAGACCAGACAACTCCCCTGCCTCCGGCCTCCCCCTGGCAGGGGGCTGGTCCCCTGGGAAACAGGCTGGGGGTGACTCCATGTGAACAGCAAGCTCCAGGGCCATCGCTAGAGGATGTCACCATCCTGGGCAGCACCCCCGCAGAGGAAAGGACAGGACTCCAGGCAAAAGTTAGCCAAACCCTTGCAGAGTCAGCAACCATTCCCAGGGAATTGTATCACAAAGGCTGTCCCCTGGGTTCCTGGGGCTACCTGTGCCGGAAGCCTGAACCCTGAGCGCAGGAGGGCAGGTGGGGAGAGGAAAAGGTCCTCTGCCAGTCTGCTGTGTGAGGAGGGGAAGATGGACTTTGCAGACTTGGCACCAACACCCCCTCTCGTGCTCCCAGCCACCCCACTGGAGGCCAGGAACATTTCTCAGTTTATTTCGGGGTGAAGGCTGCGAGTGAAGTGCCAGATACAGTGTCCCCCTCCTCCTCGGGCACCCTCCCTAGGGCAGTGGGGACTGTCCTTAACCATCCTGGGGGTGATGGTGGCCACCTCTGCAAAATGATTTTCCTTTCAGTGAGTGGGTGTTTCACGTCACTGTTGAGACACCTGGGAGCCTCGGAGGGAAACCTGTGGGAAGGAGCTGCCAGCCTCCTTCCGGGAACCAGGTGACCCCAGGATCACGGCTCAGGTGCATCCAGCCCTGGAAACCCTGTGAGGAGCTCTGTGGGGCCTCGCTCAGAAAGGGGGCCTGGGAAGAAGCAGTTGCCAGCCCATGGCCCAAGCCTGCAGGCGCCACAGGTGTGGCCACTGGAGCGGAGGGAGGTGCCTTTGGTGGAGGAGCCTTGCAACCCTGGGTCTGGCTACACCTGCCACATAAGAACCCTGATGGGGTGCTGTTCTCTAGCTGCTGCGTGGACGCATGGATCCTCCGGGGGCCAAGGAGCCTCCGGGAACAGGCAGCAGGTGAGGCACGGCCTGTAATGCACACAGGTGTTGCTGGGTCTGCCCCCACCTTCAGCCCTGCTCACCCAGCCCCACAGAGCCTGGTCCCGCCTCCAGGGAAGTGACATGGGGGGAGCAGGCTTAGGGTGAGGGGGAGGTTGTGGGAAGTACGGCATGCAGCTGAGAGGGCTTCTGAAGAGAAAGCATCTGGCAAAGTGCTTCAGCTCAGCCCCTCCCAAAACTCAAATCCAGGGGAGGCCAGGCCAGCAAGACCTGCGGGCGCCACACCTTGGCAGGTGCCAGGCAACAGGATCGTGCCATGGCGGTGACATGGGAGAATGCGGGAACCTGAGAAGTGAGAGGGAATAAGTTTCCAGAACTCACTCTCAGGCAGGAGGAGACATGACTCAGCTGAGCCAGAAAGCGCTCGTTCCACACGAATGCATGTATGAGTGAGGCACGCCAGGTGAGTGTGGGAGTGAGGGGATGGACGGGCGGTCGGCTGGAGGGTGTGAGGTCGGTGCCGCCTGGGAAGGCTGTCAAGGGGCGGGGGCAGCTGGGAGAGGCCGTGGGGGCAGCAGGAGGGGGTGCTCAGCAGCAGAGGGCACGTGGGGCAGGGCTGTGTGTTCAAGGCCCCAAAATGTGGGGAGGGCAGCCCAGGAGTACACCATGGGGGGTGCAAGCATGTGGGTGGGTGTGAGACTGATGCGTGTGTGCCTGTGATTGTGAGCACATGTGACATGCACGTGCTAGTCGTGAGTGTGCTTGTGTGAGCATGTGACTGACGGAGCATGTGGGCATGTGGATGAACGTGACCGTGGGAATGACTGTGTGTGTGCACATGAGCACACAGGTGTGTGGATAAGCGTGCAAGTGAGTCGTGTGAGTGTGGCTGAGTGTGAGCACGCATGAGCTTATGGGTGTGCAAGGGAGGTGGGGAGACCACACGGAGTGAAAGCCTGGGGGCTGCAGCCGATCCAGGGCCAGGCCGCCGTGGCGGCGCATATGGGTGTCCAGGGGCTGGACCCTGAGAAGCTGAGAGCCAGTGCTGGAGAAGGCCTCCAAGGGGAAAGGGGCGTCCTTGGGCTTCAGTGCCTTCAGGGTCTCAGGGTGGCCCTGGAGGCTGACCGCAGTCCCACTGGGGCACAGAGGCTGCTCTGGGTTTGGTTCTGTTAGACAGACCCCATTTCCTAGGTGAACTCCGCTCTGGGTCCACGTCCCCCTTGACCCTGAACGCTTGTGGCTGCCCGGGAAATACCTCCTTATGGCTGGAATGTTGCTCCACACGCGGACGGCATTCTGTAGGGATCCGTCGCGGACATCTGGGATGGTGGTTGGCTCCATCTGGGGGTGGGAGGGTCGGCCGTGGGTCAGGGGTAAGCGCCCCCCATGGGCCCCCTGGCCTCAGCCACCAATGGCCCTGAGTGGTCAACGGACTTTCTAGCCCTACTGTGTTCCCTATGTCCCTTTTTCTTATAAATCACCTTTGCAGAAAAAGCTGATGAATTATTTTAAACCGACAGAACAGACTCTGTGGCAATAAGATATCAAATTACACACAGGACCTCAGACCACGCCAGGCAAGGGTCAGCCTTGTACCCTACACTGAGAGAACGGATTCTGCCCTCACGCCACAGCTGCTTTTTCTCCAGCAGCTAAACACACGCTGGCCCAGCAATGAGCAAGATTCAAATGACTGCAGCTCATCCACCCACAGACGCAAACTGACCACGTTCCGCAGCCATGACCACAGCTGTCAGGCAGAAGCCTGACTTCAGGAACCTCCTCCTGATAAGGGACCCCCGACCATGGACCGGCTCCGGCCAGTTTACAGAGGCTCCGCCTTGAGTGCCTTTGTGTTCCGAGAAGACCGCTGAGGTTTAGGGCCTCACTGTGACACACTGACGTGTTAAGACTCTACCCCAGAGTGAACACAGGTCGTATGTTACATGCATGTTTGTTCAGTACGCATGCAGCCGGATCCTCTTCATGAATAACCTGCCGCACAGGTTTAGCCAACCCGGTCAGCACGGAGCTCCTGCCCCAGCCACCCCTCCCCTTCGAAGTGCCTCCTCCTGGCTCCTCTGGTCTTGGCAGAGGCCGTGCTTCCCAGCCTGGGGGACAGGGCCTTGCAGGCTGTGTCCCTTTACAGAAGCAAAGTCTCCTGTTCTAAAAGCACAGATCCTGTGATTTTCAGCTCATGGCATTTGCTCCCCTTCCCAATGGCTGGGTTTGCATTCCAGCCACTCCATGAGATTCCAGCACCAAGGGAACCTCGACCCCGCCTGGACCCCCAGCGAAGGCTCCAGCCCACAAGTGCTGCCCACTCGGTGGGTGGGGCCCCCGCTGGCTGTGGCCCCTCCATGGAACCTGAGAGCGTGAGGAACTTCCCCCTGCTGAACGTCTCCCGCCTGTCTCATGTGGCTGAGGTGTGGCCGTCCCTCCCCAACCCTGACCCGGCCCATCAGCCCCAGAGGGGACCCGTCCACTGAGCCCAAAAGTGGCTGCTCTGACAGTCAGGATTCAGACGTGTGAAGAGAAGGCTGTGTGTGTGTGTGTGTGTGTGTGTGTGGTGAGTATGCGTGCACGTAGAGTGCCTGTGTAGTATGTGGTAAGTGTGTCCGTGTGTGGTGCCTGTGTACAGTGACTGTGTGCACATGTGCACTGTGGTGTGTGTTTTACCTGTGAGCGTGTGTGATGTGCATGTGTGTGTGTGGAGACTGAGGGGGCGGCGGCAGGAGGTGAGCCCCCAAGGCCGTGTTCTGTGAGCACAGGAGTAGTGTGAGGTGGGACTGCCCTCCAAGGCTCTCCTCGAAGGGGTTCATGTCCCAGGCACCACGGTCCCTGCCTGGACTGCACAGCAGCTCTCCTGGGGCCTGTGCACACCTGGCAACCAGGGACCGCAGGGTTCCAGGCCTGGAGCCTGGGGTGTAGACTGAGCGCCACCCGAAGAGCCCTCCCTCATGTGGGCAGGGGTAGAGGGAGGCCCACGCGGCCCCGCACACACCTCCAGGAAGCGAGAGGCGATGTCCTGGTCTTCTTTGTTCAGTACCAGATTGTCCACGAACATCCAGAAGAAGGGCCTGGGGCTGCCCGGCCCGGGCCGCGCGTACTGCAGGAGCCGGTGGAACTGGAACAGGTACCAGCCTGGAGGGGGTGAGGGGGCAGGGCTGAGGGGGTCCAGGGGCAAGGGCTGGTAGTGGCGGGGTGCTGTTCAGGTGCATCTGGGCAGGGGCCTAAGGAAACTGTGGCATGAGAGCAGGACCGAGGGGGTCTATGGGATGCACTGGGCTGGGTCTGAGGGGTCCCCTGCCCCTGTTCCTCCAGCAGCAATGGAGCCCTGCCCAGTGCCAGGGCCACAGAGGTACGAGGACCCCTTCTCCCCCAGGCAGGCCCAGAGTTGGGAAGAGACAGACAGGCAACCCCAAAGGAGGTGCAGACGCAGGGCGCGTGCCGTGGCACAAATACCGCCTTTTAGAGGAAGCTCCAGAGGATACGTGAGCTGCAGTGACGTGGGCACGCTGGGGGCTGCATGGGATCAGCAGGAGGCTTGGGGGGCACAGGGAAGCCTGAGTGATGGGGACACTTACTCTGTTGCTCATGATGAGGGGTGCATGGGTGTGGAGCTAGCTCAGAACTCCTCCAGTCGGACACACTAAATGTGTGCAACTTACTGTGTGTCAGTGGTGCCTCAATAGAGCTGCTTTTGAAAAATGCTGACAATTTGCTGTTTCTGCCCTGGCATGGAGGGGTGGGGAGAGAGGAGAGGAGACAGGGGTGGTGGGGTCACGGTATCAGGACTGAAGCGTCACTCACTGGGAGGATGGTCGCAGGTGTGGCCCAGGGGAGGTGTGGCGCCGTACAGGAGATCGAAGGGCCCCCACTCCTCCACCTGCAGGACAGACGGGCGTGGGCACCGACAGGCAGCAGCAGTGGGCAAGGTCGCGTACAGCAGCACGAGATATCCCCAGGGCCGACCCTGCTCAGCTCACGGGGCCCACAGGCCAGGGCAAGCCGAGGAGTAGAGCCCACTAGGGCAGAGCCATCCCCAGCCACCACCAGCCTCAGGGGCTGCCTGCCTGGAGCCCAGAGGAGAACGCTCCGAATCTGAGGTGAAGACTCTGTGCCACGCGTTTGGGGACTGAACTCTGCCTTTATCTTTTCTTGCTCAAATTCCTTTCTAAGAAGCGTGGGGGAATCACGGCTTACCAACCACAAAAGCTCGTGGAATGGGTGTTTTGAGCCGGTATATTATGGCTCTGTCACGGCGTCACATGAGAGACAGCAGACCTTATTTTAACTCAAGCATTCCTTTCTACTGACCCCGAGTTTTTAGGCAAAGCTTAACTCTTTCATCCAACTGCCAACTAAAGAATCCCTAATGTAAGCTTCAAGATATGCCGCCTTTTGGGGCTGAACCAATGCACACCTACGTATTGATTGGATGGATTGATTGAATTTTTTGAGATGGGGTCTCACTCTGTCACCCAGGCTGTAGTGCACTGGCGAGATCTCGGCTCACTGCAACCTCCACCTCCTGGGCTCAAGCAATCCTCCAGCCTCAGCCCCCCCGAGTAGCTGGGACCACAGGTGGTCTTGAACTCCTGAGCTCAAAGTGCTGGGATTACAGGTGTAAGCCACCATGCCTGGCCCGTGTACTGATTTCTGATTCTACCTGCAGTTCCCATCTCCCTGAAATGTATAAAACCAAAACTGTGGGAGCCGCGGTGGCTCAGGCCGGTTGCCCTGGCACTCGGGGAGGCGAGGCTACACGTTCGAGGCCAACCTGGTCAACATTGATTGAAAAAAAAAAAACCAAAACTGTTACTGACCGACCGCCTCAGGTGCACTTCCTCTGGACCTCTGAAGACTGTGTTTCCCAGGCCATGGTCCCTCTTACTGGCTCAGAATAAACCTACTTAAATACTTTGGCAGAATTTGGTTTTTCTGTCTGTCATCCCACTGCCCTTGGAGAACCAGTCCTGGGAGGCCCAACCCAACGCACAGACTGTCATCCGTGAACACGGCAGGCGCCGTCCGCAGCCCTCCAGGAGCTAACGGTAAGGGCAGAGCCTTCCCTGCTGAACAGAAACAGCCCCCGCAGAGCACCAGTGACCAGGCTGCTCCATGGCCAAGCTGGAAGAAGACAAAACACAGCCACCCAACAATCTTGCCTGGACACAGACACGACAAGGGGTGCCCTTGAGTCCCAAAAAGTGACCAAGGGGAGGCTGTGAGCAGTGCTGGCTTCATTAACAGTGATGGCCCTCACTCTGTCATTCTTCTTAAATAAAAATTAATGGCTGGGCACGGTAGCTAATGCCTACAATCCGAGTACTTTAGGAGGCCAAGGTGGTTGATCATCTGAGGTCAAGAGTTCAAGACCAGCCTGACCAATATGGTGAAACCCCGTCTCTACTAAAAAATACAAAAAATTAGCTGGGCGTGGTGGCGGGTGCCTGTAACCCCAGCCGAGAGGCCCCCGTGTGTTCGGGACTCCTCCCAGCCCCTGGCGCCGCCTCCCTGCCCACCTCATCCTTGACATTTCCTCTGAGGAAGCTCGCAGCCCTGCTCCCAGTGCAGCGTCCGAGAGTGCACGGCGGTACTCACATCCTTCCTCACTGTGTCTGTGACATCATCCAAATGCTTCAGCTGTCCCAGGTCAGAACCGCTTTCCAAAAAGCCCAAACTCGTCAGCTCTGGATGGGGAGAGACCAGAAGGGTCCAGAGGGTGAGCGTGGATTGTGCCCCTACAGGGACTTGAAAAGGCTGACGGCTGATTGGAGGACCCTCCTACCATTAAGGAGCCAACTTTATATTTTTGTTGTTTTTGAGGTGGAGTCTTGTTCTGTCGCCCAGGCTGGAGTGCAACGGTGCAATCTTGGCTCAGTGCAACCTCCGCCTCCCAGGTTCAAGCGATTCCCCTGCCTCAGCCTCCTGAGTAGCTGGGACTACAGGCATGTGCCACCACGCCCAGCTAATTTTTTTGTATTTTTAGTAGAGACGGGTTTTCGCTATGTTGGCCAGGCTGGTCTCCAACTCCTGACCTCAAATGATCCACCCACCTCAGCCTCCCAAAGTGTTGGGATTACAGGCGTGAGCCACTGCACCCCACCCAACTTTATCTTTTTAATGACATGGCAGGAGGATTAAGGATGGAGGTTTTTGTCTCGTAACAAGCTAAACAAGCAAACATCGCCACGTATTGATTTAAGAACGTCAAGCACGGCCAGGCACAGAAGCTCAAGCCTGTAAATTCCAGCATTTTGGGATTCCAAGGCGGATGGATTAGCTGAGGTCAGGAGTTCAAGACCAGCGTGGCCAACATAGTGAAACCCCATCTCTACTAAAAATACAAAAATTAGCTGGGCGTGGTGGCAGGCAGCTGTCATCCCAGCTACTCAGGAGGCTGAGGCAGGGCTGGGCGTGGTGGCAGGCAGCTGTCATCCCAGCTACTCAGGAGGCTGAGGCAGGGCTGGGCGTGGTGGCAGGCAGCTGTCATCCCAGCTACTTGGGAGGCTGAGGCAGGAGAATCGCTTGAACCCGAGGGGTGGAGGCTGCAATGAGCAGATCGTGCCATTGCACTCCAGCCTGAGTAACAGAGTGAGACTGCGTCTCAAACAAAACAAAACAAAACAAATCAAAACAAAAAGGATGTCAAGCACTGTGTTACAGCACCAGGCATTTCTGGGATGTGATGTCACCTCTGGCTAGGAAATCCACAGAGCGGTGGAGTCCACTCCACTCTGCAGCTGGTGTGAGCTGCAGAGCCCTGGAACGGCCTTGGAGGAGACCCAGGCTTCCTCAGCCCCGCCTGGGCAGTAAGACCTTGGGCAGGCTGTGCGGGCGCTGTGGGATCAGGCTGCTGGTCAGCTGCGTGGGGGCAGACACGTGCTCCCGCACGAGGCCGCTCTGAGACACTGCGGGCATTAGTGGGTGTCCCGGGGGGACCCATCCCTTACGGACGCGGCCAGAGGACAGGGAGTGTCTTCATGGATTCGGCTGTGCCTGCGTGGCCCAGAAGACAGTGGACTTCCAAAGGCCCCAGTGCAGGGTAAGCATGGGCCCAGCGTGGGGAGGGGTGCAGGACACCAGCAGCTGGTCGGCCTGGGGGAGGGTGTGGGGAGCCCGGGGGGGTGGCCTGGGGGGCAGTCAGGTGTGTGGAGGCATCTTTCCATGTGTGTCTTTGGGACGTCACTGACTTACCTTTCTTGATGTCTTCAAAAAGAGACAGCACCCGGACCGGCTCTTTCCTCCACACAGGCACGGTTTCAAACATCTCAAGGGGACTCTCCTATTTATTAAAAAACCAAAACAGGGCATTGTGCCAGCTACTTGGTTACAGAGCCCTCGAGGTGCAATGAAAATTCTTCCCTGGGGCCGGGCGCGGTGGCTCAAGCCTGTAATCCCAGCACTTTGGGAGGCCGAGACGGGCGGATCACGAGGTCAGAAGATCGAGACCATCCTGGCCTACACGGTGAAACCCCGTCTCTATTAAAAAATACAAAAAACTAGCCGGGCGAGATGGCGGGCGCCTGTAGTCCCAGCTACTCGGGAGGCTGAGGCAGGAGAATGGCGTAAACCCGGGAGGCGGAGCTTGTAGTGAGCCGAGATCGCACCACTGCACTTCAGCCTGGGCGACAGAGCGAGACTCCGTCTCAAAAAAAAAAAAAAAAAAAAAAAAGAAAATTCTTCCCTGGATGAACACTCAACGTGAGACTCACCGGAGACACACCTAAGATGCACCTGCCGAGGCCAGACTGGGCCTGTCGCGACCAGCACTGCCCCCGAGGAAGGCCAGCTCCACCCCCCGCCCCAGCCTTGGTCTCCCGCTCTGACCTCCAGCTGTCTCCAGCCAACAGACAGTAGGTGTGGAGGGGTTTGCTGATTTTTTTTTTAATTTTAATTTTTATTTTTGAGATGGGGTCTTGCTTTATCACCCAGGCTGGAGTGCGGTGGTGCAATCTCAGCTCACTGCAACCTCCAGCTCCCAGGTTCAAGCGATTCCCCTGCCTCAGCCTCCCGAGTAGCTGGGATTACAGGCACACGCCACCATGCCCGGCTAATTTTTGTATTTTTAGTAGAGATGGGATTTCACCACGTTGGCCAGGCTGGTCTTGCTCACCCAGGCAGCTTCCAGAACCTCGGAGAAGAGAGCCCCAAGGCCAGAGATACCGGGGAGAGGTGAGCCTCGGGGACAGGTGAGGCCCTGTGGGTTGCCCTGCCCTTGCCAACCTGATGGACCAGGCGGGCAGCCAACTCTGGCCTCATGTGCTCCCTGGTAAAGGGCCAGCCCCCCAGGGCCCAAAACTCAGGGACCTCAGCTTTCAGAGCGCTAGGCTCTGTTCCTATAAAATACCATCCCATCTGACCCTTTCCTTCGAATTGGAGCAGGCTGAAGCTTGCTAGGCAGGGAGAGATGACTTGGTTCAACCTTAACAAATGTGAGCTGGAGACCAGTGCGGTTTTATGCTCAGTTCAGGGGTCCTGCCTCACCGGGGGCCACACCCCTTCCGTAGGAGCTTCCCATGGCTGGCCTGCAAATTAAAACAGACTGGAGGGGCTGGGCGTCGTGGCTCATGCCTGTCATCCCAGCACTTTGGGAGGCCGAGGTAGGTGGATCACTTGAGGTCAGGAGTTGGAGACCAGCCCGGTCAACATGATGAAACCCCATCTCTACTAAAAGTACAGAATTAGCGGGTTATGGTGGCGGGTGCCTGTAATCCCAGGTACTCGAGAAGCAGGAAGGAGAATCGCTTGAACCCGGGAGGCCGAGGTTGCAGTGAGCCAAGATGGTGCTACTGCACTCCAGGCCGGGTAACAAGAGCGAAACACTATCTCAAAAATAAAAAAATAAAAAACAGACCAGGGGATTTAGCACAGCAGAAATTATTCTCTCACAGCTCAGGAGGCCAGAGGTTTTGAAGTGAAGGTGTGCCGGCAGGCATGCCTCCCTCAGAAGGCGCCAGGCGAGGACGTGCCAGGCCTTTCCCTCAGCTCCTGGGGCTGCTGCCACCCGTGGCTGGTGGATGCCTCACTCCAGTCTCTGCTTCCATCGTCACGTGGCTGTCTTCCCTGTCTCCATTTCCTAAATCTCTTACAGTGACACTAGCCGCGCTGCATTGAGGGCCCACCCTAGATCTGGAATGATCTCATCTCGCGACTCTTAACATCTGCAAAAACCCTATTTCCCAATAAGATCACATTCACAGGTACGGGGCTGGGGACTTGGGTGTACCTCTCAGAGGGACACAATTCCACCTTCTCCACCTTTGTCTACGGTTCCTGCCGGGCCCCCCGGCTTCTCAGCTGGACTCCGAAAAGGGCCCACACCTGGCCAGCATAGGCCCAGGCGTTTGCTCCTGAGGACTGGACTTTGAGACGTGCTGAGGACTTGCCAGCCACCCTCTCCTGGCCCCTCTCCTACTGCTACCAGGGCCTCGTTCCTAGGCTTGGAAGCAACAGAACTGCCATGCCAAAGCAGTTTACCCAAAGCCACCATCGAGTGGAAGCTGCTGTCGGAGAGGAAGCCAGGAAAGAGTGTTCGCTCCCAAGCCTGCAGTGTGGTGCCCATCGGCGCACCTGCATTCTGCAGCAGGAACCGAGGGAAGGCTGTAAGCCAGGGCCTCTGCCGCCGGGTCCTGCCCCTCCGCGGGTTCCTTACCGACTCTCGGTCGTAGAAGGCCTTGAGCTGACCGCGCCACTTCCTCCGGCGTTGCAGCAGCCCGCTTCGGGAGAAGGGCAGGCACAGGAAGCACACCCAGTTGCTCATGGCATGCACCTTCCCCGAGGTCCCGGGGCCGACCAGGCTATCCACACACTCAAAGCAGTAGCATCTAGGGTCGAACAGAAAACCACAGCAGCCGACATGACAGCCCGCCTATGCCGAGGATGGCGGAAGTGGGGCTGAGCCCTGTTTTGGAGGGAAAAGTCACACTGGAGCTCCCTTTGGCAAGACCAGGTGGCGGACTGGGAAGAGGGACATGGTCCTTCCTAGGGACACAGAGTGACAGGAGCCGAGCCAGGTGCAGAAGACAGGGAGGTGGATTCGCAGGCAATGACAGATCCATGGCAGCCCCTCAGGCACCTGTCTGCCCCCAAACTCGAGCCTGCAGAAACAGGGTAGGGACTCCCAGCAAAACCAAATGTAGCAACACCAGCGGAGGGAGAGAACTTGAGGCGGGGGGAGCTGTAAATACAAGGATGGCCCAGAAGGACCGACGGGAGGAGCCCACGGAGGGAGTCGAGGCAGGGGAGTAACGAATGAGGGGTGAACATGCCCCTTGTCACCCTGGTCATGACTGGCAGCCTGGGGTGTGGGGTTTCCATCGCTCCCCTGCACAGTGATGTGGCAATACCAATACTGAAAACAAAGATCACAATTGCCAGCCGCAGACACCCGCCTCCCGTCGCTGAGGGCTCTGCGCCAAATGACACATTTGAGACAGAAATCAGAAGCTCTCAGGGAAATCATCCGTTTGGGAGGAAGATCCACCCACACTCCAGAATGAGTGGGTGAAAGGACGGGCGTGTCCTCAGCTCCTTCAGCGCCCTGGGCCTCACCGGGTGCAGTCCGGGTTTCCGCAGATGAGCAGCGTCTCTCCGGAGCAGCAGATGGAGCAGTAGGACTGGTACCCGTCATCGTCATACAGGAAGAGGGCATCCAGGAACTTGTCCTTGGAAGGAGCAAAGCAAGGCTGGCTTGTGTCATCCCTGCTCTGAGGCCATGAGGGAGTCACACCCAGTCCCCTTGCCTACCTTACATGGGGTGCACATCCCTCCCTCAAACAGAGGGTGCTGCGTGTGAACCTGGAGACTTCCGCAGCAGAGACAGATGTCTAAAGGAAACATTCAAAACACAACGTGTTTTCCCAGTGCCGTCAGATGCAGCGGATGACTTAGGAATAAATTCAGCCAAACAAGTATGAGGCTTACACGCTGAAAACTGCAAAGCGTTGTTGAAAGATGTTAAGGAAGATGGAACAAAATGGAAAGATATCCCATGTTCATGGATCAGAAGACTTAATATTGGCTGAGTATGGTGGCTCATGCTTGTAATCCCAGCACTTTGGGAGGCTGAGGCGGGCAGATCACCTGAGGTCAGGAGTTCAAGGCCAGCCTGGCCAACATGGTGAAACCCCGTCTCTACTGAAAATACAAAAGTTAGCCGGGCATGGTGATGGGTGCCTGTATTCCCAGCTACTTGGGAGGCTGAGGCAGAATTGCTTGAACCTGGTAGATAGAGGTTGCTATGAGCCAAGATCATGCCTCTGCACTCCAGCCTGGAGGACAGAGTGAGACTCTGTCTCAAAAAAAAAAAAAAAAAAAAAATTAATATTGCTAAAATAGCATGAGTCCCCAAAGGGATCTGCAGACACTTCCCAGCTGGCTTTTTGGCAGGAGGTGACAGGCTGATCCTAATTCATATGGAAATGCAAGGGATCCAGAAAAGGCAAACCCATGTTGAGAGAAAGTCGAGGAGTGGTTGCCTAGAGTTAAAAGAAGGGAAGCAAGAAGGGGAATTCAGAGTGACTGTTACTAGATATGGGTTTTCTTTTGGGGGTGATGAAAATCTTCTAAAATTAGATGGTGATGATGATTGCTGACTCTGTAAATAAACTAAAATACATTGAACTGTACGCTTTAAACGAAGCTACAGGGGACTTGGGAGGGGAGAAGGGATCCACGTGGCACAGTGGTGTCCACTGCTTTCTTCCAGGATCTCAGTGTCACCCAGGCTGGAGTGCATGGTGTTATCATAGCTCATTGCAGCCTCGACCTCCCCAGCTCAAGCAATCCTCCCACCTCAGCCTCCTGAGTAGCTGGGACTACAGGTGCACGCCACCATGCCTGGCTAATTTTTATTTTTATTTTTTTGCAGAGACAGAGTCTCACTATGTTGCCTAGGCTGGTCTCAAACTCCTGGGCTGAAATGCTCCTCCTACCTTGTTCTCCCAAAGTGCTGGGATTATAGGTGTGAGCCACTGTGCCCCACCTCTTTTGCCTGGTGGGGGCAAGCATGCAAATACTCACCTTCTATATTTCGCTGGTTAACCTTGACTTCATATGCAATAAGATCTGGAAAAGAAGATAAGAAATAGCCCCTTTCTTCTTCCTCTGATCTCTTAATTTAAAATCAGCCCAGAAGTGAGCATCACACATTCTTTTTCCAAAGTCAAAGGAGTCCCCTGCCATCCCGCCCTCCCACCTTATCTTGGTGTGTTAAACGCCCATGCCTGGGGGAAGGCTGTGGGTGGGGAATCTCCTGCCCCAGTCTGGGTGTCTGAATAATGCATGAATACTCAGAAGCCTGGAACTCCAGACCTTGTCCAGGACTGGGGTCCTCATCCTAAGTGACTGGTCCAATAAGCAGATAGGCCCTCACCTCTGCCTGCCCCAGGTGAAACGGGGCTTGAGAGCTCACTGGATCCCACCAAGATCACGTCCATACTGGGCTCGGCCTCCGGGTCCAGGGCTGGGATGGCCGCCATGGGGATGCCGCGTCAGGACACAAGACACGCGGACACAGGTGTGAGAAACCCGTCAGCCCCTGCTCAGATCCCCGACGCACCCCAGCACGGAAAGCAGCTTGCTGAGCAGACCCTGCCTAGCTCAGGCCACCTGCACCCCCACAGTGACACCCACCTGCCCAACCCAGGGATTAGGGGCAGGACAGCCAAAGCCAGTGCCAGCCCTGAGAGGGGCTCAAGGGTTCCCTGAGGCGTGCCCCCAACCTGCCTGGCCCTGCTACAACATGGAAGATGGGTGGTTCAATTCACCCCAGAAAGGGGAGCTTGCTGAGCAGACCCTGCCTAGCTCAGGCCA
>NW_012117154.1:7909227-7910179 GCF_000951035.1 Colobus angolensis palliatus
GGGCTGGGCCTGGTGACTTCCTCTTGCAGGTACCACACGAGGGGTCACCACACAGGGGCAGCCTGATGGCCCCTTGGCCCCTGGCCCAGGCCGGCATCTCAGGGAGGATTTACCTGGGTGGGTGCTCCACACCAGGGCTTTCTCCCTCCGCCCACAGCCCAGCCTCTCCAGGAGTGAACTGCTGGGTCCCAGCGGAGGCTGCCCAGTGCCTGAGCCCTCCTCCCCGGAGCTGTCAGGCCGCCCCACAGGGGGGTCTGAGAAGCTCACAGCCAGGAGGACCCTGAGGCACTGCGACCACGAAGTGTCACGTGGGATCCCGATGGACCCCGGGACGGAGAGGGGCGGTAGCGAAAGGAAAAGCTGAATAAAATCTGGCTCCTTGGCTCTAATTCTGCGTGTCTGCAGGTTTGGTCGCATAACCACAGCGTCCATGGCGGCCTGAGGGCTGGGTGGGGGTTGCGGCGGTTCTGGACTAGCGCCTCCAGGTTTGTGTAACTTTAAAGCTGTTCCAACATAGTTTCATTTTTTAATGAAAAAAAGTGAAGGGAGAGAATATTGATGATGACAATGAGATCACTTTCCTGTGTTTGAGTAAAATGATCTTGATTGTTTCCTCCTCCTTTTAGTCCAAAGAGCTTTGATTTTTAAGGAGCTCACTGGCTTGAAAGTGATGAGAAGGAGCCGGCGGGTACAGGCCCATCCATCCCCTTACCCCAGCCCCACACCAAGCCTCTCCTGCCCTGTAGTGCTGTTCCCACCAGCACACGTGGGAAGGCGGGAATTCCTGGGGGCTGGTTTTGGCTCCAAGGAGGGGCAGTTTTCTTTTTTCTTTTTTTTTGAGATGGAGTCTCACTGGTCGCCCAGGCTGGAGTGCAGTGGCACCATCTCGGCTCACTGCAAGCTCCGCCTCCCGGGTTCACGCCATTTTCCTGCCTCAATCTCCCCAGTTGCT
>NW_012117154.1:7911338-7929553 GCF_000951035.1 Colobus angolensis palliatus
ACTCTATTGCCCAGGCTGGAGTGCAGAGGTGACATCTCGGCTCACTGCAACCTCCACCTCCTGGGTTCAAAAGAGTCTCCTGCCTCAGCCTCCCGAGTATCTGGGGTTACAGGCGTGCACCACCATGCCTGGCTAAATTTTGTATTTTTAGTAGAGACAAGGTTCCACCATGATGGCCAGGCTGGTCTCAAACTCCTGACCTCGTGATTGTCTTAATTTAATTTAATGTAACTTAATTTAGGAGAGCTAAGCAATTAAACATGAGGCCAAAGTACATAAGAAAGTGGCAGTCCTTTATTGCAAATATGCACACACTCTCGGGGGAGGTTCTCTGGTCCTGGGGGGTGCGGGGGGTGCGGCCAGGGAAGTCGCGCCGGCGCTCTCGGGTGAGGTTCCCGGGTCCACAACCACTGAGGCTGAAGAAGTCAGGCCAGCTCCTGCTGCTGCCGGCATTGGACTTTTATGCATTGGTACTGGAAGGGGGAGGGCAGTGGGCGGGATAAGGGCGTGATAGGGGCGTTCCGTAGGTGCGGCCAGGTAAGTCTCGGTCTCTTCGGATGACGTCACCTGGCGCATGCTCGGTTGATCTGCACCTTCCCGGGCGCGGGCTGCGTTTTCTGCGTGCCGGTAAGTTGGTGATGAAGAACCCGGAAACAACAGGTACTGCTCCATCTTGTTCACCTTCCTCCATTTTGTCCCTTCTCCCTCTCCCAAACAGTGATCTGCCTGCCTTGGCCTCCCAAAGTGCTGGAATTACAGGTGTGAGCCACCGTACGCGGGCTGCCCAGCTAATTTTTTGTATTTTTAGTAGAGATGAGGTTTCACGGTGTTAGCCGATATGGTCTCAATCTCCTGACCTCGTGATCTACCCGCCTCGGCTTCCCAAAGTGCTGGGATTACAGGTGTGAGCCACTGTGCCCCGCTACCAGAAGGGCAGTTTTCTAACTTCACACTCCAGAACCTCCTGCAGTAAAGGAAGGTTCTGTCCAGGGCAGGTGCTCTGGCGTAGGCCACGGGACAGGAAGCCTCTCGCGTCCATCAGAGCCCCCAGTCCCTGTGCACCCCACTGCAGCTCAGCAGAGACCAGAGCGGTCTCAGCAGGAGAGAGGCCCGGTGCTCTGCAATGGGCCCCAGAAGAGCCGGCCTCTCATGGGAAGCTCTCTGGGAGCTCAGTCCCTGAGGCCCCCACTGGCACCGGCCCTGTGATATAGCCACCAGCACACCGACCTCAGGTGCTGGGCACTGGGGGACCTCTGGCCTCACTCTCCGATGCCCCAGGAAGCCCCAAGGCCACAAACGTGTGGCAGGGTGCGTCTTAAAGCTCCCCAGGCAGGGCTACAGGGGCTGGTGGAACACAGTCCCCCTGTGTGGCTGCCCTTTCCTGGCACTCATGGATGCATCTGGCGCCTTCCTTCCGCGTGAGCTCACATGCCCTCACCCAGCCTGGAAGCCACCTGTGTGCTGGCTTGACGGGGTGACCCACAGCTCACTGCGATTGATTTCTGGTGCTGTTGACCCTAGGGGTCTGGAAAGGCCCTGTGACTCAACCTGGCCTTGGCCCAGGCCCAGCTGGACTTGCGGTGGCCACATACAGCCAGGGCCATGAGGGTCAGGAAGAAAGGACAGTATGGCAACCTCCACTGTGGAAGCCCCAGGGGCCTGGGGGTGGTCACTGAAGCCTCACCCAGACCTGCTGACCGATGCACTGACCCCAGCAGGAGGAGATTGTCTCACCTCTGCCTGATCAATCTACAGACAGCAGGAGCCAAAGCCCAGCGTCTGGAGACACACTCACGTCCTTGGGCCTCTGAGGGGCAGACTGAGGTGGTGCTCACGGCAGGAGAAGGACGCGTGGGGACCCCTCTGCATTCAGTGGCCACATCGAGTCACATGACCCACCCAGCCATCATGGGGTGGGAGGTGGTGATGTTTTGTGTTTGTGGAGTGAATGAACGAAGGAGCAAACATTCATTCTTTTTCTGAAGACGAACGGCCGAACTGGAGTTAGAGGTGAGCCGTTGCCTCGTTTGACCTAGAGAGAACTGCAAAGAGCCCCAGGGCCCACGGGTCCCCAGAGTGCTCTCCAGCGCCACACCCAGGCCTGCGGCTCTCTGAACCAAGGACGAAGCTGATGCTTTGATACTGAGAAAGACAAGCCTGGGAGTGGACCCAGCACCCACAGCGAGGGCCTGGTTCTCTCCTGCAGCCGTCAGCAGCCTCGCAGAGCAGACCTCAGACAAGGCTGCTCGAGACAAAAATAAAGCAAGTGAAAAAATAAGGCCACTTCCAAATCGTGGTTCCCACAAAAACGAGGTCCCGGGGCCACCCACAAAAATGACCAAACATCCCCCTCTCCTGGCTGAAAGGGGTGCGTGCAGTCTCTTCCAGGATCCTAGTCGGGGTTCACCGAGGCTCCCCATTGAAGAACCACAGCCCTCCTAGCGGAGCCCGGTCCAGAGTTGCCGCGGTGAGCACAGTTAGATTGTCAGGGACACGCTGTGGTCACAGTTTGCGTCTTTGTATTAGAGTCTCTGAGAATCCCGAAATACTACGTCTGCTTCATCCATTAAATTACCCACCATTTCCCCCAAACATACGAAGTAAAGGAAATTTCCCTTACGGTACGTTTGTAAAAGCCATGTACGAAATTGTGTTTTGGAAAACACGAGTTTTATTATTTGTGCATGCGTCACATATTTTCGTAGCTCAATATTAAAAAGCTGCAAAGTGGGAACAGTGAAGTGGTGCCAGACTGTGCAGCCCTGATACTACTGAGCTGTGACATAAAATCTCTGGCAAAGCTTAAGTCTCTCTTCTCTGTCCCTTTCATTTTTTTTGTAATCCTTGGTTGTTTTTTCTTATTAATTTGAAAGCCTCTTTGTGTGTAAAAGAGATTGACTCATATAATCCTTGTATATATAAGTCACAAGTATTTTCTTCATTTTGTTAACCTATTTTAATGTTTAATGACATTTTTCTATGCAAGCATATTACATTATCATTTAGTCAGGTCTATAAGTCTTTTTTTTTTTTGAGGAGTCTCACTAGGTCGCCCAGGCTGGAGTACAATGGTGTGATCTCCGCTCATGGCAACGTCCGCCTTCTAGGTTCAAGCAATTCTCCTGCCTCAGCCTCCCGAGTAGCTGGGATTACAGGCGTGTATCACCACACCCAGCTATTTTTTTTTTTTTTTTTTTTTTGAGACGGAGTCTCGCTCTGTCGCCCAGGCTGGAGTGCAGTGGCGCGATCTCGGCTCACTGCAACCTCCGCCTCCTGGGTTCACGCCATTCTCCTGCCTCAGCCTCCCGAGTAGCTGGGACTACAGGCGCCCGCCATCTCGCCCAGCTAGTTTTTTGTATTTTTTAGTAGAGACGGGGTTTCACTGTGTTAGCCAGGATGGTCTCGATCTCCTGACCTCGTGATCCACCCGTCTCGGCCTCCCAAAGTGCTGGGATTACAGGCTTGAGCCACCGCGCCCGGCCTACCCAGCTAGTTTTAGTGGAGACAGGGTTTCACCATGTTGGTCAGGCTGGTCTCGAACTCCTGACTTTGTGATCTGCCTGCCTCGGCCTCCCAAAGTGCTGGGATTACAGGTGTGAGCCACTGTGACCGGCCCTGTCTATGAGTCTTGTTTTTGATTTCCATTCTTCCTAACACATTTAAAAAGTTTCTCTTCACCCCAAGATGGTAGAAGCATGCACCTTTATTTTCTTTGGGTATTATATTTCATTTTTTCCATTTCATCATTTCATGTCTTCATTTAAATCAGTTTATATATTAATTCTAATTGGAATAGTTTTAATGTTTGCCATGGCTTTTGCAAATTACTATCCAGTTCTGTCAAGACCATTTATTGAATACACCCTCCATTCTCTGATGTATCCAAAACCGTGTGTCAGTCACCTGCGTCTCTGAACGCCTGGGTCTCAGGCTTTGCATTTCCCTCCAGGGGTGTGTCAGTTTCTGCCTCAGCACTCCTGCTGCACTGGCTGTAGCTTTACACATTTAAGCATCCTGTGCCGTGTGACAGTCTTAGAAGTGTCTCATCTCCTGTTCACTCACTTTCCAAAAGAACATTAAATCAACTTCTTTGAAAAATCCCGTTGGTAATTTGATTGGAATGGTATTAGATTTACACACTAATTAAGGAGTTAAATCCAGGCTGGGCACGGTGGCTCACGCATGTAATCTCAGCATTTTGGGAAGCTGAGGCAGATGGATCACCTGAACTCCTGATGGAGTTTAAGACCAGCCTGGCCAAAATGGTGAAACCCTATCTCTACTAAAAATACAAAAATTAGCCGGGCGTGATTCTGGGCACGTGTAGTCGCAGTTACGTGGGAGGCTGAAGCAGAAGAATCGTTTGAACCTGGGAGGTGGAGGTTGCAGTGAGCCAAGATTGTGCCATTGCACTCCAGCCTGGGCAACAAGAGCAAAACTCTGTCTCGAAAAACAAACAAACAAACAAACAAAAAGTTAAATCCAGCCAGGCACAGGGGCTCACACCTGTAACCCCAGAACTTTAGGAGGCTGAGCTGGAAGGATTTCTTGAGGCCAAGAGTTGGAGACCAGCTTGGGCAACATAACGAGACCCCATCTCTGCCCAGAATGAGGCGGGAGGATCACTGAGCCCGGGAGTTCTAGGCTGCAGTGAGCCTTGGTCTCACCACTGTCCTCCAGCCTGGGTGACAGAGTGAGACCTTGCCTCAGAAACAACAACAACAACAAAAAAAGTTAAATCTAGGAACATGATATATGTTTCCATTTCTTTCCTCTTTTTAAAAAATGTGAGTACTTACAGCAGGGTGCATGACTCACGCCTGTAATCCCAGCACCTGGGTGGGCAGATACTTGAGCCCAGGAGTTAGAGACCACCTTGGCCAACACGGCAAAACCCTGTCTCCACTAAAAACACAAAAATTAGCCAGGCATGGTGGCACATGCTTGCAATTCCAGCTACTCGTGTGACCAAGGCATGAGAATTGTTTGAACCTGGGAAGTAAAGGTTGCAGTGGGCGGAGATCGTGCCACCGCACTCCAGCCTGGGTGACAGAGCAAGACTCTGTCTCAAAAAAAAAAAAAAAAAGCGAGTATTCACTGATGTTGTAACTATTTTTCCATATTTTATTCCTTCTTTCCTTCCTTCCTTCCTTCCTTCTTTTCTTTTTTCTTTTCTTTTCTTTTCTTTCTTTTTAGACAGAGTCTCACTCTGTCACCCAGGCTGGAGTGCAATGACACGGTCTTGGCTCACTGCAACCTCTGCCTCCCGGGTTCAAGCGATTCTCCTGCCTCAGCCTCCCGAGTATCTGGGATTACAGGCACCTGCCACCATTCCAGGGTAATTTTTGTAATTTTAGCAGAGATGGGTTTTCACCATGTTGGCCAGGTGGGTCTCGAACTCCTCACCTCGGGTGATCCGCCCACCTCAGCCTCCCAAAGTGCTGGGATCACAGGTGTGAGTCACTGCGCCCAGCCTATGTTTAACATCAAAATGAATCTATGTGTATGTCTACAACTGAAGCCATGCTTGTACATGCAGATTAAACAGTGACACGCTGGACCCCACGCAGTCTGAGCACTCAGTCCCGGCTTCCCGTTGCTGACTGGCCCATCATCTGTGGTGAGGTACACCCTGTCTCTCACCTGCCCCCACTGAGGGACATTTGGGTAGTTTCCATTCTTTTGTCCTCACTCTTAATCTCAGGGGACTCCCTTCCAGCCCCGAACTAGGCCACATTCTCCTCTATTCTCTGTGCCTCAGCAGGTCAGGAGCAGGTGGGGACGTGTGTGGGGAGGGGACGTCCCAGAGCACCCTGGCCTCAGTGCCTGCTTCCACGGCCTGCAGTGGCTCAGGACCAGCATACCAGACACCCGGCAGGGCTGAGGAATGGCTGGGGTCTGCCTGAGACCTCAGGGCTGAGGATGCCGGAAGGGGGTGCCTGCAGAGCCCTCTGACCTGGAGACTCCCTGGGACCTCAGGGCTGAGGATGCCGGAAGCCGGTGCCTGCAGAGGCCTCTGACCTGGAGACTCCCTGTGTGTTTTCTGCACGTGTGGCTGTCACTTGAGGGTTGGCACCTTTCCCCAGCACTAACCCATCAGCACCTCTGGGGCCTGCTCCCCTTGTCTCTGGCCAGGTGGAGAGGCTGAGGGAGCCCTGTTCTTTCTCTCGTCCATGCAGGGGGTGTGTCCAGACCTCCTCCGGGGCAGGCCCTGGGCCGACGCTGGGAGAAAGCCAGCCAAGTCTCCCAGAAAAGTGCACCCACCAGGCAGGGCTGCGGCCCCGTGGCCAAGTGGGCTCTGGCGGGTTCTTTGGGGACCTGGGATAGCCGGGGGACCCTGCAGAGATACAGGGGCGAGGCCAGAGGCAGGTCTGCTGGGCAGAGGGAGAGTTCCTCCATGGGGGGAACAGGGACTGGCTGCCCAGCAAAAGGCCAGCAATGAGGGGCTAGGAAGTCAAGCTGCACTGGGGTCTGGAGGAAGAGCAGGGGCTGGGCTGGGCCAGGAGGGGACCAAGGGTGCCGTGGCTTCCTTTCTGGTGTTGAGGGCCATGGGCGGCTGCCAGCGTAGAAGGCTCCTGGGGCCCCGCTGAGCACAGGCTCCTTCTTGGTGTAGGGGGCTCTTCCTGCCCAGGGTGAGCCTGTAAACCAGTACAGCCCTGAGCACCTGAGTCAACACCAGACGGGCAGGGCCCCAGGTGAGGACTGTCACAATGGGCCAGGGTGAGGATGCCCCTCGGCACACGCGGCCGTGTACGGGTCCAGACGACAGGCTCCTCCTGGGCCTCCTGCTGAGGACACCCCACTTACCCACCCCCCTCTGTCAGGGCCACCGTCTGACTCTGGATTCAGGGTTGGCCGATGCGTTCTGGATCCTTTCATTGTCCTTCACCTCTGCACTGCCTTGTGGGGACCGACCCTGTAGAAAGCTCCCGTCCGCACCCAGCGCCCGGCAGTGGTTTCTTCTCTTCCTTTCGTTCTGGGTTTCTGACTGTGCTGGAGCTGGCTGTGTGTGCGGCTTGTTTTTAACCCCTTCAGTGACAAGAGCTCCGACTACAAACCCCAGCGCTGATGGGGCCCATGCCACGGGTGGGGGTGCCAGAAGACTGCTCCCTGGTGCCATACTGCAGACCCCTCGGTGCTGATGGAAGGCCCAGCAGGGGAGAGCCACCTACCCTGGCAGTGAGCAGGTGGGCAGAGGGAAGATGTGGAGGGTGGAAGGGAGAGGGCTCTGTTCTAGGAAGTCCTTGGAGACCCCTGCGTGGGTACCTTGGGCTCCCTCCAAGTGGTGCAGTGGGAGCAGCACTGGAGCCCATCTGGTGGCGGTGTCCACACCCACCAGCACCTCCGCCGGGCAGGCTGGCAGAGGCCTGAGCTCAACCTTGGTCCTGGGTGTGGGCATTTCTGCAGGTTATGACGGGGGGGCTCTGAGGGGGAGCCAAGAAGGGATTCCCCCCACCAAAAGCCTTGAGGGGTTCAAGTGGCCCCAAGGACGCAGCTCTAGAAATCAACAGGGTGACCCCAAGTTTCCCACAGAAATGCTAAGGACTCATTAGCACAGAAGCAAGGGGATCCCTGTGTGGCCAGACTCCAGAGTCATGGTTGTGTAGAGCCACTGTCACTAAGACCATGGGGGACCAGGTGAGCCAGTGGCCACACGAACTGTCGAAGGGGGAAGATGCAGAAACGGACCTCATGCCTGTGGACTGTTAGGCTTCGACCAAGGAACAAAGTCCATTCAATGGAGAAACGGGTATTGCCAGTGCCAGGGCAACTGGACATGCATCTGCAAAGGGATACACCTCAGCTCCTGCCTACTTCACACCATACACCTAAGTCAATTTGAGGCCAGGTGTGGTGGCTCATGCCTGTAATCCCAGCACTTTAGGAGGCTGAGGGGGGCAGATCAGTTGAGGCCAGGAGTTTGAGACCATCCTGGCCAACATGATGAAACTCTGTCTCTACTAAAAATACAACAAAACTAGCTGGGCGTGCTGGCATGTGCCTGTAGTCCCAGCTACTTGGGAGGCTGAGGCAGGAGAATCACTTGAACCCAGGTGGTGGAGGTTGCAGTGAGCTGAGATCCCACCACTGCACTCCAGTCTGGGTGACAGAGCGAGACTCAGTCAAAGAAAAAAGTAAAAGATAAAGTTTCTAGAACTTTCATCGAACTTTTAGAACATAAGAGAATATCTGTGTGAACTGGGGGTAGGCAAAGATTTCTTAGTGGGGGCACAAAAGCACTAGCCGTGAAAGAGAAATTGAGGCACTGTGCTTTCTCGGAATGAAAAGCTTCTGCTCGTTGTAGCGGAGGAAAAACATTTTTCTCGACCCTCATAATTTTTTTTTTTGTGATGGAACCTCACTCTGTCGCCCCACCTGGAGTGCAGTGGTGTGATCTTGGCTCACTGCAACCTCCACCTCATGGGTTCAAGCGATTTTCCTGTCTCAGCCTTCTGAGTAGTTGGGATGACAGGCACCAACCACCACACCCTGCTACTTTTGTATTTTAGCCTCCCAAAGTGCTGGGATTATAGGCGTGAGCCACTGCGCCTGGCCCTAAATTCTTAGTTGGAATAGACCCCATGACAAAAAACAGATTTTAACAAGAGAAAGAAACAGAAGTTTATGAACATGCATATTTCACACGGAGAACCCACAGAATGAGTCGCTCTCCAAGAGATGACTTTGAATTCCAGCTTATGTAGCATCTTCAACCAAGGACAGTACATTTTTGGAGAAGTGACAAGGCAGAGGAAAACTTTGAGTCCCAAGGGCTGGCAGCTTGTGGGAAGGCAGAGAATGGCAGATGGAGGCGAGTTGGGGAAGCTTGCTTGTGTAGATGGTGTTAGGCCATTCTTGCTTCACTCTAGAGAGGTACCCAAGGCTGGGTAATTTATGAAGAAGGGAGGTTTCATTGGCTCACGGTTCTGCGGGCTGTGCAAGCATGGTGCCAGCATCTGTTCAGCTTTTGAGGAGGCCTTGGGAAATTTGCGATCACAGTGGATGGCAAAGTGGGAACAGGCACTTCCCATGGTGACACTGGGAGCAAGAGAGAGGGGGAGGTGTCACATGCTTTACACAAGCAGATAGCATGAGAACTCACTTATCACCAAAGCAATAGTGCCAAGCTATTCATGAGTTATCAGGCCCCATGATCCAATCACCTGCCCCACCTGCCCCACCTCCAATGCTGGGAATCACATAATCACCTTCCCCGCCTGCCCCATCTGCCCTACTGATATTTTACAACAGTCATCACTGTCTTAGTTCCAGAACTTTTTCATCCACTGAAACCCCATACTCAATGCCGGGAATCACATTGCGGTGTGAGATTTGGAGAGGACAAACATCCAAACCACATCATAGATTCTTCTGGTATCATCTTCAGGCCAAAAAGAATCCAGTTGTTGTCAGTGATTAACCTTGGTTCCTGGCAGAGAGGGGAGGTGGGATATATTTTGTCATCATAAAAACGAAAAAGTCACAGGATCAGATCGATTGATGCAGAAAAAGCATTTGACAAAACTCAGTGTCCATTCACAATAAGAACTCTCAGAAAAACAGAAATAACAGGAGCTTTCCTCAACTTGATAGGGAACATCTACCAAAAACATGCAACTAATGCAAAAGACTGGATCTTTCCGCCTAAGATCAGAAATGGAGCAAGGATGTCCACTCCCATGACTGGGATTCAACTTAGTGCTGGAAGTGTTAGCTGGTGCAATAAGGCAAGGCAAGGAAATATAGGCATATAGGCTGGAAAGCAAGGAATCAAACCATCCCCATTTACAGAAAATATAATTGGCTTTGAACAAAAAAACAAAGATTTAACAAAAACCAGTCCTAGAATTAATGAAATGAGTTCAGCAAGGTTGTAGGATACAAGATGAACATGCAAAAACATTTGAATTTCTGTAGACACCAAAATAAAAACCACAAAACCATTTACACGTGCACATCAGAAAACATGTATAGGACTTGTATGCTGAAACTATGAGACATTGTTTTTAAAAAAATCATTGAAGGTTTTACAAAATAGAGAGGCATACAATGTTCATGGATCAGAAAATTCAGCATCACAAAGATGTCAAGTTTCCCCAAGCTGATATATAGGTTTAATGTAATTCCTATCAGAATCCCAGCAAGATTTTTTTTTTTTTTTTAAGACAGAGTCTCACTGTGTCTCCAGGCTAGAGTGCAGAGGGGCGATCTCAGCTCACTGCAACCTCCACCTCCTGGGTTCAAGTGACCCTCCTACTTCAGCCTCCTGAGTAACTGGGACTACAGGAGCACACCACCACACCCAGCCAATTTTTGTATTTTTAGTAGAGACAGGGTTTCACCACGTTGGCCAGGATGGTCTCAATCTCTTGACCTTGTGATCCGCCCGCCTTGGCCTCCCAAAGTGCTGGGATTATAGGCGAGAGCCACTGCTCCCAGCCCAGAATCCCAGCAAGACATTTTTAATAGATAGAAACAAAATTATTCTAAAATTTATATGAAAAAATCAAAGAAACTAGAATAGCTAAAACAATTTTGAAAAATAAGAATGGGCTGGGTGTGGTGGTTCACGTTTGTAATTCCAGCACTCTGGGAGGCCCAGGCAGGCTGATCACCTGAGGTCGGGAGTTCAAGACCAGCCTGACCAATATGGTGAAATCCCGTCTCTACTAAAAATACAAAAATTAGCCGGGTGTGGTGGTGTGCACCTGTAGTCCCAGCTACTTGGGAGGCTGAGACAGAATAGCTTGAACCTGGGAGGCGGAGGTTGCAGTGAGCCAAGATTGCACTACTGCACTCCAGCATGGGTAACAAGAGAGACTCAAATGAAAAGAAAAAGAAAAAAGAAAAAGAAGAATGAAGTGAGGAATCAGTTTACTAGGTCTCAAGATTTATTATATAGCTACAGTAATCAAGACTGTGTGATATTGGTAAACAGGCACATAGATCAATAGAACCAAAGCAGAGACCCCAGAAATAGATCCTTACAAATATGCCCAACTGCTTTTTAATGAATTAATTTGTATTACAAATTCACATAACATGAAATTTACCATTTTAACCATTCAAAAGTTTAAAATTCTGTGGCAATTAGTACATCATGATATTGTACAACAGTCATAACTGTCTTAGTTCCAGAACTTTTTCATCCACTCTAAGTGAAAACCCCATACTCATTAAATAGTCACTTCTCATTTCCCCTTCTCTCCAGCCCCTGGAAACCACCAATCTGTTTTCTGTCTCTACAGATCTGCCTATTCTGTGTATGTCATATAAATGGATCATACAATGTGTGGCTCTTTCATGTCTGCTTACTTAGCATAGTATTTTTGAGGTTCATCCACATTGCAGCAAGCATTGGTACTTCAACCCTATTTACAGCTGAGTGATATTCCATCATATGGTTATACCACATTCTACGTATCCATTCTTCTGCTGATGGACTTCTGGCCTGCTTCTACCCTTTAGCTGTTGTCAGTGGTGCTGCTGTGAACGTTTGTGTACAAGTTTTGCTTGAACACCTGCTTTCGTTTCTTCTTGGTGTATCCCCAGAAGTGAAATTGCTAGTTCATAAAATGATTCTATATTTAATTTTTTGAGGGACTGCCAAACTGTTTTCTGCGGTGGCTGCACCACTTTCTGTTTCCATCAGCAACTGCGGGGATTCCAATTTTTCTACGTTCTCACCAACACGTGTTATTTTCTGTTCTTTGATAATAGCCGGCCGGGCGCGGTGGCTCAAGCCTTTAATCCCAGCACTTTGGGAGGCCGAGGCGGGCGGATCACGAGGTCAGGAGATCGAGACCATCCTGGCTAACACGGTGAAACCCCGTTTCTACTAAAAAAGTACAAAAAACTAGCTGGGCGAGGTGGCGCCTGTAGTCCCAGCTACTCGGGAGGCTGAGGCAGGAGAATGGCGTAAACCCGGGAGGCGGAGCTTGCAGTGAGCTGAGATCCGGCCACTGCACTCCAGCCTGGGTGACAGAGTGAGACTCCGTCTCAAAAAAAAAAAAAAAAAAGATAATAGCCATCCTAGTGGGGGTAAAGTGGTATCTCATTTTATTAAATCAGCATTGCCCTAATGATTGATGATGTTGAGCATCTTTTAATGTGCTTGTTGGCCATTTGCCTATCTTTCTTTGGAGAAATGTCTATTTTAGTCCTTTGCCCAGTTTTCAATTGGATTGTGTAAGAGTTTTCTATATGTTCTGGATGTTACACCCTTATCAGATATGTGAGTTTTCAAATATTCGCCAGGAGGATTTTCACTCTCCTGACAGTGTGCTTTATTGTATAAATATTTTATTATATTGTATTTTATTCTGAGACGGAGTTTCACTCTTGTTGCCCAGGCTGCAGTGTAATGGCGAGATCTTGGCTCACTGCAACATCTGCCTCCCGGGTTCAGGCGAATCTCCTGCCTCAGCCTCCCGAGTAGCTGGGATTACAGGTGCCCACCACCATGTCTGGCTGATTTCTTGTAGTTTTAGTACAGATGGGGTTTCATCATGTTGGCCAAGCTCGTCTCCAACTCCTAACCTCAGGTGATCCACCCGCCTTGGCCTCCCAAAGTGCTAGGATTACAAATATGAGCCAGTGTGCCTGGCCTATGGAAACATTTTAATTTTGATGAAGTCCAATTTATTTATCTGATGTTTTTGGCATCATATCTAAGAAAATACTAACAAATCCATGTCATGAAGATTTATCTCAATGTTTCCTTCTAAGAGTTTTGTAGCTTTTACTTTTCTTTTCTTTTCTTTTTTTTTTTTTTGAGATGGAGTCTTGCTCTGTCGCCCAGGCTGGAGTGCAGTGGCCGGATCTCAGCTCACTGCAACCTCCGCCTCCCGGGTTCACGCCATTCTCCCGCCTCAGCCTCCTGAGTAGCTGGGACCACAGGCGCCCGCCACCTCGCCCGGCTAGATTTTTGTATTTTTAGTAGAGACGGGGTTTCACCGTGTTAGCCAGGATGGTCTCGATCTCCTGACCTCGTGATCCGCCCGTCTCGGCCTCCCAAAGTGCTGGGATTACAGGCTTGAGCCACCGCGCCCGGCCGCTTTTACTTTTCTATGTAGGTTTTGGATCCGTTTGATTTACTGCCTAACTAACTTTTGACAAAGATATAAAATAAATGTAATGGCAGAAAGACAACCTTTTAACAAATTGGATACCCATGGAGTGGGGGCAAAGAGGCTCAGCCTAGGTCTCACATCTTCTGTAAATATTAACTTGGAAGGGATCACAAAGATTTAAATGTAAATGTAAAATTATAAAACATTTAGAAACAAACATAGGAGAAAATCTTCAGGATCTAGGGCTAGGCAAAGAATTCTTAGAGTTGACTCCAAAAGCACAAGAAAATAAATGTAAAAGGAAAAGTTGATAAATTGGATTTCTTCCAAACTGAAGGCCGGCCTCGTAACTGAAGCATATGGTCCTGCTACACCCAACACTGGGCTGGTGGGCTAACCGGATGGAAAAATATGTTTATCCAAGTATGGCCTGAGGTCTCCAAGGGCCATTCTGTGCCCTGCTGCAGGCAGCACCTGTTGTCATCCCTTCCTCCTAATTTTAGGCTTCCTGCTATTTACAATCCGTGGACAATGGGCTGTTGACTCTGGGATCAAAACAGAAAAGCAGGTGGGCCCCACGGTGGGCTGTGCAGTTCCAGATGGGTGTCCTGCCCAACCCCAGAGCACTGCACTCTCCAGGGCATTTGACCTAGTGCCCCTGGTGACTTCATGTCCTGCTGCCGACAGTGCACCGACCCCCAAAGTCACTCTTTGCATCTGTAGGAGCTTTGGTCTGTTCAGCATGACCAGACTGGAGAGGGAGGAGAGAGGAAGGGTGGGCAGCAAAACCAGAGTGACTCAGAGTGTGTGATACTCAGCGTGAGAGGCATCTCGGTCCACCATGCTGCTGCAAGAAAATCCTTAGACCAGGCAATTATAAACAGTAGAAATTGGCCAGGTGCAGTGGCTTATGCCTGTAATCCCAGCACCTTGGGAGGCCGAGGTGGACAGATCACGAGGGAGGCTGAGGCAGAAGAATCACTTGAACCCGGGATGCGAAGGTTGCCGTGAGCCAAGATTGCGCCACTGCACTCCAGCCTGGGCAACAGGGTGAGACTCCATCTCAAAAAGAAAAAAAAAAAAATTGAAATTTCTCATTCACAGTTCTGGAAGCTGGGAAGTTCAAGATCAAGGTGCCACCACTGTTGAGGGCCTGTTGCCTTTTTCCTGGTTCCTAGATGGTACCTTCTACACATCCTCACATGGAGGAAGGGGCACAGGGGCTGCCTCAGGCCCCCCTCCTTTTTTTTGAGACAGAGTCTTGCTCTTTTGCCCAGGCTGGAGTGCAGTAGCGTGATCTCAGCTCACTACAACTTCTGCTCCCAGGTTCAAGTGATTCTCCTGCCTCAGCCTCCTGAGTAGCTGGGATTACAGGTGTGCCACCACGCCCATCTAATTTTTGTATTTTTACTAGAGATGGGGGTTTCACCATGTTGGCCAGGCTGGTCTCGAACTCCTAACCTCAGGTGATTCACCAGCCTCGGAAAGTGCTGGGCTCATGGGCATGAGCCACTGTGCCCAGCCATCAGGCCCCTTTTATACATCCGTTCCTGAGGGCAGAGTCCTCGCGACCTAATGACCTCCCAAAGGTCCCACTCCCTACTACTATCACCTTGGGAGTGAGACCATAATGTAAGAATGCTGGGGGGTGACCAACATTCAGTACATGGCTGGTGGGCTTTGGGGGGGCAGAGGGCAGGGCACTGTTCTCCCAGGGCCTGTCCACTGAGAGGGCCCCAGCCTACCCACTGGGCCATTTGGTAAGACTGCAAGGCAGATGGTCAATTCTGCAAAAAAAGGAAGAAAAAATCTGGCACCACAGCCCCCTAGTTCACTGAGAAAAGCGACCCTGTCTAGACACATACCCACAGTGGGATGCAGTGGAGAGTCCAGACCAGGGAACCTGAGGCCCAACCAATGGGGCAGGTTTGAGACAAGACTAGTAGGAGGGGAGGGGGCAGGGGGTTCCCCCCCACCCAACGCCCTTGGCTGAGCAGGGGTGCTTCTGAGTTCACCAGTACTCGGAGCTGCCTCCCTGACTTGAACACCTGTGTGGAATGGCCGTCCCGCCCTCAACAAGCAGAGGCAACTTCCTCTCTGCAGTGAGGAAATCGAGGCCTGGTGAAGAAGCTGGCGGCCAGGAGCATGCTAGGGTCCTCGCAAAGTGTCCTGAGGAGACCCACACCTCCTTTGATGCCAGACCACCTGGCCAGCCTGCAGAAGCAGGGCCCAGGGCCTCCAGGAACCAAGGCCTGGCCAGGGCTCCACATCCCCCGAGGCCACCCTGACTCAGACTCCTGGCCTCTGGGAGCCTGGCCCTTCCAGGGAGCTACAGAGGATGGAACCTCCAGCCAGAGCAGGAGAGAAGGCACAGAGTCCAGGCTTGTCTGAGGGGCCAAGGCCAAGTCCCCTCCAGCCCCTTCCCTGCTCTGCCATTAGGACCTGGCTCCTCCCGACTTCTGTACACATCACATAGGCAGCGTCCCCTCTCTTTGCAGGCTGAGAACGTCTGATGTGACCTGGGCACCTGAGGGGCACCCAGCACAGCCGGAGCATGGACCTGAAAAACCTCCGTTCTTCCGTGCATCAAGGTGAGTCATGGTTCTGCCTCTTAGCAGCTTCGTGACTCTGGCCAAGCTCCTCCCTGCAACGGGCCTCAGTTTCCACATCGTGGATGGCACTAATCACGATGAAACAACCTGAGAAGACCGTTCTGCCGATGGAGTGAGCAGAATCACGAAGCTCTCAAGGCCTAGCCCAGGGCGTGGCAGGCCCGCAGGCGTCCAAGGGAAAAGCATGGATGTGGGAGAAAGGGCTGCCGGGCCCTCCCCGCTCCAGCCGAGGACATGGGGCTCAGGGATGGAGCCCGATACTGTCCCAGAGCTCTGCTGCCCAGGCGCCTCTTGGGAAAGTGAGACTCAGTCTCACAAAGGCATCACCCCCACTGAAGACAGGCCGATCCCCCAGTTCCTCACTCCACTCCTGGGGTCTATGTCACCAGGGCCTCCTCCAGGGAGCCTTGGCAGCTCCAGATCCCCTGCGGGCAAGGGGCTGGGATGGAAAGCCCCACAGCATGGTGGAAAGTCCAGAATTCTACAGCGGCCTCTTTGTTAACCTCCATGCAAGAGGCTGGGGGACGCCTGCCCACAGGGGTCAGGCCCCAGCCTGATGACACAGGTGCACCCGCAAAGATTTCAGGTCTTTTTAAAAAAGTGAAGTGCAGACTTGGATCCTGCTCTGCAGTTTTTAATTCCCCTTTAACTATCTCTCGGCTAAGGCATCCATTGACTCACTTAACCATCTGGGGAGAGAAAAGCCACCAGGTTGCAGGGAGTGACTTCAGGGCAGGCTGGCCTCAAAGGAGAGAAGAAAGCTGAGTTGCCGGGAGCACCAGTTACTGGTCATCCCAAAGCTGCGTGCACTGGTTCCCTGGCACCCAGGGACTTTTATGTATGAACTGTGGAGCCCGTGGGCCCGAGGGTTGCTATTGAACTTGATGTTAGTGAGCTCTCCCCACGCGAGAGCCTGCCCGTGGATGAGCAAGGAGAATGGGGGTGTTGCAGGAGCAGGCAGGGATCCCATGCAGAGCTGGGCTTCTGTACGACTTCTGCTTGCGCTTACTTAAATATTTTTGCTGTAAATACAGAACTGCAGGGGAGAGGGCAGGAAACCCAGCGAGCAGCAGCCTGGCCTGGCTGGGGACAGGATGTGCCTGTTGGAGCGGGGACCGGCAAGGCAGGCAGGCAGGCGGGCGGCTTCCCTCTCGGGGTCTTCGGAAGGCACAGTGCAGGGAGTGAGAGAGCACACTCCACAGAGGGCCCTGCTCCCAGCTCAGAGCTCCCAGGACATCCACACAGGAGCCAGCCTGTTCCGACCCTGCACTGCCTGATACTCCACAGCCACCACTGGCTTTCTGAGATGGACCTCCTCCCCCACAGCTCCCCACAACGTCCCCAGCACCTGACCCCAGGCTGACCACCTCAGTCACCACCTCTGGCCCCACCTTCCTCCCCAGGTTTGTTCCCAAACACCCTCAGAGTCTTTTCCAGACGTGCAGAACGCTCAGGGCCTGGAGGCAGTAGGAGAAACCGAGACCGACCTCCGGTCTGGAGAAGAGGTGCCTGCCACTCCCCATCCTGGACTCTGGCTGCCCAACAGCAAATGGCACGCCTGCCCACGTGGGACTCTTGGTGACATCTCTCACTGCATCAGTTATCCCCTCAGCCCAGTGCTGCCCGGATTCAGCCTTCCTGGTACCTTCATCCACCCTTCAGCCCTAACCCTGCTGGCCAGGTCACTCCCTTCTCCCACTCAGTGGGAACACTCGTGTCCAGAGTCCTCTGGTTCTCTGCAGCCTGCACACAGGGCCTGCCTCCCTGGCTGACTGCAAAGACGAGGGGACTGTGTTACCAAGGCCTCCCACTGAGGCCACCCTACTCCAGGCCATCCATGCCTGCGCGGCTGCCACAGCCTCAGGAGTCTCAGACTCCGCGGCTGCCACAGCCTCAGGAGTCTCAGACTCCGCGGCTGCCACAGCCTCAGGAGTCTCAGACTCCGCGGCTGCCACAGCCTCAGCATCATTGCAGGTCCCGGGCCTCTGCACCTGCTCCTGCGTCATTGGGGGCATTGTCCCCACCCATGTCCACCTGGAACCTTTGGCTCCTGCCCACTGTAGCTCCCCTCCAGGACACCTTCCCAGATGCCCCTGGAAGCTCCTGTCCAGGCCACAGCATCCCTCAGCCTCTGTCACTGGCCCTAGGAAGATCCCTAGGGAGCTCTCCCTCAGGACCACACTCAGGAGCCCCATTGTGGGGCCCACCATCTTCCTTCTAAAGCATGGAGGAAGGAAGTGGGGGGTCAATGTGAGCCTCAGTCCCCAGGCGAATGCGCCCCTTTTAAAGATTAGGGAACTGAGGCTCAGAGAAGGAAAGCGCTTGCCTGGCATCACACAGCCAGCCTAAGACGGTGAAGTCAGGAGCCTCCCCGGCGACACCCAGGGCTGCTGTATGTCTCCTCCATCAGACTGGGCCTCCATCCGGCTCCTCCCACAGCCCCGGGCGGGCCCCTGAGTAGGGGCTTTCAGCTTGTGTGGAGGTCCCCCAGGGACACCACCCCAATCCAGCCTCCATGGAGGTTCTTGCC
>NW_012117154.1:7930248-7938033 GCF_000951035.1 Colobus angolensis palliatus
CGAGGACAAGTTCCAGGTGGGCCCCCTGCCCGCCCTCCACGGCCCCCAGGCCCTGTGAGCCAGGGATAGTCCCCAGGGAAGTTCCAAGAGGACCCCGCCCCATGCCTCCCGCCCCTCCAGATTCCCAGGCCCCTCCAGCCTTCCCCAACTCCTTCACGGCAAGGAGCCAGGGCGTCCCTGAGGACAAGTTAGAAGTTAGTCCCCTTTTCCCAGCTGTCCCCACACCTCACCCCCAAGCCAAGGGAATGGCCTCCAGGTTCCCCCAGTCCCACCCTCAACACCCTATACCACCAGATAGGTGCGGAGCTGCCCAGGTCACCAGCACCTCTGCCTGGGAGCTCCACCCTCTAGTCGTGGTGGAGATGGGCAGGCCACAGGGTGTGGGGGACCACGGCAGGGACCCTCATGCCACCCCACTGCAGGAGACGCTTCGTCTGAAGGAAAAGGAGGGCTGCCCCCAGGCCTTCCACGCCCTCCTGTCCTGGCTGCTGACCCAGGACTCCACAGTCATCCTGGATTTCTGGAGGGTTCTGTTCAAGGACTACAACCTGGAGCGCTATGGCCGGCTGCAGCCCATCCTGGACAGCTTCCCTAAAGGTGGGTCTTGGTGGGCTTGGCCATGCTGGCGGCCTGGGGCAGCTGCTGTCACCTGCTCAGCCCAGCTGGACTGGAACCAGAGTGATGTTTGAGGAGCCCGTGGGTGATGTCCCAGGACATCTTGGATCCTAAGAGGCAAAGGGGCCAGGCCTCACCCACCTGGCCAGGGTGTCCAGTTTCTGGGGCCCACCCTCCCCCTGGAGAAAACCCTGAGGTTGGGACCCTGCTCCTGCCCCTGAGCTGCAGATGTGGACCTCAGCCAATCCCGGAAGGGGAGGAAGCCCCCGACCGTCCCCAAGGCTTTGGGACTACCACCCAGACTCCCCACCAAGAGGAAGGCCTCAGAAGAGCCTCGAGCTGCCGCGCCAGCAGCCCTGACTCCAAGGGGCACCTCCAGCCCAGGTACCCCACAGGGGAAGCCAGCCGGGGTCTCCAGTCTTCCCCGGGAGCCCATGCCCCCTCCCCCCCCGGGCTCCCACCCACTGGGCGTGGAGCCAGCCTGCCTGGGGCTGTGGGGGTCTCCTCTGGGTATTAGACCAACACACTGGACCAGCCTCTCAGCTCCCTCCTGCCTGGAGGGTGCCCTCCCCAGGGCTGGCAAAGTAGGCAGGCGGGTTTCATTTTACTGATGAGAAACCAGAGCCCGGCAAAGGGAATACCCAGCACTGGGCCCCCTCCACCCCTCCCTTCTCCGGCCCCTGCCCACCAGCACTCACCCCCACCGAGAGGGGAGGCCAGGCTGCCCCCAGCTCCCCCGTTCAGGCTCTCAACTGAAGGCCAAGCCCCCCAAGAAGCCGGAGAGCAGCGCAGAGCAGCAGCGGCTTCCACTTGGGAATGGTGAGTGGGGCCCAGTGGGAGCGCCTCCCTTCTGCCTGGCCAGGGGCAAGGGGTCAGGGGTCAGAGCAGGGCCTGCCCTCTGAGACCCTGTCCTAGGGGCTGGGGACATGCTGGCCTGGCGTGTCATTCCAAGGGCCTAAGCTGCACCACCAGACCCAGGAAGGGGATACCTTGGGTCCAAGCATGATCTTGCCAGTCGCCCCTGCCCCCACTGCACCCTGGTTCTGGGACCCCTTCTCAGGCACTTCTCTGCCCATCCACTCCCTGTTCTTCAGGACCAGTCCAGACATGGCTTCCTCCAGAAAATCATCCCTGGCCCCCAGCTGCATGCAGGCTGAACCCTTCCTGTCCCCTTCTCCTTCCTTCCCAGGGCACTGGACTCCAGAGGCCCCCTATGCCCACTGCTGCCCTCCCTGAGGGCAGAGCCTAGGAACTCTGTGTCCCTCCCAGCACAACCCAGGGCCCATGTCATGGCGGGGGCTGCTCATTGGGCATTCCTTCTTCTCCACTGTGCCAGCTCTGCTGACACTGCCACCCCCAGCACACGCACGCATGGGTGCACACACGAACACACACGCTCTCATGTCTCTGCCCTTACCCGTGGGCTGTCTGCACCAGGCAGGGCTGGGTTCCCTCCTCGGCCTGCCCTGGCTGGAAGGAAAGGGCTCTGCAGCCCCGTACTGCCTGCTCCTGGCATAGACTTTGTGCTCGGGAACTGTCTTCCCCATGGGTGACCCCAGTGGGTGCTCCCTTTCCCAGGGATTCAGACCATGTCAGCTTCAGTCCAGAGAGCTGTGGCCATGTCCTCTGGGGATGTCCCGGGAGCCCGAGGGGCCGTGGAGGGGATCCTCATCCAGCAGGTGTTTGAATCAGGTAGATGCTGTGGCGGGGAGATGGGACGGACGGGGAGACCCAGGCTCCAAGATGGAAGGAGGATCGCGCCCCTCTGCGCCCTTCCGCGCCCCCCTCCACGCCCCCCTCCACGCCCCTCCACACCCCTTTGCACCCTGGTGGTCCCACAGCATGTGGGGCTGTCGCTCATGTAGCCAGAGTTTCTGCCTGTGGTTCTGATGACTTTGGAGGAGGAGGGTGGGCACTGAAGTCTCCCTGTCGGGGCACCTTCTGCAAGGCCGGTGGTCCAGGCCCACATCCCAGCCGGGATGCGCTGCACCCCCAGTCACCTCCATCCGTGTGCATGGGCCCTCCTGGGCCATGGGGCTGCATCCTTAGAAAGTTCTGTCTGTGCTGCTGAGACCCTCCAGAGTGTCTGCACTCTTCAACCAGGACAGGCTGCGGGGTCCTCACCCCCCATTCCCTGGCCAGCCACTGACCCCATGCAATCACCAGTGCCATCTGGCCAGGGCACAGCAAGGCTGCTGGTGGCAGACCCATTGTGCCATCGGGCGTTCCATCTACAGTCCCTGCCACGGCGTCTCCTCGGTGCTGGGCATGGGCTGGGAACACCAGGCACAGCCAGGGCCCTGGTCTTGCACTTCTGGGTGGTCCCAAGGCCCACTGTATTACTTCCTAAGGCTGTTGGATCAAATGGCACAAACTGGGAAGCTTGAAATGACAGAAATGCCAACATCAAGGTGTCTCGGGGCCATACTCCCTCTGCAGGTTGCAGGGAAGAATCCTTTCTTGTCCCTCCCAGCTGCTGGTCGTTATGGGGGTATCCCTGTGCCCCTTGTTCCTGGGCTCGGGGTCCCACCACTCCGGTCTCTGCCTCTGCGGTCTCACAGCCGTCTCCCATGTGTCCTCTTTACAAGGGCACCAGTCATTGAACTTATGGTCCAGTGTGACCTCATCTTAACGAATCACATCTATAATGACCCCAATTCCAAGTAAGGACACACTGAGGTTCTAGGTGAACATGAACTTTGGGGGACACTATTGAACACCCTGGTGTAGACCCGGGGCAATCCCCAGGCCCCAGACTCGACTGGGGTGGGGGCGGGCTGGAGGAACGCAGGCTGTGGGAACTCCACCTGTCTCTGCTAGACCCCAGTCCGGGGCCTACACGACTGCCAAGGCAGGTCCTGCTGGGTAGGTGAGCCAGGACCAGCCGGCATCTCCTCCCAGGGGGCTCCAAGAAGTGCATCCAGGTCGGGGGGGAGTTCTACACTCCTGGCAAGTTCGAAGACCCCGGTGGTGGGAAGAACAAGGCCCGCAGTGGCGGTGGCCTGAAGCCTGTGGTTCGAGCTAAGGGAGCCCAGGGCGCTGCCCCCGTAAGCACCTGACCCTCCCTGGGGAGCCCGGGTCTTGATGCACCCCCACCCCAGGAACAGCATTCCCCCGGGGGAGTGGCTCTGCTGGGGGGCTGGCGGCTGCTGCCGAGAGACGCCTGGTGCCACAGCCATGTGCACTCTCGCTGCTCAGGCTGCCCCCATGGCTGACGCCCCTCTTCCTTGCAGGGTGGAGGTGAGGCTAGGCTGGGCCAGCAGGGCAGGGTTCCTGCCCCTCCGGCCCTCCCCAGTGACCCCCAGCTCCACCAGGTAATGCCCTAGACCACAGGAGGGGCCCCTGTTTTCCCTCTTCCCTCGGGTGGGTCCTGCTGCCTCTGCCTTGACCTGGGCACTCAGGGATGAGCACTGGGGCCTGAGTCCTTCCCACAGGGCAGAGCTCTTTTTCTTTAACAACAGTATTTTCTCCTGATAATATACAATTGTAATATTTTAAATAAGTCAGAGAAAGTGAGGTCCTCTCAGGCTCTTAAAAGCACAGCATTTAGTCCAGGTTGTACGCACTGTTCTCAGCCGGGCCCATGGGTGGGCCGGGCACCCCTGCTATAGCCAGGAGCTTGAGGGTCCACTGGGAATGGTCTCCAGCATGGTTTCCTAATGGGGTAGAAGCAGTGTGGTGTGTGCCTGCCATGGTGGGTTACAGATCTTGACCAGTTGGCACCAGGGGCTCTGTGGGGCCCTGGCACTTAGGAGTGACAGGGCCCAGTCCTGCCCTGCAGGGGCACCCAGGCTGGCAGGCGTCTGGGGGATTGTTAGAATAAGTAAGGTAATTGCTGAGCAGGACCAGCCTAGTCTGGCTGTCTGGAGGGATTCTGGAGGAGGTGGTACCTGGGAGACCCCTGAAGGCACAGCATACCACCCAGGCAGGGCACAAGGAGGGTGGGGGCTGCAGGTGGAGGATTCAGCAGGTGCTGAGGTCAGGAGAGACCTCCCTGGGCCTGGCCCCACTGCCCTGTGAGGAAGGGTGCATGTGGTGGGTATACAGTTCCAGGGCCCCTGGAACACAGCAGCCCGTGAGAAACCGGGTTTTCTTCCCAGTAGGGATGGCCCGGAGGGGTGTCTGTTAGAGACTAGATGGATGGGGAACAGGTGGTCAGGGTGGAATTTCAGGCCCTGGCAGCATGGGAGCAGGGCAGAGACTGGGGAGTTCAGGTGCCCAGAGATGCTGGGGGAGCCGTTTTGGGAAGGAGGTGGCTCTCAGGAGGGTGCTGCCCCCCAGCCCAGTCTGCATGGGCGTCTCTTGCCTGTGCCAGAAGAACGAGGACGAGTGTGCTGTGTGCCGGGACGGCGGGGAGCTCATCTGCTGTGATGGCTGCCCTCGGGCCTTCCACCTGGCCTGCCTGTCCCCTCCACTCCGGGAGATCCCCAGGTGAGCCTGAACCTCTGCCAGCGCAACCAGGTCACCCCAGTTCACAGCCACCTCTACCCATTGACCCTGAAGGGAAGCCCCCCCATCCATGGTGGAAGGGGGCTCTGAGTCAGGTCACTGGGCCATGGGGCCAGGGCCTGGGGATTTCCCACCCTGCCACCTGCCTCGCAGCCTGGCCACACCGGCTGCCCAGCTGGGCCCCTGAGGGCAGCAAAGCAGAACAGAGGCCCTGGGTGAAGATGCCACCCTGTCCAAGCTCATCCCAGGCTGCAGCCCACGCCCCCATGGGTAGCCGGCCTCCACCCCCAAGCCCCGCCCCAGAGTCCCACCCCAGACAGGGCTGGGGTGCACAGAGGCCACAGGGCTGCGCCCCCAAGGGCAGGTGGGGGCTTGTCCACCAATGCACAGGACCCCGGGCTTAGTGGGGGCGGGAGGCCTCCTCTGTGTTCACATCCCAGCAGTCCCTCCCCACAGCCCACCAAGCCCTGCCCTTACTCCAGCCCCACAGGACATGGCAGTCTGGGAGGAAGACCTCTGGGAGGAGTGGGGACCCACGCTCAGGCGAGGCTCTACCCCAGCCCCTGAGTGGCCATCACCAGGCCCCTCTCAGCCTCTTGTGTCATCACTAGAATAAGGGGTGCAGCCAGGGGCCTCACTCGGCTCCTTCGGAAGCCGTCCTCCTTGCTGTCTCTTCCTGCCCTTGATCGCCTCCCATTCTGCTGGGTGCCATTCCCCTTAAGGAAACGGGGTGGGTCCCGGGACATAAACAGTCAGCTTAGGGGGGCCCCGGCAGGGCCCAGCCCTGAGAGGCAGGCAGAGCCACTGTGGGCTCGCAGGTGTTGGGGATTCCTGGGGTTCATCAGAGAGCACACCAAGGGGACCCTGATCGCGCTGGCCAGGGCCACCCCATTAAGGGTAAATGTTCCCCTCGGGGCTCTCCCTTCCTGTGTCTCTGCCCATCTCCCTGCTGTGCCTTGGTTCCCCCTCCGTAAAAGGACATGGTGCGGCGGAGCCCCCGAGCCCCACCCGTGGGTTTGGGGATCTGTCATCCGCTGTCTTGTTCTGCATGTCTCTGACTGGTGGACGCACGAGCAGTGGGACCTGGAGGTGCTCCAGCTGCCTGCAGGTGACAGTCCAGGAGATGCAGCCCCGGACAGAGGAGCCCCGGCCCCAGGAGCCACCCGTGGAGACCCCGGTATGGCCATGCCCCCTTCTAGGCCGGGGCACCCCTCCTGTCTGTCTGTCCCCTGGAGTCCCGTGGGACAGGCCTGCCCCAGCTGTAGCACTGTGCCCCTCATGCCCACGCCTGGTCCTTGTGGTCCCCTGCGGTGGAGCCCCCATGATGGTTCCTATAGGCCAAAACCCAGCTCTCCTGGCTGCGGATCCACCCCTGGGGAGGCACTATGAGCACTGATAACGGCCCTGGAAGATGTGCTCATCGTTCTGCTGCTGTAAAGACAGGAGGGCTACTGTGCACAGGCCCAGTGTTCCCTCTGACAGCCCTGAGGGCCATGGGGCCCCTTGTGTGTAGACGGGGGAGGAGGGAGGACCACAGAGCCTGCCACAGGCCTTTCCCACTCAGTGTGGACGCCTTCCACCACGCTGGCCCTCCGCCCCCACCCTGCTGCCCCGGGTTTCCGGGTCCCAGCAGACACTGACTCCCGGGTGGTGCCCGGCAGGTGCCCACTGCCCCTCTGATGCTGACCCTTGGGTTCCAGCTCCCTCCGGGGCTTAGGTCGGCGGGAGAGGAGGTGAGAGGTCCACCTGGGGAGCCCCTAGCCGGCATGGACACGGCTCTTGTCTACAAGCACCTGCCGGCCCCGCCTTCTGCAGCCCCCCTGCCAGGGCTGGACTCCTCGGCCCTGCACCCCCTACTGTGTGTGGGTCCTGAGGGGCAGCAGGTGAGCGGGGAGTGCAGGTCAGGGTGGGCTCTTCAGGGAGCCCAGGACCTACATGGCGGATGAATTCACCTGAAACAGGAGGAGAGGGAGGCCAGGCAAGACAGGGTCTGGGAGGCACAGGGCTTGGGGCTGTGGGGGGAACGTGGGGAGCTTCACGGAAATGGGGAGGCTCCTAGACCTCCACTCCAGCTCCTGGCCCTGGGCATTACCGCTCGCCTCATAAGGCAGGACAATGAAGGGCGGGATGGCCCAGCGCACATGGGAGCCCGCTCTGCCCTGCCTCAATTCCCTTCACTGCAGTCCTGTGGGCACCGCCCTTCAGGAGACTCCTGCACTCAGCCCCAAAGGAGGCCGGGCCGGCCAAGCGGGAGAGAGGTGTGGGCACCAGGCTTGCCTGGGGTGCTTGGGTCTCCCCTGCCTCCTGGGGATGGGACTAGTCCCGCTGTCCTGCAGCCTCGGCCGCACCGTGAGGCTTCCCACTTACACCCAGACCTGCTGTCCAGCCCTGGGTGGTCCCAGGGGAGAGCACAGAGGGCGCGGGTTCAGCTACGTTTCCCTCCGGCCCCCCGCGTCACCCCACGGGGTCACCTCCCACAGAGTCCAGCTCCTGGCGCGCGGTGCGGGGTGTGCGGAGATGGTACGGAGGTGCTGCGGTGTGCTCACTGTGCTGCCGCCTTCCACTGGCGCTGCCACTTCCCGGCGGGCACCTCCCGGCCCGGGTGAGTGTGGTTGGCATGGAGACCCAAACCCACACCCACACCATACAGCTCAAACCACACCCCATCCACACCCTACACCCTATACTCATCCTACACCCCCCACGCACCCCACACCCCCG
>NW_012117154.1:7938503-7945366 GCF_000951035.1 Colobus angolensis palliatus
CCCACCCTGCACCCACACCCGACACCCACATCCCACACTTCAAACCCACATCCTATACCCCACACACCATACCCACACCCTACACTCCACAGTCACATGCCACTATACTCCCACCCACACCCTACACCCCACCTCATATCCTGCACCTCACCCACACCCCACAGCCACACCCCACCCGACACCCCACACCTCCCACTCCCACCCCATAGCCCCTACTGACAGCCTGCACCCCATTCCCACCCCACACTCCCACCCATACCCTACACCCATCCCACACCCTACACCCCACCCAGACCCACCACTCCCACTCTCCACCCACACCCACACCCCTTCCTCACATCCCACACCCCATCCCCCACTCACCACCCATGCCCACACCCCACACCCAACACCACCTCCCAGCACCCCACACTCCATACCCCGGAGGTGGCACTCCTGCTACCCCCAAGCCTGGCAGCCCCTCATCCTCTGCTGCAGGACGGGCCTGCGCTGCAGATCCTGCTCAGGAGACATGACCCCAGCCCCTGTGGAGGGGGTGCTGGCCCCCAGCCCAGCCCACCTGGCCCCCGGGCCTGCCAAGGTCAGTGCCACAGGAACCCTCCATGAGTGCTGGTGGTGGGGGTGGGGGACCCCTCGGGTTGGGGTGGGGGGAGCACATCTCAGGGCAAATCCTGGGTGCCAGCTTCGAGGGTTTGCACCATACGCACTGACCATGTGCTCATTATCTGTAGACAATAATTTCCCTTTAAACCTAATTCTTTTTGGCAACTTAAATATAGTTAAAAGGAAGCTCCCTCCAGGGTTGGTGACTGACATCACGGTTGGTTGTGTGGCCGCCTCACAGCACAGGCCTGAGAGTCTCACCAGGGTGCCCTGGTGGGGTGAGGGGAGAGCAGGAGTGCCAGGCCTGCAGCAGCAAATGCCACCCCGTCTGACCCCTCCAGGCTGTCTCACCCGCAGTCCTCCCTGGGGCCAGGATCCACCCCACTGTGTGGCCGGAGCCTCTCAGAGAGGCAAAGCAACCCTGGGTCCAGCCAGCAGCTCTTCGTTTCCTCCTGCTCTGCTGTCAGACAGGCCCCAGGTGGTGGGGGGACCCCTGACTGCTGGGGTGGCCTGGCTGAGTCACTGCTGCAGGAGCCTCTAGGGGTGGTGGCCTCTTGCCCCGACTGTCCCCAGCAGAGGCCTCCTGAGCACATCCCAGCCACCAAGGAGCCTTTAGGGATCCTGGGGTGATTACATGTCCCATCTGCTCCACTGGTCTACGCACTTTCCCAGCTCTGCCTCCACCCCATATACACCGTGTGGTGATGGGCCACCCCGGTGTGGTACTCCCAGGCGGGTGACGGGCCACCCTGGCATGGTACTCCCTGGGCAGGTGACACCCTGCCCCAGCATGGTGCTCCCTGGGCAGGTGACAGCCTGCCCCAGTATGATGCTCCCCAGGAGGATGACAGCCTGCCCCAGCGTGGTACTCCCCGGGCACGTGACAGGCTGCCCCGGCATGCAGGCTCTGGCCTGGCATGGCACAAGCCTCAGACCAAGCCCTGCCCTTGGGGCTTTTGTGGAACAGTGGCGTGGCCCACAGCTGTCACTGTCCCCTTCCTTCTAGAAGCCTCCTTCCTCACACCACCCACCTGGAGTCAGGGCCCAGCCAGGCCTATGCAGATGCCCCTCCCCAACCCCAGGCAGCTTTCTTGCAGCTGCTCCTGCAGCGTGTACCTCGTCATTAACCTACTGGGTTCTGTTTTTGAACAGCAGAGGCCTCTTTGTTCTCATTGTGGTGTGAAATGTAACGCCATGTTAGAGGAAAAGTTCTGGCTGGCCTTGGCCCCTCCCCAGCCTGCCCCCTTCCCCCAGGGTGGTTGGGTGTGCCCCCAGACCCCGTCCTGAGCAGGTCTCCCACCCACTGGCAGCATCCTTAGGACCAGGGAGCATCCAGGGGCTTCCCCCTCCAGACTGGACAGCCCCTCCCTCAGCCACGCAGGGCTAGAGGGCCTTGTAGCGCCAGTGTTTACCCGAGTGGAGGAGCTGGGATGTGGCTGTCTGGGGCTACCAATGGGCAGTTCCACAGGGTTCAATTTAATATGGTCTCCTCTTTGCTGGGGGTGCCTGCCTGGGGAACTTCCCCCACTCTGGCCGCTCACCCATGGCGTGGGCTGGCCCTGGTGGTGCTTGTCAGGGGCGGGGGTGGCATGGACCAGGCACTTTCCTCTCTGGGCCTCAGACTTCCCCTCTCAGAGTGGGACTTCCTTGCTGGTTCCCTGAGCCCCTTTGTTTTCCCCAGGAGGCCACACACTGTGGAGGCTGTCTGGGGGCCGTGGGCAGCTGGCCATGGGCAGTGAGTAGGACCCTGGGCAGGCAGCCCCAGCCCCATCATGCCCACGTAGCCCTGTGCCCCCACCCCCAGTGGAGCTGGGTGTAAGAATTCCCATCTCAGTGTGGGGAGGAAATACCGCCGCGGCCCCTAGGCCCTGCGGCCTCTGTGTCCCCACCAGGGCTGTGAGAGTTGGGTTGACTTCTTCTCTTTCCCGGGTTCCAGGATGACACTGCCAGTCAGGAGCCCACTCTGCACAGGGATGACCTGGAGTCCCTTCTGAGCGAGGTAATGCCTCCCCTGGCCTCGGCTGCACCTGCTGCTCCTCCACTCCCCCTCCCCTGCCTCAGCTGGCACCCAGGCCCCCCACTCTGGGCACTGCCAACCCCCGCTGCTCCTGAGCCATGGAAACTCAGGCTGTCCCTGCGCCACCAACCGGGAGCCCCAGTGCTGCTGAGTCCCTGGCATCCCCCCACAGGAGACCCCCAGCCCCCCACAGGAGCCTCAATGCTGCTGAGTCCCTGGCACCCCCCAACAGGAGCCCCCCCTGCCCCTGCCCTGGCAGAAGCCCAGTGCTGCTGAGCACCCCCAGCCCCTCCCCGACAACAGCTTCTACACGGCCCCTTGCCCAAGGGCCTGGACCCTGGCAGCAAGGCTCCAGCACCAGGCTCAAGATCCACCTTCCCAGGGAGGGTGGGGTGTGGGAGTGCGGGGGTCCCGGGCCCCGTTCCTCTGAGAGTTGCTTGCCCCTCCCAACTCAGGCCTGTCTATGCTAAGATGGGCAGGCAGAATCTGTGGGCAAAATGTGACTTTTAAAGCCTCTGTCTGTTTTTGGCAAGAGGATAAGCTCCTCCAGCCTCCACAGGTTCTCCCGTGTCTGGCGTGGCACCTGGGGGTCCCAGCTGACTATGGAGCAGGGGTCCTGCCCTGTGCAGTGGCCATGCCCCACACACCCTGACCGTGCAGATGTCTGTAGAGCCCCAGGGCCTGAGAGCGGGCCAGGGGACCCAGCGCTGGGTAATGGAGCTGCCCCTCTGGACCGGGTCCCCGGATATAGCTGGAGAAATAAGGGTCAGGTTTACAGCCTCTCCAGGGTGGCGGCCTTATTCTGCTGGCATTGTGGGGCCTGTGGGAACATCCTGTGGGTAACATGAGGCTCCTGAACAGAATGAGAAGCAGCCGGCCCTGACCCCCGACCCCGAAGGAGCCACCCGAGGAGGCAGAACTGCCATGAACTGCCATGGGGCTGTGCCCTGGGCTTACAGGATGTGGTGAAATGCACAGGACGGGGTCCTCCTCTGGCCTGTGCCATGGGGCCTTGGGCCTCAGTTTCTCCACTTTGGATGGAATTCGGTGAAGTGCACAGGACGGGGTCCTACCCAGACGGGCCTGTGCCATGGGGCCTCGGGCCTCAGTTTCCCCTCCTTTGAATTCGAGGGAAGGTTGGATGATTCTGTGGCCATGGTGGGGCGCCCCTGGAGGTTCTCATAGTTGCTCTGTCCCGCAGCACACCTTTGACGGCATCCTGCAGTGGGCCATCCAGAGCATGGCCCGCCCGCTGGCCGAGGCGGCCCCCTTCCCCTCCTGACCCTGGACGGCCGGGACACGCAGCTCTGATGGGAGGGCGCCAAGAAAGACACCGCCTCCCTCAGCCCTGGAAGCCGGCCGGCTGGGACCAAGAAGGGGACAGTGCCACGTCTTGTCAGTCCTCGGCTGTAGACACAGCCCTGTGTTTGTGGGGACGCCAGCCATCATGTGCCTGGAAATTAAAACCTGTGGTTTCGAGATGCTTGTCAGTGGGGGCATTTGTTTGGGGCGTTCGTGTGCCTGGTGCCTGAAGTGTTGGCCAAGCTGGCTGGAAGGGAGCTGGCCGTAAGGGAATGGGGTGCCTGTGGGCAGGAGTTCACCAACAAAACCACAAGGCTCTTTCCATGCCTCCCACTGCCCCCAGCAAAACCCAAGCCCTTGCTGTACACCCCACAAGACCCTGCATGGTCCGGTCCCCAACCCCGGCCTCCACCCCTTACTGTGCTCTTGGCCTCCCTCCATTCCCCCAGCAGCCAGGCTCGTTCCTACCTGCTGGCCTTCGCTAGGCGTTCCCTCTGCGTGGACGCTCCTTCCCCTGGGGCTCTGAGTCTGGCTTCTCATCGTTGACATCTCAGCTCCAATGTCACCTCCTCATTCATTCATTCAAGAAACCTTTATTATACATCTTCTGTATGCTGAGTATTTTCCTGGGACTTAGGGAGGCCCCAAGGAACATTTTGGTGGGAGGGGTGGATCATGTAAAGAAGGAGGGTGGCCCTGGATGGGGTAACTGCTGCGAAGCAGGAAACAGGCAGAGCAGGGCTGGGCATGTGATGGTGTCGCAGGGACCTCCCTTGGAGGAGGAAAGGAGCTGCGGGGCGCGCCTGGCAAGTGCAAAGCTGTGGGAGCTAGCATAGCACGAGTGCAGGGTGCATGCCAGGGATTCGGGCACAGCGGCCACAGTGGGGGAGGCACAGACAGTGCTGTGCCTTACCCTGTTCACAGCACCTGCCACGACTGGCAGCCTCTGCACTGGCTTCCATCTCCCTAAGGACAGCAGCTGGGAGGGAGGACCCAGTCCAGTTCTCGGCCACAACCCGAAGGCCAGCTCAGCTGGGTGGTCAGTGTCAGTAGAGGGAGATGGCGGAGCTGTCAAGCTGTCATAACCTCCCCACCCACAGGGCCCCGGTGGCAGCCTCCCCAGGTGAGGGTTCAGAGACCTGGGGGTGGAAGGTGTGGCTGCAGGTCTCTCCATGCACAGGGTGCCCAGGTAAGACACCCCCAGGAAGGGAGCAGTCACCGGGGGTAGTAATGAAGACTCACAGTCCTTGGTCTCTTGGGACATAGTAGGCTTGCTCTGCCCGCTCCAGAAACCCTCTGCACCCCTTTGCCAGGCGCACAGCCTCCTTAGGTACCAAGGAGATCCACAGGAAGGCAGCCCCTGTGAGGGAGGGGTGGGGCAGGCCCACCCAGGACAGCCGGGGTCTGATCCATCCCCCAGGGGAAGGGGAAGTGCCTGTGTCTGAGTGAAGAGGGCCTCTGACAGCGTGGATGCTGGCGTTGTGTGAGCAAGTGGGCAGCTGTCCCAGGACGGGCCCAACAGCCTTGGAACAGCCTGGAGTGGAACAGTGGGACCAAAAGCAGCATGGTCACTGTGGGTGTCCTGGGTCCCCCCCAGTGCAGTAGTGTGATCCCAGCTCACTGCAACCTCCACCTCCCAGGTTCAAGCATTTCTCCTGCCTCAGCCTCCCTTGTAGCTGGGATTACAGGCACCCACCACCACACCCAGCTAATTTTTATATTTTTAGTAGAGATGAGGTTTTGCCATGTTGGCTGGGCTGGTCTCGAACTCCTGACCTCAGGTGATCCGCCCCTCTGGGCCTCCCAAAGTTCTGGGATTATGGGCGTGAGCCACTGCGCCCAGCCTGTGTTTTTCTTTTATAGTAGCCATCCTAATGGGTATCAGGTGGCATCTCATTGTGGCTAAACCACGCATGTTTAAGAATTTATGCACAAGGGCCGGGCACGGTGGCTCAAGCCTGTAATCCCAGCACTTTGGGAGGCCGAGACGGGCGGATCACGAGGTCAGGAGATCGAGACCATCCTGGCTAACACGGTGAAACCCCGTCTCTACTAAAAAATAAAAAAAATTAGCCGGGCGAGGTGGCGGGCGCCTGTAGTCCCAGCTACTCGGGAGGCTGAGGCAGGAGAATGGCGTGAACCCGGGAGGCGGAGCTTGCAGTGAGCTGAGATCCAGCCACTGCACTCCAGCCTGGGCGACAGAGCGAGACTCTGTCTCAAAAAAAAAAAAAAAAAAAAAAAAAAAAAAAAAAAGAAAAGGGAGAGAATAATGACCCAAAATGTCAGCCCAAGGCTGCCTCAGGGTCAGACACAGGTGTCTTCTTAGCGCCTTTTAGCCCACGCATATGTGCCTGCGCAGTCTTTGGGCGTGTTTTCTAACATTCCACAATTAAATAAGGAGTAGTCGATATTCACAGCCACCATGTCCACCGTGTGTGTAGAGAAAAATGCACACATCCTAGTGATCAGCCCGCTGAGCTTTCACAAGCCGAACACACCGGGCGGTCACGAGGCGGCTCTCCCGACCACCGGCTCTGCACCCCCAGGACCCGGGGACCAAGACTTTCCCAAGGGCCCAGCAAATGTGAGGAAGGAAGGAAGGAAAGGAGGGCGAGGGAGGGAGGAATGCTGGCTGCTTTCCAGCGCCCCGTTTGGGTTTGGCCTCTGCCGAGGCCTGAAGGCAGCCCTGAGGGTCCCTGGGTGGCAGGGAGGGGTGGTGGCTGCGGCCCACAGCAAAGAACCTCCGGAGACGCAAAGCTCGGCTAGACGTGCCACCCGGGCCCCAGCACTGGCGAAGGGACGCGTGCGGCCGCACTGGATGCAGCCCCGCCCTGGTCCCCGGCCACATCCTCGAGACCACCGGGGTGTGGGGCTCTGCCCCGGGTCTCACTGCTCAGGGCCCGCGTTACATCGCACAGGCTTAGAAACGCACAGCGGAAAG
>NW_012117154.1:7946068-7949941 GCF_000951035.1 Colobus angolensis palliatus
GGGCGGGGGCGGGCTCACCCCCGGACCGCGCCGCCTCCTCGGGGCCCTCGCAGCCGCCTTCCGTATGGGTCTAGCTGGGGAAGAGGGCGGTGGGGAGATGAGCTGCCCGGGGCCTTGAGCAAAGCCTCGTTGTCACTCTTTTTGTAGGGGTACTGGGGAGGCCCCAGGTGGTGGGGACTGGGAGTTGGCAGAGCTGGGTGGGGGTCCGGCCTGGGGGCGTGGTATCCTGGCACTGTCCCTCCTGGAGGCCTGGTCCTGCCCACTGCCGGCCTCCAGTGTCTCTGGCCTGACATGTCCAGTGTGGCACCTGTGGCACAGGACACCACCTACCCTGACCCTCAGGAGGAGAGAGGAGAGGATTTAGGAGACCAGAAGTGAGGTGCTGGGTTGGGAAAGGGCCCAGCCGGCACCCCAAAGCTGTGCAGCGGGGCCTGGTCTGTCTTTCAGAGTTCAGAAAATGGTTGAGAAAATGCAGACACCCCCGCCCCTGGCTTCAGGCACCTGACCCTCCTTTTCCCTATCTGGAAGCCAGGAAGAGGGAGGAGGAAGCTGGCCTTGACCAGGACCAAGCCAGGGAGGCAGGAGTGGCCCGTGGGTGTCGCTGTCTGAACCCTGGCCTGCAGAGGGCGCTCCTTCGGACCTGGCTAAGCCATGCCTGTTGTGGCCCTTCTCACCGCTGTGGCTAGAGCGGGAGCTGCTGCTTGTTGCCAGCCACTGACAGTGTCCTGGAGCGTGGCCTGTGGGTTGTGGGCCCAGGTGGAAGAGGAGGTCCACGGCCTTGGAGGGTGGTCTCAGGAAGCTCCATCCAATGATATTAGACCAAGAAAGGCCCCGAGTCTGGAGGGCAGACAGGTTGCTGCAGGGCTGGCCTTCCTGCCCACCAGGGAGGCGCTTTCTTGGTGAGGCTGGCGAAGCCCCAAAGCCCACCCTGTGACTCCCTGAAACACAGAGGGTCCCCAACCAGCTTCCTCATCTGCAAAGTGGGAGCATCAGCAGTAGAGGGTTGGGAAGGTTCGGAGCCCGGGTGGCACCTGTCCCCCCACCCCCCACCGCCCCGCACAGACAACAGAGAACGGGGGCCCGCTGGAGGTCGTGAAGGGCCAGCCTGGCAGGTGGTTCTTGGGCCAGAGGGGCGGGGCGGTGGGGGGCGCACCTAGGGTGACAGACAGGCAGTTCTGGATGCTGGTGGAGGATCTGGAGATGGGAGGCCCCTCCTGGCCCTGTGGGCAGGCCGGCTGGGTGGTCTCCCATCTCCGTCTGAGCTGGGGGTTCTGACTGCCCGGCCTGGCCCCAGTGCCTGGTACGGGGTGGGCAGCGCTTCCTGGCTGCAGCTGGGAGGATGCCCACAGTACACCTGCTGGCTGATCATGGCATCCCAGCTGGGCCTGTGGCTTCCTCTGTAAATGTCTTCCCTTCCCAAGCCCCTGGCAACTGCAGCTTCTCTGTGTGCGGGCTCCCACGCGTGGACAGGGAACAGGTGGTTTTCTGTAAGGGAGGAGGACTCCACATGCTTCCCCAGTTGAGGGCTGGGGCTGATTCACGGAGGATGATGGGGGCGAGTAGGATGGGAGGAGCTGGCGTTCTGGGCAGAACCAGAGTCCTTCTGTTTCATGAGTTCCTAAAAAGCAGTCTGCGGGGCTCTCCCCGGCCACCACTGCTGCCGCCGTGTGGCTCCCCATGGTGGGTGCCCTGTTTTCCTTCTTGGGGCCCCACTGCCTTCCTAGAAAGGCTGACCCTGGGCGAGGGGAAGCCCATGGCCTAGTGTGCCCTTCTCTGTGCCCTCTGTGTCAGCCGGGCAGCAGGAGAGTGGGGACTGGGAGGCACTTTCCGCCCCGATGCTGAAGTCTGTGTTTGTTGGATATATGAGAACAGCCAGTCTCACCACCCGGCCAGTGTTTCCCAGCCCTGGGACTTCTCAGGCCTCAGTTTCCCCTTCTGTGAAAAGGGGGGTTGGGGACAAGACAGGCCACCTTGCAGGTTCCTTCCAGCCAGCCCAGAAGTCCTGTTCTGTGTGGCTCTGGGTCGTGCCTTTCCTGTTGGGCAGAGGTCCGTGTTGTCGAGCAGGGGAGAGCGTTGTTCAAGGATGTCTATTTGCACAATAACCTGTGCAAAGGTAGCTAGAAGATTTGAATCAGGCCGGGTGTGGTGTCTCACGCCTGTAATCCCAGTACTTTGGGAGGCTGAGGTGGGCGGATCACCTGAGATCAGGAGTTCAAGACCATCTTGGCTAACATGATGAAACCTCGTCTCTACTAAAAATACAAAAAATTAGCTGGGCGTGGTGGCACGTATCTGTAATCCCAGCTACTCAGGAGGCTGAGGCAGGAGAATCGCTTGAACCAGGAGGTGTAGGTTGCAGTGTGCCGAGATTGAGCCACTGCACTCTAGCCTGGGCAACAGAGCGAGACTTTGTTTCAAAAAACAAAGAAAAAACCCCCAAAATCAGCCAGGCATGGTGATGCGTGCCTGTAGTCCCAGCTACTCAGGAGGCAGAGGCAGGAGAATCACTTGAACCTGGGAGGCAGAAGTTGCAGTGAGCCAAGATCTTGCCACTGCACTCCAGCCTGAGTGACAGAACGAGACTGTCTAAAAAAAAAAAAAAAAAAAAAAGACTTGACAAAAAACAGCCTGGCCTGCCTGTGCCCACCTTCATCTTGCTCTGGCCTGGGCACTTTTAATTCTCTGGGCCGTTTGTCTCTGCCTTGGCCCTGCAGAGGACACCACGCCCTGCCTTTCCCTGGCCAGGGTGTTTGGACGTTGGTTTTCTGTTATCACAGGTGAGAACTTAGCTCCCTGGCCCGCACGCCACCCCGACATCATGGCGTCCTGTTTGGAGCCTTCAGGCTCATGCTTACATCCTTAGCTGATCGTTAAACCTTGCCACCATTTCATGCTCACTGCTTTCTTGCCCGGGAGCTAATGGTGAGGAAAGGTCACTGGGAACCAGCGCACCAACCTCAGACATCGATTTTGTCCCAGCCTTTTTTCCTGGGCAGGGGTGGCTGTCACCTGCTGGTAGGCAGCGGCAGGCCCACCGTCCTTCCTGTCCTCTGACTGCGTGGTGCTGGCGACTGCTGCCCGGGGTTTATTTTGAGAAAGAAAAGCCGATTAAAGGGACACTAAAAAGGCCTTTTGAAGATTACAGCTTCCAGTGAGGTTGACAGAGAAACCCACTCCAGTCCCGTTCTAAAATCCAGAGTTTCTTCCTTCAGGTCACAGCCAGTCCCGTTCTAAAATCCAGAGTTTCCTGTGACATGGCCACTTTTTTCTCCTCCCAAGGGCTCAGCACAGAGCTGGGTTTTGGCAGCTTCATTGTCTCTGGGCATCAAAGCAGGTTTTATTTTTCGGAGTGCCCTGAAGACATTTGGAAGCGAGGGGTACTCTTGCTGACCCCTGACCCTGGTGCCTCTTTGCTATGCCCAGGCCCCCTGACAAGCCCACCAGGCCAGCTGCTGAGATGGCTGTGACCCTGGGCTGACCCGCCAAGTGGCACACAGATTGTGCCTGGAGCTGGGGAGACCAGAGAGGCCTTGTGGTTGGACGGTGGCCTGGGTGCGCTGCTCCTGCCCTCTGCTTGCCCTGCCTGAGCTGCTGCCTGCCAGATGTGGGCTTGGACCTGTGGTGGGACCAGGTCTGCAGGGAGGGCGAGGGAGGGACAGAGGCTTAGCTTCCACCAGCTGTGGCTGAGTGGATCTCCCTCACTGCCCCTGACTCCAGTGAGGGTAGGGGACAGGGAGCCTACAGTCACAGCACCGCCTTGGACGCCCAGCCTGGGGCAGCAGGACTTGGCTCTGTCGACTGCTTTTGGTTGTTGGGTGCTTGGGGTGGCTCAGCTGTCTGGGGTAGGGGGCTCGGCTGCCTGGGGGGGGGCTC
>NW_012117154.1:7950368-7954263 GCF_000951035.1 Colobus angolensis palliatus
GCAGGATGGGTCTGGGTGAGTCCTGCCACTGCTGCCACCTGCTGGCCTCTGGAAGGTCCCTCACCTTCCCTCTGGGACCTTGTTGGATCCCTGCAGCGTGGGGATGGTGGCAGATATTGTGGCTGCTACATGGGAACCCTGCACAGTGTGCCAATCCCTGGGGTTTCTCAAGGCGTGGGGCCTCACCTCACACCTGCTCCCTCCTGCTGAGCCCCAGGTCAAGCTGGAGAGCGGATGAGAAGCATGTGTAACCAGGGTAGAGGTCAAGAGTCCTCTCGTGGGGGTCTCCATGTTCAAGGGAGCTGCCGAGGCTTGGGCAGGAGCCTCCAGCAAGTCAGCAGCTCCACCTCTGCGAGTGCAGGGAGGGGAAGGCCAGGGGCTTTTGAGGGGCACGAGGCTTGGGGACAGAGGACCCACATGGCTTAGGTATGGGTACCAGGAGGGAGGCAGGAAGAGCAGGGCTGGCCCCAGGGGAAAGGGCACGCTCAGGCCTGTGATTCAGCCCCAGACCCCACTCAATGGGGGGACCCCGGCCGCTGGCTTGGGGTTCTTTCTCTCTGAAGATCAGGTGGTCTTGGCTGCCCCTTTTGTGTGAAGTCATGGATGTCTTTTGAGTTGGGGGCTCTCAGGAAGAAGGTGTGGGGTACATTAGCACCAATGTTTCCTGTATGCCACCTCTCCCGTCAATGTCCCTGTCCAGGCAACCGGCTTTGCCAAGGCCCCTGCCGGGATGGGGGCTTTCACTGCAGTCCTGGGAGCCCAGGGCAAGGGGACAGGAAAGAGGAGGTGACCTCAGAGCTTGATGGCACCAGCGTCATGTCCAGGCTGGGGGATGAGGGTACCTGAGGCCCTGGGGCAGGGCAGTGCTGTCCCCAGGGTGGCTGAGGTCGGAGGGCCTCTGTTCTTAGGCCCCCATCTCATTGCAGAGGAAGGAGCCCATGCCCATTCCAGCAAGCGCCTCCCTCAGTGCCCAGAGGTGCTCTCTGGGCCCCTCCGTCCCCGTGCCGCAGTCTGAATGTCTGGGGTGAGGGCTGGTGTGGGAGGTGTTGGCTTCTTTTCCACCTGCCCACTTTTTATCCTGCTCTGTGGCCAAGGCCTGACCCCGTGGCCTGTGAGTGTGGGGGCTCCGTGGCAGAGGTTGGGGCGGGGGGGTGTGTTCGGGACAGCCACACACGCCAGGTTGCCACGCCCTGCATGGGATGTACCCAGTTTATCTCTGGGCACCATACTCCAGGTGCTCGGAAGCTGAAGCCTAGAGCCTGCTGGTTTCGCCCGAGCCTCCACCCGGGGGCCCAGGGCCGGTCCTCAGGTTTCCTAGCCTGGCGCCTTCTGAGATGGGGAGGGTGTCCAGGCCTCCCCACCCCCTGCCCTCTGAGATGGGGATGGCCTCCAGGGCCTCCCCCCAATCCCCACCCTCTTAGATAGGGAGGGCGTCTAGGCCTCCCCCACCCCCTGCCCTCTTGAGATGGGGAGGGCAACCAGGGCCTTCCCCCACCACCCACCCTCTGAGATGGACACGGTGTCCAGGCTTCTCTCACCCCCTGCCCTCTGAGATGGGAAGGATGATCAGGCCTTTCCAACTCTCCACCCTCTGAGATGGGAAGGGTGTCCGGGGCCTCCCCCACCCCCCATCCTCTGAGATGCGGAGGAAGTCCGGGGACCTTGCATCTCAGCGTGAGACTGACAGGTTTGCCCTGACCTCCACAGGCATGAACGCTGCTGTCCGGGCTGTGACGCGCATGGGCATTTATGTGGGTGCCAAAGTCTTCCTCATCTATGAGGTAAGGCCAAGGTGGGCTGTGCCAGGGAGTGGGGCCTCCTGAGGCCCAGGCCGAGGTGTGTTCTGTGTGGGTCACGGAACAGTGTGGGTCTGGGAGACGGGGTGGTTCTGGCCTGGAGGAGCTGACGGATACTTGGTCTTGGGGAGTGCGAGGGGGAGCTTGGGGCCAGGCCAAAGGCATCTGCAGAAAGAAGAGACCTGCTGACTCGGAGATTCAGCCTGGCTGGAGGCTCAGAGGCTGCAGGGGGCGGGCCTGGGGGCAGGGAAGGAGCTGGGTGGAGACGGAACCCAGGCCCTGCCTACAGTGATTGGGCCAGGCCCCACCCACCACACCCCTAGCCTGGGCCCTTGTCCTGCCCCGAGGCCTCTGTGAGTGGGGGCCAGGGACCCCACCATCTCTGCCCTTGTCCTCCCCAGCCTCCTGCCTCACCACCCAAACCTGGGGAACAGCCCCTGGCAGCAGCTCTGCTGTGTCCGTGTTCATTGTGTTCCCGTAGGAGCAGCGGCAGCGGATGCCCCCCTCCCCAGTCCCTGTGGGAGATTTGAGGCTTCCCCTCCGTCCTGGGTATTTACACACGCACACTTGCACTCACACGTGCGCACACACAGGCGCATTCTCACACTTGGGCCACACCACGCAGGCACAGGCTGCATGCTTGCCTTGTCCGGTGGTTTTGCACAAGACAAGATCTTTTGTTATTTTGTTGCCACTTTTTACATAATATGTAGCTGTTTATATAAAATGTAGCAACCCCAGCTCTACAGCTCCCGGCGCTCAGCCCACTCCGCCCACTGCTCTCCGCTCACTGCTCACCATCCTGGGTCCCAGTTCCCCACCTTGGCCCCCACCTGGCCCCCCCTGCCCAGCCCTCCCTCTGCAGGACTGTGTGAATGGATGAATGAGTGGGCAGTCTGTGCTGGCCTGTCCTCTCCCTGTGGCCAGGCTGGGGTGGGGCTGGGGCCCTGCCAGTGTCGGATTACGAAGCAGGTCTCAGGGCCCTGGGGAGCTGGGTGTGGGGGCCCCTCCAGGCAGGCTGGGCTGTGTCCCTACGAACGCTTCCTGCCACCTGCTCGACCTCCAGTTTCTTCTAAGTGGCAAAGGGCAGAAATTAGGGTTTTCCTGACCCCATACATTCGTGGTTGGGACAGACTGCTGTGGCCAAAGACAGAAAACAGGTTCATCAGCGCAGGGTATGTCCTGGAAAAGGGGAGAAGAGGCACTTGGCCGTGCCTAGAGTCCTGGCTTCTGCAGAGCCCCAGCACAGACCAGTGCGCCTGGAGAAGCCGAGGGGTACAGGCGCAGTGTGAGGGCTCTCGGAGGTGGGGGGATGCGGGAGGGTGAGTTTATGGGAAAAGGAATGAAGGGGGTGGGCGCGGGTCCTGGGGCTGCCTCTGGGTGCGGAGGGTTCTGAGGGGCATTTACGTCCTGTCCAGGCGGGAACAGGAGGAGCCTTAGTCTTGGGATGCTGTGTGCTGCTTTCCTCTGGAAGGAAGGCAAGGCTGAGAGCTTCCCTGCACCTGCTGCCTAGTGGGCTTTAGGTCAGAAACATCCACATCTAAGAGGAAGATTTTGAGGTGAGACATTCTGGTATTGCGGCCCGGGGAAGACGTCCCCTCCGTCCTGCAAAGGTTCTTGGAAAAATCTACTTGCGAAAGGCATAGGGCAAAGGTGCTGGCGTTCACTGTGAACAGGCGTGGAGAGGTGGGGCGAAGATGCTGACCTGCCCTCCTCCCAGGGCAAAGGGACATGGGCAGCCTGGATGATTCTAGAGGGGGAGGAAATTTTTTTTTTTCTTTTTCTTTGAGACAGAGTCTCACTCTGTTCCCCAGGCTGGAGTGCAGTGGCACAATCTTAGCTCACTGCAACCTCTGCCTGCCGGGTTCAAGCGATTCTCCTGCCTTAGCCTCCCGAGTAGCTGGGATTATAAGCACCCACCACCACACCTGGCTGTTTTTTGTATTTTTAGTAGAGACGGGGTTTCACCATGTTGGCCAGAATGGTCTTGTTTTTTTTTTTTGTTTTTTTTTTTGAGACGGAGTCTCGCTCTGTCACCCAGGCTGGAGTGCAGTGGCCGGATCTCAGCTCACTGCAAGCTCCGCCTCCTGGGTTTACGC
>NW_012117154.1:7954493-7959698 GCF_000951035.1 Colobus angolensis palliatus
GACTGGCAGTCACTGTTCCTTTCCCCAGCAGCTGTGGGCTTTAGGCAGATGCGGGGGCTTCAGGGAGCAGCTGCATCCCGAGCTTGGAGGAGAGAGAGGGTTGAGAGGCAGGAGGGGGAGGTCAGGGAGACCTGTGGCTGCACCCGTTCACATCAGACTGCATTTTAGGTTTCTGAGCCCAGCACCGGTTTCCTTCAGCAGGGAGACTGATCCCTTCTTGGGGATGTCGTTAGGGCAGAAAGGGAGGGTGGCCTTGGAGGTGAAAACCCTTCTCAGTTCTGACACAAAGGAAGGCTCATAGCCGGGCTGCTCTTTTCGTCCCAGGCAGAGTCCAGAGCGCGGTGGGGAGGGCCCTGAGCTTGGGTCCAGGCCTGCAGGGGTGAGAGGAGGGGACGGGATGAGAGGGGAAGGAGCCCAGAGCGCAGTGGGGAGGGCCTTGAGCCTGGGTCCAGGCCTGCAGGGGTGAGAGGAGGGGACAGGATGAGAGGGGAAGGAGGGGTAAGGTGAGCTGGGCCTAGGGGGACAGATACGGAGAAGAAGTGGGTGGAGAGGGACAAACCTCTTCTAGAAGGTTCGAAGGGTAAGAGGAGGTTGTATCTGAGACTGATTTCAGCAGACCTGAACCACTGACCTTGTGGGGTCTCTGGGGACTGCTGGGCTGGCCACACCTGCATGCCCCTCTGCCCAGGGGGGCAGGGGCCTGGCTGGCACCTGGGCTCTGTATTGGGTCCTGAGTTTTGCAGACAGATCTATGTTTGGGGGCCTCCTGCTCAGGTGGGGCTGTGGGTTTGGAATCATTTTCCTGTTTTCCTTGTGCCTGGCTCAGGGCTGGTACAACCACAGGGGGCCAGGCTGGCCTGGCCTGAGCCAGAGGAAGTAGCTCCATGGTCCCTCAGATCAGCCCCACCTGTCCCCCAACCTAGCTGGTGGGAAAGGGAGGCTGTCAGGCTGCGAGCCCGCCATGGCCAGAGTGGGGATGTTCGTGTGCCCCGCAGCGTGCACTGTCCCTTGACCCCCTGCCTGGTTGAGGCACTTGCCCTCCTGGCCCCCAGGGCCCTGACACCCGGCTGGGGAGGAGCAGAAGCCCAGAGCTGAGCCGGCATCAGCCCCGGCCGAGGAATGGCTGCTTCACTGCTTCGCATCACGGCCTGGAGAAGGCTGCTGATGCCATGGAGGGACCGGGGGCTGCACGGAGGAGGCCGCCCTTCTCCTCTCCATACCCGTAGTGAAACACAGTCATGAGGGCCCCTCCCCTCAAACAACAAGAAAGGGCTGGCTGTGCAACAGGAAACGGGCACGTGGCATGGAGGCTGTGCAGGTCCAATTTGGGAAACCCCAGGTAGAACCGCACGAGGGGCAGATCCATGGCACCGGATGGAAGGCCCAGTGTGGCCAGCGTGGCGGGACGCGCAGCCTGGAGCCCCTGCCTGGGGTGTCGCCGGCCCTACGGGCAATGGCCACTCAGGTCCGCTGGACCCAGGAGCCCCCTCAGGCGGGGACCTGCCTGAAACACGGGCGCATCCCTGTAGGGAGGTGTGTGTGTTCTCAGCTGCCCACTGTGGTGGGCAGATGGTAGCCCGGGCTTTTCACACGGTCGCCACACAGCAGGAGCACCCCGCTGGCCACATGCCCAGGAGGACTCCGGCAGGGACAGAAGGAGCCACACACAGCAGCCTCTGCGGTGTCATTTCTAGGACGTTCAGAACAGGCAGACCTAGGATGCACCCTCAGGAGCTGGACGGTGGGCTCCGCTGGGGCCTTCGGGGCGCTGAACTCGCCTGTGCGGATCCGGGTGGGGTGAGGGAGCTCAGACAGACCCCTGCACCAAAGCGCTCACCACAGGAGTCACGGCCCGGGACACATGGACTCACCAGCCGTGCAGAGGCTGTCGAGCCCCCTGTGGGGCACCCAGACCCCATTACCCCAGGCCCAGGGAGTGGTGGGGCCTCACAGTCAGTCCCCTGAGCCGGCTTTCTGCTGGCGGGGTGAAAGTCCTGCTCCCAGACCACATGCTGCCGGCCGCCATGGGGTCCTCTATCTGATGCCTGCCCCGCTCTGATTTCAGGGTTACGAGGGCCTCGTGGAGGGAGGTGAGAACATCAAGCAGGCCAACTGGCTGAGCGTCTCCAACATCATCCAGCTGGTGAGGCCTAGGAACGTGGATGCATGTGTGCACACGGACTCGCAGACAGACAGACCTGCACACACAGACACACACAGACATGCACAGACATGCACACACAGATGTGTATGCACACACACGCACAGACACACAGACATGCACACACAGATGTGTATGCACACACACGCACAGACACACAGACATGCACACAGACACGCACACACACACACACGCACGCACACACAGACCCGTGCACACACAGGCATACACACAGACGTGTGCGCGCACATAGATGTGCACACACAGAGACACACAGACACTTGCACACATACAGACACAGATGCACACACACACGCACATGCGCGCACACACAGATGCACACAGACATGGAAACAGACACAGGGATAGACACATGCAGACACGTAAATACACAGATACACACGTAGACACACAGAAGCACACACAGGTACACAGACACGGGAACATACAGACATATGTACTCAGTCACACACACACACGTGCCGCACCCCACGGGGCTCCGGTTCAGGCCGACCCTGTCATCTGCTGCCATGGAGTTGTTGGGTTACAGGGTCCTGGGGTTGCCAGGGGCCAGGAGGGCCTGGAGATACGGCTGTGCTGGGTCCTGGGGGAGCCCTGGCTGAGGCTGGCTTTAAGGGGCTGCGTGAGCACTCCTGGCGCTGCTGAGGCTCGTGCCCTGGAGGCCCCGGCCAGTTCCCTGAGTTGGTGCAGGGCCTGTGTGGGCACATGGGCACACACGTGTGTGGCGGCCTCTGCATGTGAGTGTATACTGTGCTTTCCGGTCTCCAGAGCCTTCCACTCTATTATCTTGGGGCTTCCCGAGCCCAGGGCCAGAGGGACATCGTCCTCCTCTTTGTCTATCCAAGGAGAAAGGCCAGGGAGGTGGGGCCACTTCAGGTTTCCAGAGACCCTGGGGCTTCTGCCTCTCACTCTGCAGGGTCCGCCAGTCCCATTGCTGCCCAGTCCTGGGGTCCCTCCGATGATCCCCAGGGGCTGTCTGCCGCCTGCCATGTCCCTGAAGCTTCTGGCCTCTTCTGTGCAGGGCGGCACTATCATTGGCAGCGCCCGCTGCAAGGCCTTTACCACCCGGGAGGGCCGCCGGGCCGCGGCCTACAACCTGGTCCAGCGCGGCATCACTAACCTGTGCGTCATCGGCGGGGACGGCAGCCTCACGGGTGCCAACATCTTCCGCAGCGAGTGGGGCAGCCTGCTGGAGGAGCTGGTGGCGGAAGGTGGGTCTGTGCCCGGCGCACTGGAGGTCCCGGGGTTTTGTTTTGCTGCTGCTGCCAGGCGTGGGAATGGGCAGGACAGAGGGAGGAGGGAGCCCTGGGTGCCCCGAGGCAGATGAGGGGCTGTCTGGCCGCTGGCCAGGGAGGAGTGGCGCCCGCCAGTGCGAGCTGGGACGTCTCCCAGAGATGGAGGTCAGGGCTGAAGCCTCAGGGAGACGACCCGGGCAGTACCTGGGGCTGGTGGAGGCCAGCATGGCTCACCCTACGCTGCATGGACAAGTCTCTGTGATTGATCTGAGGGAGATTCTGGACAGGCGCGGTCACAGTTTGCAGAAATAGAGTTAAAGTTGGGGTGACATAAGACACAGAGTCCCGACCGAGATTGCCGCCTGGAAAGTGGCCTCTTAGAGCCTTGTCTGTTCCATGTCCCTCGTGTGGAGGACCCTGAGGTGAGGCCTTGGCCGCTCTGTGAGGCACCCCAGTGGTCCCCCGTCTGCACTTTGCCCCAGCGGATCCAGCCGTGCTGCTGCAGGGTTCCGGATGGGAGGAGGCTGAACTTGGAACTCCGGGGCCCCTGCCAGGCTGCACGCCTGGGATGTGGGAGGAAGAGTGGCAGGAGAGGGGTCTCTGGCCCTGTGGTGGGGCTAGTGGAGCCTCAGCCAGGCCCTCCCGCTGCTCCTGGCCCAGGTAAGATCTCAGAGACCACGGCCCAGACCTACTCGCACCTGAACATCGCGGGCCTGGTGGGCTCCATCGATAACGACTTCTGCGGCACCGACATGACCATCGGCACGGACTCGGCTCTCCACCGCATCATGGAGGTCATCGATGCCATCACCACCACTGCCCAGAGGTGAGTGAGGCTGGCGCCAGCTGCCAGCTCCGGGCCCCTCCTCCCCGCACGGTGGTGAGGTGGCCTCGGGGCGACGGCCATCCGCAAGGGCAGTGGACTATGGTAGCCCCAGCCTCCAGGCCAGCCGCCCTCGGCCCCCAGCTCGGGGGATGCATCGCGGGTTCCACTCCCACTCTGCCAGGCTGCGGGGGGCCTTTGTGCAGCCCCTTCTGAGGGGCAGCTGCTTGCCCTGGGGTGTGATGCCCTCCAAAGGAAGTCCTGGGCTGGCCAGGCCTGGGCTCAGCAAATGACCCTCAGCCTTGGAGCAGATCAGTCGAAACCAGCCCAGAGGCTGGAAGGAGCCCAGGGTACCTTTCAGCTCAGAGCCTGGGCACGAGAAGGGGCTGTGCCCTGCCTGCCTCTCCATCCACTGGGTCCCTTGGGCACCCCTGCAGGGAATCGGGCTGGCAGGGCCGTGTGGCTGGCACTGATGCATCCTCCTGTTCCATCTCCGCAGCCACCAGAGGACCTTCGTGCTGGAGGTGATGGGCCGGCACTGCGGGTGAGGAGGGTCTTCCTGGCCTGCAGGGGTGGGCCGGGTGCTGCTGGGGACCGCAGCGACAGGTGTGGCATATTTATTGCAGGGCTCAGTTAACACCATGGGTGTGAGAGAGCCGGGCGGGGGCCGGGAGAGACAGAGAAGCTGTGGCCCAGAGTCGGGCCTCCGGGGACGGTGAAGCTGCCCTCAATAACTGGGCAGGGGTCCTGAGCAGGCAGGCACTCTCTCCTCCAGGTACCTGGCACTGGTGTCTGCACTGGCCTCGGGGGCCGACTGGCTGTTCATCCCTGAGGCTCCGCCCGAGGACGGCTGGGAGAACTTCATGTGCGAGAGGCTGGGTGAGGTGGGTGCCGTCCAGCCTGCTGGGGGCCGCAGGTGTCCTGGGCACTGGGTAGTGCCCCTGGGGTTTTGGGACCAGCTTTGA
>NW_012117154.1:7960968-7981962 GCF_000951035.1 Colobus angolensis palliatus
GGGCGGAGATGGAACCCTACAGGCGAGGCTGGCCCGAGGTGCGGGTCCTGCGAGGGGCCTGCTCTCCTAGGGCAGGGAATTCACCCCGGGGGGCCCGGCTGCAGTGGCGACCTCGGTCTTGGCTCACGTCTGTGACTCAGGTTGGGCCCTCCTGCAAGCGGCCTGGATGCGAGGTCGGCCCGCCTGGTTCCTTCCTGCTCTCTCGCTGAGAGCCTGTTTCCCCCTGTAACATGCGGGTTCCCGCCTTGCCCCTCACCCAGGGTGCACTGGGGCAGGGAGGGTGGCGCAGCTCTCCTGCTGTACCTGCAGCCCATCTTCCGGGTGTCTGACCTCACCTGCACTGGCGCCACCTCCTCCAGGGAGCCCTCCACTCCCACCGCACCCGGGCCCTGTCTGAGCTGCTCCCACCCTGTTCCTGTCGGAGGCTCTGTGGCCTATGGTAGGGCAAACATGGGGCTTGTGGCTCAGAATGAGTCCCACCAATGTTTGTTGGGTCATTGAAGTGGAGGCTGGAAAGCCCTTTCACTTCCCAGAGAGCCGGGCCGTGGCCGTTGTGTGGTGCTGAGAGAGCAGCCTGAGGTTGGCAGACGGGATGGTGTGGCCCATGTCACCAGCATGGACCCACAGTGGCTTCAGGGTGCAGGGTGTCCGGGGAGCCCTGGCTGGTGGCAGCGACGTGAGGCCCCCGGTTTCAAGGATGAGCAGATGGAGGCTCACAGGAGTCACAAGCAGCCCAGGCTACCCCGGGCAGGCCCCTCTGCCCTGTGCCCCATGGAGCTGCAGCCCTGTGTGTGTTCCCGCCTGGAAGGCTTCACCAGGCACAAGGGCCCAGCCCCAGCTGTGTGTGTGCCGGACCCAGCCACGAGAGTCCCCTTCCTCCCCTGCTGCCCTTCCCAGAATTTTGGGCAGAGTCCTCTTGTTCACCGCCTCCAGCAGGGCGGGGGTCCTAGTGGGCCCAGCTTGGTCTCTGCCCTGGCGCTCCAGGCCTGCTTTCCTCCTGCTGGGTGGGGGTTGTGCCCTCGCCCACGTGGGTTGGGGATGGTGGCCTCAGGGAGGGCTCCTGGCGCCTGGGGGCTGTGTCCGGGGCAGGTTTCCCCACCTGGCAGCTGAGCCCTGTCGTGTCTTTGATCCAGACTCGGAGCAGCGGGTCCCGACTGAACATCATCATTATCGCTGAGGGTGCCATCGACCGCAACGGGAAGCCCATCTCGTCCAGCTACGTGAAGGACGTGCGTGTGGGCCTGGGGGCGGCCACTGGGCAGACCCCCTGCTCCTCTAGCCCATGTGGGCTGGGGCTCAGGGCTGGTCCTTCGCACTCTCCTGCAGCTGGTGGTTCAGAGGCTGGGCTTCGACACCCGTGTGACTGTGCTGGGCCACGTGCAGCGGGGAGGGACGCCCTCTGCCTTCGACCGAGTCCTGGTAAGTGGCCATCACCCTGCCCTGCGCACGTGCATGGGTGAGCGTGGTCTGTGTGTGTGGGCAGTGTGCACGTGAGTGTGGTTTGTGCACTGTGTCCATGTGGCTGTGGGTGAGTGTCCATGTCTGTGGCGGGGGGTATGCATGGGGGATGCGTGGTCCTCGCCAGTGTGTCTGTGTCTGGTCCTCGTGGGTGTGTGTTTCAGTGTGTGTGGGTGTGTGTCAGTGTGGGTGTGTGGGGTGGGTGGTCCCTCAAGCTGTTGCTCCTCCTGGGGGAAACTGAGGCCTGACTTCTCCATTCCCCTGCAGGTGTAGGGAACTCAGACCTGGGGACCATGGGAGGCGCCCCGCCAGCCTGTGTCTCCTGGCCGTTCTACCCCCCCACCCCCTGCCAGCCCCACGTGGCAGCAGTCAGGGCCACAGACCCTCCTGGTGGCCAGGGACAGGCCCTGGGAGAGGGGCTGGGTGGGCAGAGGGTGGTGCCCATGTTGCCCGTGGCGTCACGGTCTGGGAGGCTGGTGCTGGGAGGGAGCATTCGGGATCTGGCGTGGCCTCGCCATCCTTGGTCCTGATCACTGCTGGGTCTCACTTTGTCCTCTGCAAAATGGGAATCAAGTTGGTGCCAAATGGAATGGGTCTGGGGCCAGGAAGGCCCCATGGAAGGCAAAATGCCTGTGTGTGAGGGTGGTCACCCTCTGGGGCAGGGCCACAGACTGTCAGGCAGGTGGGACTTGTGCTGAGGGAGACCAGATGGCTGCACCTGGCCCTGTGACTGCGCCTGGCCCTGTGACTCCTGTGCTGAGCTGAGCCTTCCCAGGCACCCACGGAGCTGGACGGGGGCCACTGTACAGAGGGGACGCTTCCTCAGAGAGGGGCCCCGCCGACCTAGCCGGGCAGCTGCCGTCCCCTCTGTGCGGCCTCAGGCTCACTCAGAAGAGCCTCTTGAGGGGCCTGGGACATCAGGGCAAGCCAGCCGCTGCTGCCGAGCCTGGGTGGCGGAAATGCTGCTGCCGTGACCGGGCCAGCCATGCGCTCCCAGCCTGCAGGCTGCAGGGTTTTCCAGCCAGTGTCTTCGATGCCCGATGCCAGCTCTGAAACAAAGGACAGTGGATCACCCGCAGCCCCAGCGGCTGTCACCCAGAGCATCGGCGTTTTTGTGCTCCCTGAGCCTGTGTTCCCACCGGGTGCCACGAAGGCGACCGGTGAACCCAGCATGCGCCGTGGTAACCTGGACTTTCCAAGAAGCCTCAGCCTGCATGGGGGGCGTCTCCGAGGCTGCTCTCTAAACAGCATCCCGGAGAGACTGCCCGGACTAAGGTGCCACCTGTGCCTCACGTGCAAGATGAAGAAACCTGTGTGGATCACGGAGGGGGGCCAGCTGCTGGGCTGCTCCGGGGCCAGCCACTGGTGGTCATGGGACAGCCACGGCGACTGCAGGCCTGGCTTTCTTGTCACTGTGGCCAGTTCCCGGGGTGGGGCTGGGGCCTGCCTTTGCAGTGTGTCCCTAGGGGGCAGCTCCTGGATGTGTCCACTGCCCATCCCCTTGGCTGGCGCAGACACACACCAGGGAAGTCACGACATGAGGGCCTCCGTGGGAGGAACCACCGCAGCGGACGGGGCCCTGGGGACCGGGCCTGTGTGCCCAGCCATGACACTGAGTGACAGCGGGTGGGTTGCATCACATGGCATCCTGTAGCCCACAGTGTAGGCTGGGCCTCCCGGCAGGGCAGCGAAGACACTGAAACGGTGTCCAGCATGCCGTCATGAGTGCTGGTCAGACACATTTCCATCTCTAGTGCCACCTGTTCTGGAAGCTTCCGTCAGCGTGGGGGGCTCTGGAAGCTGGGGTTTGCACATCTGCAGAGGATGGGCTTGTGGCTTGGGGTAGAGGAACCAAGTGGGTGTGCCAGCCTGAACCCCTCCCCACAGAGCAGCAAGATGGGCATGGAGGCGGTGATGGCGCTGCTGGAGGCCACCCCGGACACGCCGGCCTGCGTGGTCAGCCTCTCGGGGAACCAGTCAGTGCGGCTGCCCCTCATGGAGTGCGTGCAGATGGTAAACCCTGGGTCCCCCCATCAGAACCGCCTGGTTCCTCTCCCTAATCCCCACTCGCAGGCCCCACTGCTCTCTGGGGATCTCAGCACCATAAGCACCGGAGGGCAGGGCCTCGTGGCTGGCCCAGGGCATCCCAGGCCTCCAGGGAGGGGAGGGGTGTGAGCACATCCCCGGGTGGGATGTATGACCTGGGACGGTTCCCAAGAGGTGTGTTGGAGCTGCAGGGAGCCTGGTGAGCAGGGGAAGTCACAGGGGTCCTCGGCCATTGAGCTTCTGTGGGCAGTGGTGGGAGTTGGGGTTAGGATGGGATGGAGGAGGAGGGGCCGGTGATCAGAGTGGAGCCCTGGGAGGAGCGCGGGCCATTGATGGGGGAAAGCAGGGACCCCGGGAGGGGAGGCGCGGGGAGGGCAGAGGCCAGGAGGCTGGGTGTGGGTGCTGGTCAAGCCCTGGCTCAGGGGTTTGGAGGCCTGCAACCAGGGCGGAGTGGCCCTGCCTGGAGCTGGGACTGCTGGGAGGAGAAGAGGGCAGCTGGGGGCAGGGTAGGGCCTCTTGGCCTCAACCAGCCCCAAAAGAGCTGGCCTTGGTGGTGACCACTGTTCCCAGGGAGAGGCTGCCAGGCCTGGGCCAGGGTCAGGAGATGCCAGCCAGATCGGCCCTCGTCAGTCCCACCGGACGGGGCAGTAGCCATGGGTGTTCTGGCCGGGCCCTCCACAGCCTGTGTTCTGTTTCTCTTCCTTAAGACCAAGGAAGTGCAGAAAGCCATGGATGATAAGAGGTTTGACGAGGCCATCCAGCTCCGTGGCGGGTAAGCCCCCTCAGCAGACCCCTGCGTTCTTACTTGGCTGGGTCCCGGTGCCAGGCAGCACGTGCTGCGGTGGTGCTGCGCACGCCTGGCCTGGGTCGTCCTTCTGGGCACCGTGTCTGAAGATCGAGGGAGGAACGGGCCTGTGGGTGGTACAGGAGGCGGGCTGGGAGGTGTGGTGCTGCAGGAGACCCTGGGCGGCAGTGTGGGCAGGGCGCAGTGCACAGGGATCTGGGCATGGCGAGGGGATGAGAAGCTGTGGGCACAAGCCCAGGACATGGGGTGGCCCCGCGGGGGCTGGGAAGGCTGGCAGATGTGGGGTGTGGGTGCCGCCCTCCTGCAGGTGTCCTGGGGGCCGGGTCAGGCTGGATTGGACGTCTGGTTTCCCATCCATGCCCCCACCCACTACCAAGGTGGTCAACCTTCCCTTGAGCTGGATGCCGGCCGCGGGCTTTGCTGCACGGGTGGTGCAGCCTCGTGCTGTGTTGGGGGATCCTGCACCGTCTATGGAAGGTGCCTGTGTTGGGGGATCCTGCACCGTCTGTGGACGGTGCCCTGCCCGGCATGCATGGTGTCTGTTGCCTCATGGCTGCGCTTCCATCAGGCCGTGTGCCTGTGACCAACCTCCTGGGCTCTGTCACGGCTGTGCTGTGGCTGTACGCTGCAGGGCTGCAGGGCTATGCATGGCGTGACCCGAATCCTTTCCAGGAGCTTCGAGAACAACTGGAATATTTACAAGCTCCTCGCCCACCAGAAGCCCCCCAAGGAGAAGGTAAGGCAGGGAGTGGCACCCACAGGGGGAGGAACGGGCTGTGTTATTCTGCAGCCTCTTCACGCTGGGCCTGCCTGCCCCTGCCTTCCCTCTTGCTGGGGGCCGAGCTGGGAGCTGGGAGGGTGGGCTCGGCCTCTGCCTAGGCTCAGGCACCACTGTGGCTGGCAGGTCCCTGCTGCTGGGACCCCGGCTGCAGGGCTGGCTGTTGCTTCTCAATGGTTGATGGAAATGAAGTCAGGCCCACAGGCTTAACTCAGGAGAGGAGGAGCCATTGTGTAGAAAATGTCCCCAGCGGCCAGGCGTCGTGGCTCACACCTGTAATCCCAGCACTTTGGGAGCCTGAGGTGGCCGGATCGCCTGAGGTCAGGACTTCGAGACCAGTGTGGCCAACACGGCAAAACTCTGTCACTACTAAAAATACAAAAATTGGCTGGGTGTGGTGGTGGCACACGCCTATAATCCCAGCTACTCAGGAGGCTGAGGCAGGAGAATCACTTGAACCCGGGAGGCAGAGGATGCAGTGAGCCGAGATCGCGCCATTGCACTCCAGCCCGGGCGATAAGAGTGAAACTCTGAACATAAAAAGAAAATGTCCCCAAACAGCTGAAAACCTCAGGAAATGGGATCTCTCCAAAATAAGGCTGAAATGGCTTGTTTCTGAAGTCCTGGGGGACAACGAGGGTCCTGTAGAGAGTCATGGTCAGTGAGGTCCTGGCTCCCAAGCCCCTTGAGCCACAGCTGGAGCTGCAGGCCGGGGTGGACAGCGTGGCCCAGCCTGGGTCTGGTCCTCCCATCCGTGGTCATCTTTGGGTGTCCCTGCTGCTCCAGCCTCCTGCCTATCCCCACAGCTAGTCAGTGGGCTGCACCCTCCGAGGTAGGGCAACGTGGTCTCCATGAACCACCCAGAACCTGGCTGGGGTGTGACTGACTTTGTGGGCAGCAGGGCTGGCTCATACCAGGACCCGGCGGGGCCATGTGGCTACGGAGCCCTCGGGCGTGGCTGCTGCCAAGTCGGGTGTGCCACACGTGACAGGTGCACGCCAGGTTCAGAGTCTCAGCACAGGGGCTGGAGGGAGGTGGTGGCAGCCGTCACTGGATTCACATGGACATAGTGGGGTTTTGGTCTATCAGGTTAAATTAACTGTAGTCCTAACGGGACTGTCTCCATGTCTTTGTCCCTTCTCTTAAGGTGGCTACTAGGTAACAGGATAGTCAGGGCCCCTATCTTCCTTGTGGCTGTGCCCCCTACCTCTCCCCCCCCTGCTGGCCCCTTGTGTGGGCACTGACCTGTGCTCCTGTCCCCAGGCCTGGCTTCACAACGGTGCTCGCCCCCTCTGCCTCCTCTGCTGCCTGTGTGCCAGGCTTGCAGCATGTCTCTTTTGGTCTTCACCAGAATCTTCTGGAATTAGAACAGATACCATATTCCCAGGGCAGTCGGTGTGCTGGGCAGTGTCCAGGCTGGTGGCAGGGCCTGGCCCCTTTTTCCAGAACCTGCCGGCCTGCTGACCTTCTGTGCAGGTTAGAGGTCCCCTCCCTGGCCGTGCCTCATGCTCGTCTCCCCTTCTCTCTGAAGTCTAACTTCTCCCTGGCCATCCTGAATGTGGGGGCCCCAGCGGCTGGCATGAATGCGGCCGTGCGCTCGGCGGTGCGGACCGGCATCTCCCAGGGCCACACGGTGTACATCGTGCATGATGGCTTTGAAGGCCTAGCCAAGGGTCAGGTGGGTCCGGCTGGGGCAAACAAGTGAGGACTTGGGCGTGTGTGTGCAGACTTGGGGCGTCTCCTGTGGAGGGCCGGCTGCTAGAGGTGGAGGCCGAGGCCTGGGTCCATGTGTCGGTGCCCACCCAGGCCTGGGTACTCAGCTCTGCCTGCAGCGTGATCCCCAGCACTGGCTGGCCCCCGGGCACAGGCCCACCCCTGGGGGGAGTTGGCCAGAGGCTCAGACTGGCCCCTGAAGCTGCATCTCCTCCTGACAGGTGCAAGAAGTAGGCTGGCACAACGTGGCCGGCTGGTTGGGACGTGGTGGCTCCATGCTGGGGACCAAGAGGTGAGCTGCCTGCTGTGGGTACCTGGGGGCAGGAGGGCCAAGGCGCAGTCTCCAGGCCCTGCAGGTGGGAGCGGCAAGGGGACCCCAGCCCAGGGCCCTGGGCTCGGCCCCTCTTCTGGCTGGTGATCTGTGCAGAGCAGGCTTCCCTGCCCTTCCAGGCTGGCCCTGCAGCCCACCTCCTTTGAGCACCTGGGAAGAGGAGGTGGGAACGGCGGTACCTGGGGGCAGGAGGGCCAAGGCGCAGTCTCCAGGCCCTGCAGGTGGGAGTGGCAAGGGGACCCCAGCCCAGGGCCCTGGGCTCGGCCCCTCTTCTGGCTGGTGATCTATGCAGAGCAGGCTTCACGCCTCCTGCCTGGGGCTTCCTGGCCTGAGCTCAGCTGTGTAGGGCAGCCTGCTCTGGCAGCCCCATGCCCACGGTGGGCTCTCCGTGGCAAGGAAGCTGGCCTAGTGTCTGTCACTGCCTGGCCAGGCCAGGCAGCCTGAACCGTCACCACTCTGGTTGTGGCTATGGGCCTGTCTGATGGCTTTTGTCCCAGGACCTGAGACCCTTCTGTGGGCATGGGGAGGGCACAGTCACCCTGTGTGCTACAGGGGAAGTTGCTGAGTCCTGAGCCACTGAATGGCTGCAAGGGCCGGAGGAGGCACCCCCTCCTGCTGCTGAGTGTTGGGCGAGAAAGCCTCGGGCAGGAAGGGGTGGCCCTGGGGAGCCCAGGGGGGTGGGGGGTTCACTTGGTTGCCTGGCCCATGCCTGGTGATGCTGCGTGGTGCCCAGGTGGCTCACGCTGGGCCTGCGTGCCCCTCTCCATGTGAAGCCACAGCGTCACATCCAGGGTGTCGCAGTGACCGCTGACTGGCTCGGGGAGCGGCCAAGGCAATGCTCTTCTGTGATCAGATGCAATCTGGACATGCGTCCCAGGCGTTGCCTGTTCACACGGATGTGTCTCACTGCAGGACCCTGCCCAAGGGCCAGCTGGAGTCCATCGTGGAGAACATCCGCATCTATGGTATCCATGCCCTGCTGGTGGTCGGCGGGTTTGAGGTGAGGGCTGCCTGCGGATGAAGAAGCCTCGGGGCACAGGAGACCCGAGGTGTCCTCCCGCTGAGGGGCCCGTCCGGAAAACCTGTGTGCCGGCTGGGGTGATGCAGCGGCCAAGAGGATCAGGGTTTTAAGTGTGGTGTGTGGGCTCAGGAGCGTTCTTTACTTTCTCCAGAAAGCTTCCCAAGGTTCCAGTTAACCCCGGTGCTGGGGAGGGGCAGGGGAGGAAGGGGACTTGGAAGTGAGAGGACGAGGAAGAAGGGAGGCGGAGGAGGCAGAAGTGCAGGTGCGGGATGGCATCGCTTACATGGTGTCCTGGCACTGGGCAAGCTGTCACTAAATAATAAATGAATGACAGCCCTTCCCCCTTGCCCTCCAAAGCCAAGCCCCACTGCAGGCTTCATGGAGTGGATCTGGGGTCAGAGTGGGTTGGAGGGGCCTCCTGACCCTCGTTAGAGTCCAGTTTCCCTGGGAGGCGTCCCGAGATGACACCAGGCTGACTGCCTGGCCCAGCCCCAGGGGATTGAGCAGGTGGGTCCTGGAGTCCAGCACGGGGCACGTGACAGGTCAGCAGGGAGCAGGGCTGGGCAGCCGCCGGCAGAGCCTGTCCCTGGCCCACCGTGGCCTCGGTGCTGCTCTTGACCTGCCCCCTGTCCCTACTGCTGCAGGCCTATGAAGGGGTGCTGCAGCTGGTGGAGGCTCGCGGGCGCTACGAGGAGCTCTGCATCGTCATGTGCGTCATCCCAGCCACCATCAGCAACAATGTCCCTGGCACCGACTTCAGCCTGGGCTCTGACACTGCCGTAAACGCTGCCATGGAGGTACGGGGCTCCTGGACCCCTCCTGCCATGCCCAGGCCCTTGTGGGGTGGGGCTGAGCCTACGGAGGCTGCTGGAGGGGACAGTGCGCGGTGAGCACCCGGGAGGGCTGCCAGGGTTGGGGTTGGTGGGGCACAGGCCCGGGTGAAGGGGCTCAGCTCCCTGCCATAGCCACTTCCAGGGCCGGGGGTCTGTGTTGTTCCTTGCGACTGTGATGAGCTCAGATGGGGAGACCGAGGCGGGAGTGTCCCTGCCCCAGTGCTGGGTAGCCTAAGAGTAGTGCCTGGCCTCTGTCCATGGTGCCGGGGACACCTCTGCCTGCTCAGAGTGTGTGTGTGCAGGCCGCCGTCCCCTGTGCCCTGAGGGTGGGGTCACCTGGTTGAGAACCCCCGGTCCTGCGGGGCCCACGTGGGAGGTGGGCCCAAGCCTGGCGCTGCTGACTCTCTGGGTGCGTCAGCCCCAGGCTGGCTCTGGAGACACAGGGCTCCCGGCAGGGTAGCCATGCCCATGGCCTGCAGGGAAGGGTGGGCACCTGGAGGACCCCTGACCCCCCTTGGCCCCTAGAGCTGTGACCGCATCAAACAGTCCGCCTCGGGGACCAAGCGCCGCGTGTTCATCGTGGAGACCATGGGGGGTTACTGTGGCTACCTGGCCACCGTGACTGGCATCGCTGTGGGGGCCGACGCCGCCTACGTCTTTGAGGACCCTTTCAACATCCATGACTTAAAGGTGAGCCCAGCCTGGCCCCTGCTGCGACAGACTCGCCGGCACGCCAGCCTGGGCCCCAGACACTCAGGCCGGCTAGTGCAGGGCAGGGCCCGGGCAGGCAGGACTCATAGCCCAGTGCTCCTGCTGGCCCTGGGTCGCTGGTCAGCCTGGAATTCCCTCCCCACAGTCCTCTGGCTCATCCGGCCCCTCCCACAGGTCAACGTGGAGCACATGACAGAGAAGATGAAGACAGACATTCAGAGGGGCCTGGTGCTGCGGTGAGGCTGCCGTGGGTCCCCCGCCACAGCTGGGCTTCCAACCCTCGGGGCTAGGGGCAGGGCTGCTGAGGAGTGGCGGGGCAGGAGAAGGCAGGAGGGGTCCTTGGAGCGGGTGGGCGAGGGCGGCTTTCCTGGGAGCTGGCACTCCCTCTCCCGGGCCTGGCCCAGCGGGGACTCAGGATCTGGGGGAGACCTGGACTCGTTCCCCACTGACTCAGGCCCTGCTGTTCTCAGGAACGAGAAGTGCCATGACTACTACACCACAGAGTTCCTGTACAACCTGTACTCCTCAGAGGGCAAGGGCGTCTTCGACTGCAGGACCAACGTCCTGGGCCACCTGCAGCAGGTGTGGGGCAGGAGTGAGGCTCTGAGAGGCCTGCCCCTCTTCCCTGCCACCATCTGTCCCCGGGCCCAGGGGTCCCAGCCCTCACAGGCACCCACGGGCACTCCTGGCAGGCCCTCGGGCACGTGTGCCCTTCCCCGGTGAGGTCTCATTCCAAGAAGGGCTGGCTGGGGCTGGGGCCGGGGCCAGGACATTCACATGCTGAGCCCAGCCCCCCACCCCGGCCGGGCCTCCTGCGGCCACCTCCGCCGAGCCCCTCACCTAGACCCCGGCATGCTCCCTGCCCTGTGGTGGCCCTGCAGGAAGCCTGTGTCCTGGGGTTTTCTGAGCCAGGGAGAGGGAGTCAGAGTGGCTGGGGATGGGGCCCAAGGTGGGGCCACTGGCTGCCCATGCAGGAGCCCAGGGGTCATTTGACTTGGCCAGGGGGCAGCCGACTGCCGGCCTGGGGAGGCAGCTTCTGGCCTGGACTTGGAGCTGGAGAGAGCAGGCAGGGTCCTCGATGCGGGAACAGACGGGAATTGTGCAGGGGTTGGAAGGAATGGGTGTTCAGAAGCTGCCTGGGAGGCTCCCCGCGGGGACCCTGTCTGCACTGGGGTTGGGCCTCCCCTCTCCTTGGCCCAGGGAGCCCAGGGCAGCTCCAGGAACCGGGCCTTGCCTGTTTCCAGGGCGGCGCTCCAACCCCCTTTGACCGGAACTACGGGACCAAGCTGGGGGTGAAGGCCATGCTTTGGTTGTCGGAGAAGCTGCGTGAGGTTTACCGCAAGGGTAGGTGGTGGGTGCGACCCGAGGCCTCACTTCGCCCTCCCCTGGCTCCCTGGGGCAGGGCCCGGCCTTGGAGGGCTGCCACGTGCCTCTGTTTGCAGGACGGGTGTTCGCCAATGCCCCAGACTCGGCCTGCGTGATCGGCCTGAAGAAGAAGGCAGTGGCCTTCAGCCCCGTCACTGAGCTCAAGAAAGACACTGATTTCGAGTGAGTTCCACTGAAGCCTCGTGGAGGCGGGTGGGGCTGAGGGGTGGCCCGACTGTCCCCAAGGCAGGTGTGCCAGGCCCCGCCCCGCTCACACCCTGACCCCGCAAGGCCTCCTGGGCCCCCATGCCGCGGTTCCCGCCAGGCCATGGAGAGCAGGGACCATGCCCAAGTCTTCAGAGCGTGACACTGGGCAATACTTTTGGGTGGGCATGGGGGCACAGCATGGGCAGCCAGGATTGGGCATGCCTGAGAGCGGCTGTGGCTGACTCTGTGCTGTGCCTCCGAGGGATGGGGACCCCAGACCTGTCCCAGAGGCCGCAGGGCTCCACGGATATTGAGATGTTCAGAGGGAGGGGCATACCCAGGCCGCAGGGTCGGGGGGTGCGGGGAGTTGGGGGCATGGCCTGAAGAGCTGCCCTGACACGACTCCCCATCATCCCCCCATCCCTGTCCTGCACAGGCACCGCATGCCGCGGGAGCAGTGGTGGCTGAGCCTGCGGCTCATGCTGAAGATGCTGGCACAATACCGCATCAGCATGGCCGCCTACGTGTCAGGGGAGCTGGAGCACGTGACCCGTCGCACCCTGAGCATGGACAAGGGCTTCTGAGGCCATGCCCCTGCCCCTCCCCGGCCCCCACCCATGCCAGCTGCAGCGCCAGGGCTCAGATGGGGCCCGGGCTGTTGTTTCTGGAGCCTGCAGGCAGGTGGAGGCTGTGTCCCTGCTCAGCCCAGCCCCTGCCTCTATCCCTGGCCACCCGCCAGGCCTCCCTGGGGCTGGTCTTGAGACCAGCCTGCCAGGCCCTGCAGCAGGAGGACAGAGAGTCCTGGGGCATCCACCTTCCTGCCCAGGGGACGTGGGGCTGTCCGTGTTTGCAGTCCGATGTCCCCTGGCTTTGGTGCCCCATGGGCCCCAGCCTCTCCCCACTCTGGGCTCGCTCACAAGGGCCAGCCCTCGCCCTACCTGGCCTGTAGGCTGCCGGTGCCTGGGTTGTGTTGAGAGGGGGATGCCCTTGGCCCTGCCTCACTGTGACCTGCTCCTGCCCACGTGCAGCACCTGTCACCTTTTCTAGAAATAAAACCACCCTGACCGTGGGGTGCATCGCTCTCTGGAGAGCACAGCCTGCGGAACTCTTGGAGGGAGAGGAGCAGCACCACACGGCCAGCCCAGTGGGCAGCGGCCCCCAGGGGTGGAGGGCCCTCTGGCCAGTGCCTGGGCCAGGCCAAAGGGACATGTGCCCTGGGAGGCCACAGGTGCTCTCCAGGACTCCCTGGGGGCCACCAGGGTGACCTGAGCGCCCCCCCGTCCTCCCCTGGGGGCAGAAGGGTACAGTCTCACTTCTCTGTCTCCCCAACCTCAGCCTGAGTGGGGGTCTCCAACCTGCAGGCTGGTGGCTGGCTTGAGCCAGCATCCAGGAGACACCGATGGTGGACACGGGGGAGGGGAAGACAAGGCGGCACAAAGCTGTGCCCACCAGGGGCTAGGGCTGAGTCCCACAGGTGGTTTGGGGTGGTGGACGCCCTGCTCGCAGGATGCCTGTTAACCTTAGCGTCGAAGCCCACGCTCTGCACCACCCACGGCTCTGCAGCACCAGGGTGGCAGGTGCTTGCCCGAGAAGGTTGCTTTCTTCCCACAGTGCCACCCTGGGGATGTGGTTTCGGGACACAGGTGTCTCAAGGGAGACCCTGGCTTGGAGGGGCCTAAAGGCCACATTGAGGGTCCCTGGGCAGTCTCCTGGTTGAGCTCAGGCCAGAGGGGTGGCTCTGGGGACCTTCCTGCCCTCAGGCACCTTGATATTCCCAAGAGCCCCTCACTGTGTTGGCCCTAGTACCAGAGACCTCCAGATTGCTTAACTCTGGAGCTGGGGTGGAGGGGCCCACACCCAGGGGCCTTCTCGTTCATTCTGAGTGGGGCCGTCCTGGGGCCAGGCCCAGGAGGGGACAGTTGTCCAAGGACAGTGCTCCCGGGTCTGCAACTCTGTCTCAAAGGAACAGAGAAACAGGTTCACAGGCCCGGAGAACCACATGCATGTTTTGGGGGGCTCCGTTGTGTCACACCGTCTGGGATCAGGACTCAGTTCTGAGTAGACCCCCCTCGGCCTGCCCTGCCTGATGAGGTGTTAGAACCTGTTCAGCTGCCACTCAGCTGCTGCACCCAGGTAGTGGCCTGGGGCTGATGTCCGGGACAGTGGCCGCCTCCCTCCTGGGCGACGTGCCGTGGCCAGCGCCTGCGACAGGCCCACTCTGGCTGCATGGAGTTGGCGTTTCTGGCATTTCAGGCGGAGTGATGCAGCCTCCTGGGCCCTTGGTCCTCCTCTGTGAACTGGGTGAATGGGACACAGTGTGGTGCCCATGCCTGCTTGGCTTGAGAACCCACTTCTGGGGTGACTTGGGGAGGAGTGGAGTGGGACTGTGGGGTACCCGGGCGGGACGTGCTTCTGGCCGTCTTCCATGGCTGGGGGCATTGGGTGAGGAGGTGACGGGAGGGGGAGCGGCAGGAGGCTGAGGGTGGAGGCAGCAATGGTGGGGGTGGGGACGGGGGGGCGGGGGAACCGCGGGGCTGAAGGCAGGCAGCTGCCCCACGGTCCCACCCAACTGTCCCAACCAAGGTGTGCACGGTGTGTGGCAGGAGGGCGCTGGTGTAAGCCCTGCATGCCCACAGCAGCCCACGTCGGGGGAGTGGAAGGGGATTCAATTTAAAACGACTTCAATCATTGCAAGGAAGCACTTTACTGAGGGCGCCGGGTGCCCACCCCACAGTCCCAGGGAGGCAGACACAGGCCTGAACTGTCCACCCTCCATGTCCCAAGTGGTGACTCCACTCCCCACCGCTCAGAGATCACGCCCCTTCTGGAGGGATCGCACCCCTTGTGGAGAGCTTGCACGGGTGAGTGACTGTCTTCGCCCTGGGCTTCCCCAAGCCCAGCAACAGTGACTGCCCCAATGCTGCAGGTGGCTCTGGTGACGATCACACTGCATGGCCTTGAGCTTGGGAGAGCAGTGGCCCGCACACGTGGTCACGCATCACCGCTTGGCAGAGGATGGGGACATCTCACGGAGATCTGGGTCCCAACCCCACACAGGACAAGGGCCCAGGGAGCTGGCTTTCCTACACTCCAGCTGGGAGGCTGACTCCCCATCTCACGTGAATGCTTCCTTGGTTTTGGGGGTACTAGGAAGGTCCCCAGGGCCGCGGGTCACTGCCCAGATCGTGGCATCCTCATAAGACTTGGAACTTCCCAGAGGAAAGAAAACCCCTCTCAGATGCTCCCGGGACTCCCCTAGTCCAGCTGCTTCCTGTGCCAGGCCCAGCCCCCAGAGCACACAGGCCTGTTCCTCCACAGCCTCACAGCTGAGGCCCCCTGCAGTTCTTCACAGGAGAGAGAAAGGAAGGCGCACCTGCCCAGCCTGGCCAAGAAAACAAAACCCTCTCCCGTGGATGCGGGAGGCTGCTGCCTTCCTGCTGAGAGCAGCTCAGGGCAGATGTCCCTATGGACGCCAGCGTTCTGGAAGTCTCCCTTGCTCAACAGAAATCTATCCAAGGACCAAGGGCTGGAATCAGCAAAGTCATTCGTGAATACCTCCTCATTCTGCCGAGAAACGGCCCTTGCTTTCAGAAAGACTGTCACGACCATTGGGAGATGTCACCTCCAGATCAACCTTGGGAAAATCTTTTATTAGGGAGGACAACCTGCAAAATCCTCCCTTTAAGAGCCCAGGCCAGCCCAGAACCTCCAGACCACAGAAGGGGAGTCCTGGGGACATTCTGGTGTGGACAGGCATCTCCACCGCTCCAGCTAGCCAGCACTTAACACCCACTCCTGCCCTCGGCGGATGTGGCAAACCAGGGAGGCTTTTGTGTGCAGCCAGGGCTGTGGCAACCACCCTTCAGCTCCTGGGGCCTGGGGAAGACACTGGGGTCCCCGTGGACGGTGGAGCGGCGCTCAGGCCCTGTGGTCACTCGGCGTGCTCTTGCACCTCCTCCCGACGCAGGGCCTGCAGCCGGCTGCCCACAGTCAGCTGCACGGCCTCCAGCCCCTCTGCGTCCAGCTCCCGCAGCAGCAGCAGGATGGCAGTCAGGACGTTCTGGGGGTAGAGAGGGGTGCGGACTAAGCCTACCAAGCACTGTGAGGCTGCTTCCCTCCACAAGGGCTGGGGCCTGGCCAGCGGCACCCCACCACAGAGCACCTGGTTCCTGCGGCGTGGGTCCAAGCAAATGACCATTCGGCACATACCGAGAATCTGAGCAGAGGAGGAGCCCCGCCTGTGAACACGTGTGTGGCACTTCTTCCACGTGACTCATGTTGCCCTCAGCCCAGCAGGGTCCGGGCCCACATTCCACAGACTAGGAGACCAGGAGAGGCTGAGGGGCCAGGACAGCTCTGTGCGGGGCATGTGTGACACGTCTGTGCACATTCACAGACCCACACACGCAGCTTCCCCGTGGGGCGCAGCTCTTCAAGGCCCTGTGAGGCTCCATCCTCCCTCCCCATGATTTCTGTGCCGTGGGCAGAGGCAGCAGCAGCCACCTAGCAGCCCCTGTCACTCACCCTGCTCCTGTGGCTGCTTGAAGCATCTCTGGGTGAGAAGGAAGGAAACTGGTCCTGGGAAGGGGGCTTCAGGCCAAGTTCACCCTGAGCACTGCTGGGGAGAGGAGACAAAGGTGTGTGAGGGTCAGGGGGCTCGTGGCACTGGAGGCCTCTGCAAACCCTGTCTGCAGGTCACATCCAAGCAAAGGACAGGCTCATACAAATCCCACCTGGCACACGGGGGGAAGAGAAGGGAGGCGACTCCCATGAGGTCAGGAGCTACAGATGGCAGCTCCTGCACGGCCCGGCACTTCATCTGTGGGGCATCCTCCCTGAACCCTGGGGCTCCCCAGCTGTAATACCTTCCACCGGGGCCTCGGGGGCAGGGTGGGGGGCACCTGTACACAAACGCCAGGGAAGAGCTCCTGACCACGGGGTCAAGCCCTGTGCCAGACAGCAGATGCCTAACGGAGATCACATCCCAATGCCCCCACCACAGGCACCAGCAGTGGGTGTGATCTGCCAAGCAGGAGACAAGCGCCCAGCTTCTATCAAACATGTTTGTGACGCACAGCCCACTGCCCTGGGAGGCGCCGGTATCTCACTGCAGAGTCAGCCCTGTGGCCCCTCCACGGCCCCTGGGCCCAAGGCTGTACGGACACAGATGGCTGTGCCCACAAACCATTCCAGTGACTGTGGCCTAGGCCACACCCCCCACCAGGGGCTCCCTGCACCTCACAAGCTCTGGTGCTGCGAGCCTTCTCTGTGTCAGGGCATGGGGCCTGGCTCACCCCCTTCTCCTGCTCCCTGGAATATCTGCTGTTGGGCAAAACATGGACCTGCCACTGAAATCACTACCTGGGCACTGAGTCACTCCCAGAGAATATGGATGAGAACGGACACTCGCCCTGGATAATCCCTCTCCCTCACTTCCCAGAGAGGCAGCTCACTGGAAGCCGCATTCGCTCCCCGTGGGAGGACCCTGGGGACAGGGAAGGGCGGAGGCCCCGCTGCCCTCCAGCCTCACATCGCCTCCTCCTCGCTGTCCAGCGCGTCCTGGCCGGTCTCAGCGGCGGAGCTGAGGGAGCTCAGTGTGAAGCATGGCTTGGGGCCGCCGTGGCCTGTGCCCTCTCTCTCCGGGGCGGCGGTGATCTCCTCTCCCTCACTCAGTGCACGGGACAGCTCCTCCTCCGTCACAGCTTTGGGATGAAGGACAGAAGACAGCATGAGTGGCCTCACCCACATGCAGGCCACACGTGCTGCAGCTCCCGTCCTCACTGCAGCCTCAGGCACAGTCTGCTTGTGAAATGCATGCACGTGTATCCACCTCCAGGGCCAACTCCCAGAATAGGAGCCGATCCCCAGCCCGACACAGGCCGATACACAACAGAGGGTGGAGGGCTGCTCAGGAATCTAAACACCAGCCTTGGCCAGAGGCAAATACTCATCAAAACCTCAACTAAGACACAACAGAAAAAGGAACAGACCATACTGAATTTATTCCATTTCACTCACGTATCAATTTCCCTGAAGTTATTAATATTAATAAAATTGGGAGAAAATATTAGTGCCCGTATAGCTGACAAGGATGAGAAACTAGCGTGCTGAGAATGCCAAGGATTAACAAACAGCATGAAACCGTGGCCTGGAAAACTGCACTGGTGCTGGCGCTGGCCAGAGGAGGCATGAGCGCCTCCAATAGGTGGAGTGCCGCAGCGGGCACTGCGGTGCTGGGACAGCCCCTCCCCACGGCGGGAGCACACCGGCACAGCCACCCGAGGTTCACAGTGGCCCGTGGAGCCTGCCCAGTCCCTGTGCACCAGTGCGACGCTGCTTGCCAGATACTGACGCCCCCGCTCGCCATGGCGCATGGCAATGGTCAGAGCAGCACTGCTACTCACACAAGCCAAAGAAGGAACCCTTGTGCTTTGCCACCAGGTCCTGCCGTCGCTGAGGGATACATAAACTGTCACAGTCACAGGAGGGACCCTATGCTGCGCTGCTGCATTCAGGTGGCGGGATCAAGAGACACAGAAGCAGGGGAAGGGCCTCTGAGGAGACTTCACAGGCACATCTGTGTCCCACGAGACCAGGCATTTGCAGAAAAGGAGAAGAGGAAAGAGGGCTGGGGAAACCCCCTGCCAGGGACCGTTTTGCGAGGGCCGGGGACCCCACTGCGGCCACCTACCCTGGTTGTCCAGCTTCTGTAGGCGCGGCAGGGTGCGCAGCACGGTCATGCGGTAGCGGTGGGGACTGGCGCCGCAGCACGGGTTCTCGGCCAGCCACAGCACCCTCAGACGCGGCAGCCCCTTCAGGTAGAAGAGCTCAGCCAGGCTGGAGATACGGTTCCTCCGCAGGTACAGCTCGCTCAGGCGCTGGCACCGGCTCACAGGCTCCAGGGTGGAGATGCTGTTGACACTGCATGGAGACCAGCAGTCAGTGAGGGATGAATCTCCAGCCCCAAGAACAGGCACTCACGGGATCTGTGTCCCTGCCCCCGCCTGAGAAGCCCAAATTGGATGTCATGAGTCATGTGCAGCAGGACCTGGGCCGAGGAGAGAGCTGTAGGAAGGCCGGGTCCTGAACTCAAAGGCAGACTGGGTGGACCCTGCCAGCAACAGCCCCTCGGCCCCATGCTCCGCATCAGCTCCTCAGGGCGCTAGAGTGGGAGGTACGGGATGTGGCCCTCCTTCACGGGCCAGGAAAACTAAGGCCTCTCAAGGGACATATCATGTTGCCCCAAAGCACGGAGTGCCCAGAAAAACTCATGGCAGAAAACACGAGCCAGCTCCACGTGACACGGAAGTGAGCACGGACCTTCCAAACCCCGGGGTGGAAGCGGCAACACTGGGGATGGGCCTCATTTCCATTCTAGAGAACGTGGACACGTCAGAGAAGTAGAGAAACACAGGAAGCCTGGAGCGGAGACCTAAAGGCTTCACCCGACAGCGTGGGGTCCGTCCCCTCCATCAGCGAACACGTGGAGCTGCTCCCGCAGGCCCTCAAAGGTGCGGAGCGTCCGCCCACCGAGAGCCAAGGCCCCCAGCCTGGAGGGTTGAACTCGAGTCCTGCAGGCGCCTGGGAAGGGGGCGGTCACTAGGCCGGTGCTGAGCCCGCCTCCCCATGCCACCCCTTCACTGGGTGTTTCCCAGGTATCCTTTCACACAGCTCCTAGCTCTGAGGCCGCCCCATTTTACCAAGAGCAAAACTCAGTCTGTGGGACCCTTTCCAGGATGGAGTCTGCCCCAGGCACAGGCAGCAGCTGATGTGTGGACCACACCCATGGCCTCAAGCTACCTGCTCTGCTCCAGTGCAGTCGGGCGTGGTGTGCAGTCGGGCGTGGTGTGCAGTCGGGCGTGCAGGCACCACACACCGGAACTCAGTGAACACCCTCCGGGTCCTGTCCCTCCTGAGACGCGATAGAAATGGCCCCGCACATGAGAGGCCTGATGCTCGGAGGCCCTGCGGCCCCTGGGCAACTCAATGCACTGCGGGCATAGGCTGGATCCACAGCCCCGCCCCAGCTTCCTGCCATCGTGGGAGCCACAAGCTCCACCTTTCCCTGTCAGGTAAGGCTTTCGGAGGCAGAGCTGAAATCCCAGCCTCACCGTAAATGTCGCCTGACTAGTGAAACGAGCCCTGCAGCAGGCACGGACATCCCTGTTCAACCTCTGAACTCAGGCTCCATCTCCTCCTTGTCTCCCTGTGGGGTGGGCACTTACAATATCTCTATGTTACAGGAAGGAAACTGAGGCACAGAGAGGGCCACGCCTCGCCCAAGGTTAGCCAGCCGATAGGCAGGAGGGCTGAGATCTGGCCCAGGAGCATGTCTCCAAGCCCATTTCATTCATCGGTTCATTCAGCAAGACTCGGGCAGGACAGGCTGATGCCCGCGCTGGGGATGCCCGAATACCAGATGGACTGGCCTCAGCCCCTGGCGGGCAGCAGGCTGGGCACTGGCATCACCATGGCGATGCCAACCTCGGAGGGTGTTAGAGGATGGGCAGGGGCTGGCCTAGCCCGTGGCTGCCTGTGAAATCAAGAAGGTAGGTCACAGGGATCAGGGGCCTGCAACAGCTACTCTCAGAGGGCAAGCCCTGGAGCCTTCCGAGCTGCCAAACAAAAGGGTGGGCCTTCCCCACAGGGTTTAAACCCTTGTGAGCTTTGAAATGCGGAAACCCAGAGAAGGTTCCCACCCAGCGTCTGGTGGGCAGCGGTGAGCCATGAGCGTCCGCTCCCTCCCGGGTCACACAGTAGGCAGGAGGGAATTCAGGGATGAAGGAAGCTCTTCTCTTCCCCAGAGCCCCACATACGCCCCAGCTGCCTAAAACTCCAGTAACATTGGTTCATTCAAGGTTCCCTTAGTCTGTTGGGAGGGCAGTGACCACAGTAGAGGGGCACAGGTCGTGGGGTGCAGAGAAACGGGTGAGCAGTGGTGGCACTGGGGGGAGAAGAGGCCAGGACCCTGGGGGTCTTGGGCAGATGTGGCCACTGCCAGGGCACTCAGGACAGGCCACCGACTGGCCCAGTGAACACAGCGATGGCTTATCGGAGCACACAGGCCAAGGGTGGGCAGCGGTACAGCAGGGCAGGCAGGGAACAGGAGCTATCAGGAGGCCCAGGTGAGGCTCTGAGGAAGGAGGGCAGACATGGGGCCACCGGGTAGACCCAGCTCTCGCGGTCCCGGCCCCTCCCCTTCTGGAAGCCGCCCTCAGTCTGTGCTGGAGGTTTCTAGGTTATGTCACAGCACTGGGTCCCACGGGAGGGACGTGAGGCTCTGCCCCGGCTTCCAGGCCCCAGGCTGAGCATGACGGCAGGAGCGAGGTACCTGAGCGTGATCACCTCCAGGCTGGGCATCTCCCGGCAAATGGAAATCTAGGAGGAAAAGAGCATGACTAGCAAGCACGGCCCAGCAGGGCATCGCGGCCACACTGCCGTCAGCCACAGAGAACTGTCGCAGCCATGGCCAACCCACTTCCGCGGCCTGAGGGGCACAGCCCTGCTCAGCCAGTGTGCCCAGGGTGAATGCCCATGAGCATGCCAGGCTCCCCTGATGCCACCTTGCAGCCCAGACACCCCGCAGACTGAAGGAGAAATGTGAGGCTCCTCCTTTCACGCACTCTCTCTTTATTACATTTTACAACAGCATCGTTGCTGTCAGATGCTGCCAGCAGTAGAGACAGAGCACTCATTACTTTAGATGTCCTCAAAGGACATCAGGTA
>NW_012117154.1:7983090-7984695 GCF_000951035.1 Colobus angolensis palliatus
AAAAAGAAAAAAGGAAAGAAAGAAACAATTGGTATGCAATCCTTGTGTAAGTTGGAAGTTGGGGACATTTTGGACTGAGAAAGAATGAGGGAAGAGAAGAAAGAAATCTTTTCACAGACGCACACGCTCAAGTTCTCCCAGCAGGGCTTGTTCTCTGCCCGCCTTTGGGGTAGCGGTGGGGGGCACAAGGCTAGATGTGACCAAGAAGAGGGGGTGCAGACCTTCAACTTCCCCTTAACAAAGTAAAACAAACCCTCCTCTGTGACCTTTCCAGGTGAGAGCAAGTTCCAAACTATTGCTCCCCTCCTCTGTGACCAAGTGACAAAGGGCGTTTCATTTATGTTGACGGGAACAGCAAAATAAGCCTGGCACTAGAGAATTGCTTTTCCATTAGTGGTTCTGCATAACGAAATCCGCTAAGTAAACAAAGTACCAAGTGTGGGACTGAACTGATAGGGACAGTTTTGTCAACTTAAAAATTCTCTTGGGGAAGAAGCTACAACATTTGGGACTGAGGCCATTTGGAGATGATCAGAGCAATACTTACATCTGTGAGGCGGCTGCCCCTGTGGAGAGAAAAGATACTTTAATTTTGTTAAAGTTGAATAAAAAACACTGAAGACAAAAATTCCAAAAATTACCGATGACTCCCTACAAGCCTTAAGATTCTAGGATTTTAATGGCATGGCAAAAAAGGAAGGTTGCCCAGATAACCGGCAAAGGTGTAAACAATTGTTTTACTTGATTTTCAACTACACTGTATGACGTTGGGTTGGCACCTTTTAGATAAGGAGCAGCAGAGCCATTGGTAAGATGTGAAAAGATGAACTGTTCCTCATGGTCCCTGAATAGCAGAAGGTTAATTTCTCTCACTGACAGACATCAACAAGGGCGTCTTTATAAGAGACCAAGTTCGACGGGTGAACAGGCAACTTATGAAGCAAACTTTAAAAGCCTGAAATAGGGTTGTTGTTTCTTCCAGCTTAGTGAGAGTACTGACCACCCCGGGCAAAACAAAGAAATGCATTATTGAAAGCAAATGACACAGGGGAATTGTAGCCAAAACACCAGATGTGCCAGGGCAGAGAGAAAAGCTTTTTAATTAACAGGGAAGAGCTCACTCTGGGCAGTATGGGGATACCCCTGGGAGGAAGCTCTCGCTGACCCCCACGCCCCGCCTGCACAGTTGACAGGGCGCAGCGACTCCGCTGAGTCCCCAGGGAGCCCTGGAGATCGTGCGGGCCTCAACTCCAGGCTGCCTCCTCTGGAAGCTCCTGGTCTTCCTTAGCCCAGTGAGACGCAGCCTTTGAGCCTTCATGGGTCCCACCGCACCCACGTCCCTTCCTATCACGTGCCAGGAGTACCCTTGGCACGGCCGCCCCCAGTACTGATTACCAACGTGTTTCCTGACTCAGTCCTCGAGAGCTCAGTTCTCTCTCCTATTCAACTTGGTCCCAGTGACCGCTGGCAACCCCAGACATCAGATCTGGCCCACAGGGCAGCCGGGGCAAAGGCGGGCCGGGAAATGGGGGGGCCCCGGCGACCCCGACCTCTGGTCTCCTCCCCTCCCTGACCCCTGACTCCTTCGCCGCCCTCGCCCCTGCA
>NW_012117154.1:7985330-7987035 GCF_000951035.1 Colobus angolensis palliatus
ATGGGCGGCCTGGGGCGCCCGGCTCTGACGCGATTCTAACGCGACCCCGGAAGCGCGCGGCGGGCCGTGGGTGGGTGCAGGTGACGGTCCCGGAGGCGGCCCCGTGAGGGCTGAGCTGCCGCTCCCAGGAACCGAGCGGGCTGGGCTCGGTCCCACGCGCACCATGGTCGAGTGCCTAGGCCCGTCTGTGAGCGCGGGCCTAGCGTGGATGGGATGGGCACTACACAGCTCCAAGTTAGGGGATTGAAACTCTTGGAATAAACCCAGGGCAGCCCTGGGGCTGTGTTGATTCCTTGTCTCCCTCCCTCCCAGCATTTACAGAAAAGACGCATTTATAGGAAAGACGTACGGGCAGGTCCAGCAGAGCCCTTACAAGCATTTCAGCCTTTTAGAAATCAGGTAAGACCCCTTAAACATCGTTACATGGGCCACAGTTACTTTAAAACAGGCATTCTGAAACCGCCTTTGCCAAAAATTGTATCAGTGAGAGAATGATGGCCCTGAAGGAGATCCGGCCAATCCCCATCTTGCCTTTGTCCTTGAAGCTGCCCTTAATTATTCCTGGATAAGCAAAGCTAATTTTGGGAGACATTTATAGTTTAAATGATAGCAGCCCTTCCTCAAAACTAAATAGCCTTTGTAAAGCTAATGAGACCATGGAAACTGCCTTTGCAAAAATGGTAACTGAAGAAATTATGACAGGGAAAGGTCTCCTAACGCACCCCATCTTCCTGCTATCCTCTAAACTGCCTTTGTTCATTCGTGGGTGTAGACCAGACTAGCCTTGGGAAGGAATTTAGTTTATAGATTAAACTCTGAAACAAAATTGATAATAGCCCTTTCCCAAAAAAACCCTTCTTGCCTGGAGACCGGTCTGCCTTTGTAGAACTAACAAATAAAGCTATGAGATGAAAAATTACAGTTTAGGGGCCGTGCAACCTCTGGCGGCAATAGTCTGAACCTCCCAAAATTGCTCCTGGGAATAACATCACTGTTGCAAAACTTAAGATCAGTGCTTGAAGCATTTTGTAGACCCTGCGTTCGGACACCACTTAGACGGATAATCTGGCTCAACCATTTGTGCGATCCCATCCAGGAACAGAAGTCAGCCAGAACTCATTTCGAACCACCATGATTTAATCTTCAACCTGACCAATCAGTACTCACCACTTTCTGAGCCCTACCCGCCAAATTATCCTTAAAAACGCTGATCCCTGAATGCTGGGGGAGACTGATTTGAGTAATAATAAAACTCCATTCCTGCACAGCCAGCTCTGCGTGAATTACTCCTTCTCCACTGCAATTCCCTTATCTTGATAAATCGGTTCTGTCTAGGCAGTGGACAAGGTGAACCCGTTGGGCGGTTACACCACCAGGCTAGAAGGATAGAGGAGCCTGAATTCTACTAAAGTGCAGGTGTAAACTTTCGTCAGCCATTATTCTGGAGGTCACAAGACAAGCTATTTCCCCAATTACTCCTGCAGATAACATCACTATTGCAGAACATCACTATTGTATCTTTTCAGGTTTATTGCACGTCTGACACGGATGGACCCAGCTAGATGTCTTGCCAACGGCTCCTGTGGCCCCACTCAGAAGCCATGCAGCACAAAAGGACCAAAAGGACAGCTAGATTTCATCTGGCACCCAACCAATCAGCACTCCCCATACCTCAGCCCCCTGCTCACCATCTCGCACCCAGCCA
>NW_012117154.1:7994088-7995976 GCF_000951035.1 Colobus angolensis palliatus
TGAGGCAGGAGAATGGCATGAAACCATGGGGCGGAGCTTGCAGTGAGCTGAGATTGCGCCACTGCACTCCAGCCTGGGCGACAGGGGAGACAACGTCTCAAAAAAAAAAAGAAAAGAGCTTAGTCCTCAGGTTGGTGTAAGATGTGAGATGACAGAAAAGCTCAGAGCAGTGTCTTCTGAGCGCTTTGCCACCGAGCAGGCAGAATGTTCAGTGCTAATGAGGCTGGAGCTGGACCCCAGCAGAGTGGTAGGGAAGCTCCAGCAGGGTTAGGGTGCGGGTGCTTGCGGGGGCACAGTGTGACGGCCACAGGCCTCAGCACTCTGGTGGGCTCACGGAGGCTCAGCTGGACCTACATCACACTATGTCACAGCCTCGGCCTCTGCCCAGCCCTGGGCCTCCCTTCTTTACAGGGGGTGAGTTAGGCACGCTGCTCCCCGATAAATCTCAGGGGGCCACAGACAGAGCCTGTTTCCCAGAGACATGGAGGGTGGGGGACACAGGAGTTGCTGTTGAGTCTTTGAAGCAAGGCCACCACCGCTGTCACCAGGCACACGGGGCCCACACCCGCTTTGTGGTTTCAGCCAGTGGGTCGGGGTTTCTGGCTCGCAGCCGGGGGTACTGCTGAGGACAAGGTACCATAGATCATCTGCTGCTCCCTCCTGCCCTGACAGCTGGGGGCTCTGCGGGGCTCAGCAGGGCAGGCTGACCCCCAACCCAGGGCAAACGCTATCCTGACACCTGGTGCTGAGTTCCAAGCACCCCAGGCCCCGTCCTTGTGTCTCCTTTCCTCCACCACCTTCGCCCCGTAGGTGACACCCCCAGTCCAGACCCCCTCCAGCCCGATGTCCTAGTCACCTGCGCTGCGTAACAAATCACCCCCAGACTTAGCAGCTCACAGGAGATGCTGCTGTCTCCCAGTTCTGAGGCTCAGGTGTCTGGAGCAGCTGAGCAGTGTGGCTGGGCTGGGCTGGGCCTCCTGGGAGGGAGGTGGGGCCGTCTCTGAGGACCTGGCTGGGGTCTCCCAGCTGCCCCACAAGGTGTCGGCGGTTGGCTTCGCTCTCTGCAACACGCCCTCCCGAGGAGTGAGGGATGAGGGGGGCAGGGAGAAGGGGAGAGGAGGAGAGAGACAAATGGAGAGTCAGCAAACGTGCTCCGGAGCTGAAGTTTTCATGATCTCAGAGCAACCACCTCTCCCCTGCCCATGCTGCTGGCCTCACCACCCACCTGGCACCACTTGGGGGCAGAACCCGGTCCACTCCACGACATGTCCCTGAGGCAAACTTTGGAACTGCTTGGGTGGCAGGTGCGGCGCACCCCTCCCAGGCCCCCTGGGGAACTCCAGACTTCTCCCTTGGCCTCGGGAGCCAGTGCGGTGGGTGGCCTGCCTGACCCCCGGCTGACCGAGGACCCCCGACTGGTGCTGCAGATGGTTCAGATCCCTGTGGCAGGTCAGAGCCAGGCCTGGGCGAAGGGACAGGCAGCGCGTGTTGATTGATATTTTTTCAGTGTCCTGAGAGGTCTTCAGGCCTTGTGGTCATTTCCAGCTTCGTTCTTGTCATTGCTGCTCTGGGAGCCGTCGGGGCAAGGGTGCCGGCATGGAGGGTTCATGGTGGCCACACTGGCTGCAGTCTTCACCCTGGAGTGGCATCCATCACTGTCCTTCCACATTTTAAGAGCAGTTCTGTTGTATAAGATGTTTCCAGAATGCAGATGACTCTGCATTCCAGAAACATGTAAAGAGATGAAAAGAAACATGTCTGTTCCCTCAGCCCAAAGCCCACTGCTCTAGACCACGTGTCTGCAAACTGCAGCCCGCTGGCCAGATTGGGCCCACCACCTGTTTGCAAATAAAGGTTTTTTTTTTGTTTTTTTGTTTTTTTTTTGAGA
>NW_012117154.1:7996392-7997541 GCF_000951035.1 Colobus angolensis palliatus
TCTGTCACCCAGGCTGGAGTGCAAGGGCCTGATCTCGGCTCACTGCAACCTCCTCCTCCCGGGTTTAAGTGATTCTCCTGCCTCAGGCTCCTGACTATAGGTGTCAGGCCTCTGAGCTCAAGCTAAGCCGTCATATCCCCTATGATCTGCCTGTGTACATCCAGATGGCCTGAAGTAACTGAAGAATCACAAAGGAAGTGAAAATGGCCGATTCCTGCCTTAACTGATGACATTACCTTGTGAAGTTCCTTCTCCTGGCTCAGAAGCTACCCCACTGAGCACCCTGTGACCCCCACCCCTGCCCGCAAAAGAACAACCCCTTTGACTGTAATTTTCCTTTACCTACCCAAATCCTATAAAACGGCCCCACCCCATCTCCCTTTGCTGACTATTTTCGTACTCAGCCTGCCTGCACTCTGGTGAAATAAACAGCCTTGTTGCCCACACAAAGCCTGTTTGGTGGTCTCTTCGCACGGACACGCGTGACAATAGGCATGCACCACCATGTCCGGATAATTTTTTGTATTTTTAGTAGAGACAGGGTTTCACCTTGTTGGCCAGGCTGATTTCATACTCCTCAAGTAACCTGCCCACCTCAGCCTCCCAAAGTGCTGGGATTACAGGTGTGAGTCACCACACCCAGTCTGCAAAGTTGAATTAATACTAGTGCACAGCTATGCTGTATTTGTTCATTTTCGCATTGCTATTTAAAAAACCCCTCAGATTGGGTAATTTATAAAGAGAGAGGCCTAACTGGCTCACAGTTCTGCAGGCTGTACAGGGGGCTTCTGCTTCTGGGGAGGCGTCAGGAAGCTTCCAATCATGATAGAAGGCAAAGTGGGCAGGCGTCTTACATGGCAGGAGTAAGAGAGAGAGACAGGGGCAGGTGCCACACACTTAAACGACCAGATCTCGCAAGAACTCACTGTTATGGGAACAGCACCAAGAGGACGGTGTTCAATCATTCATGAGAAACGCCTCCTTGATCTAATAACCTTCCATGCTGGGGATGACAATTTTTTTGACACAGAGTCTCGCTCTGTCACCCAGGCTGGAGTGCAGTGGCATGATCTCGGCTCACAGCAACCTCCCCTTCCTGGGTTCAAGTGATTCTCCTGCCTCAGCCTCCGAGTAGCTGGGATTACAGGC
>NW_012117154.1:7998351-8000157 GCF_000951035.1 Colobus angolensis palliatus
GCAAGGGCAGAGGCTAGGAGCTGGGACAGAGACCACGTGGCCGGCAAACCCCGCCGCAGCGACCATGCAGCCCTGTGCGGAGAGTTTGCTGCCCCTGTCTAGCTCGGGCCTCCCTCCTTCCTGGAGTCTCCTTTGAGGAGCCCACTGCCTGTCACCTGCTCCTGCGTCCCACTCAGGACCAGAGTGTGCCAGTGCCTGTGGCCCCGTCACTGCCTTTTTCTCCAGTTGTAATTTTCTCCTGCTGCCAGAGCAGGGGCCTTTTTCACCTGGGCCTCGTGCCCACACTGTGAGAAACACGTTGTGCCAAGTGCTTTCTCTCTGAACTCGAGAGGACTCGCAATGGAGATCCGTACCTGCCCTGTTCGGGTTTTATGGTCGCGTGTCCTCTCTTTTATGGGAAGAATATCGCATAATTGCTACTGCAGCAGTGTCCGGGCAGACAGACATGGCCCTCTGTGGAGTGTGCGGTTCTTCTCTAGAAAGGCAGGAGCCGCTCCCAGGGCGATGTGGGCCCGGCTATTTCATCAGAGACGGTCATCTTGGTGACTACTTCACCTTAAATAACGTTCCCACAGAGGCCCAGGATACTTGGAAACAGCGCCCAGCCCATCTCGCGGATGGCTCGGCAGTTATGACTGTCTTATAAAATATTAACTGCCCTGCAGTGTGTTTTCAGTTAACGAGATGGCTCTCCAGCCAGAAAGCACCCAAGGCAGGGGCACTGGATGGGGCTCTGCTGACACGGAGCGGGTGAAAGGGAGGGGGTCTTCTCTTCCTTTGCCTGTTAAGGAGGGTCTAAGACACCTGGCTGGGGATGTGGCTGGTGGTCGTGGAACACAACTCCTGCAGCGGGTGCCCATTGAGCACTTCTCGTTTGAGGGTGGACTGGACGGAAGACTGTGCCGTCCAGCAGGGCAGAGCAGCTGCTTGTGCGGCCCCAGGCACAGCTGCAGGTCTGTGGGGACACTGCTGGCCACTCTGGAGGGCAGCTTCTGGCCATGCTTGTGCAGAGCACAGTGTCCTGAGTACTGTCCTTCACCAGGGGCTCTGACCGCTTTCCCACCACTTTGCAGGTACCAGGATGGTGGGTTAGTGAGATGGTGGACATGCTTCAGCACGCGGGCACTGCTGGCTGGCTCATCTGCGGAGGGCCTTCTAGAGGCGTGTGCTCAGGGCAGGAGTCTGGGCAGAAGGCCTGCGCATCCAGGGAGGAAATGAGGGTGCGGGTCAGGCAGGAGTCGGGGGGCACCCTCCCTCCCCCCAGATCAGAGGCCACAGGGTCTCTTCACTTCCTGGACATGGAGGCCAGTGGGGCCCAGGAATGGCAGCCGGGTATTGCCCACTGGTGGCAAGGCAGGGGCGGACTGCGTGGCTTTGTGGGGTGAAAGGGCATCTGGGTGGTCTAGGCCATTTGGGAAAGGTGGGGCCCAGGAATGGCAGCCGGGTATTGCCCACTGGTGGCAAGGCAGGGGCGGACTGCATGGCTTTGTGGGGTGAAAGGGCATCTGGGTGGTCTAGGCCATTTGGGAAAGGTGCAGTCACCTTCTCAGGCATCAGAGGGCAGTCCCTGTCCCTCCCCAAGCCAGAGAGTGGGCACCACACAGGGTGGAGTTAGACATCCGTGGGGCCCGTGGCCAGCACCTGCCGTGATGGGGACTGCCGGGCTTGATCTTTCTGGCTGTTCTTGTCCCCTTCCTTGAGACAGATCCAGGGAGCAGGCCCTGAGCCTCCCCCAGCCTTGGGGTCCTGCCTCTCTCACTGGGAATGGCCCCTGGCTCTGGGGTCATATCTGGAGTGCTGGGGGAG
>NW_012117154.1:8006967-8012358 GCF_000951035.1 Colobus angolensis palliatus
GGGCGCTGGTGCAGGGGCACCGGTAGGGTTCGGGGCGCGGACTGGGGCTCCTAGTGTGTGCAGGGGCGCAGGGCGCTGACTCGGATCCGCGTGCAGTCTGTCCACGGGACGCCTTGCCGCTGGGGCGACCCTGTCCGGCTGGCGTGAGGGGACCGGGAGATGAGGGACTCAGCGGTCCTCGGCCCCTGCCAGTCCGCCGGGACCTCAGGGCTCGCTTCCGGGACGCTTATTTCCTCTGTCCCAGCACCCGCCTCTGCCTGTCCAGTCTCGGAAGGGCTGGCTTTCAGGCGGGGATTTCAGAGGATGCCCGAGCAACCTCCAGAGAGGGCAGGGCGGCCACACGGTGTACTGAGGGAGGGCAGGGCGCATCTGTCCCAGTCCTGCTGGTGCGGGAGGCCGGCCCTGCCCAGACAGAACCTTCCATTTCCCGAGGAATCTGCTGGGCTGGGCTGGGCTGGCTGGGGGCGGCAGGCACACCAGGATCCTCTCCAGTTGCCTGGTCCTAGGCTCAGGTGCAAATGAGTCTTCCTGAATTCGGCCCAGGTGGGAGTGATCTTCCCATTGCCACCCCTGCCATGCAGGGCCCCGGGGCTGAGGACGGGGTTGCTCAGTGGCTAACCCTGAAGGGCACCGAATGCTGCCCCAACCCACGCTCCCTCAGGGGCTCCACTGCACCCCTTTCTCCTGGGAAGAGCTCTGTGCAGGGTTGGGGTCTGGAAATCCACCCCACATGGGGCCTTGCCTTGCTCAAGCCTGCTTCATGCATCTGTCTTCTGGAAGTTCATTTCCTTCCTGAGTGCTCTCAACACTCACACCTGTGCCAGCTGCTGGTGGAGAATTTTAGCTGTGAACCAGGTGGCCCACGCTGTTCTCAGGTGACCCGTGAGAAAGGGATTAAGAACCCCAGAGAGGGCTGGATGGGCCCTGGGAAGGTCATTGCTAGGCCTGGGTTTCAGGGTTCTGCACCCCTAGGCTGAGGCACACGTCCTTTTAGGGACTGGGTCGAGCCAGTGGCCTCCCACAGGGGGCATCAGATGCTCACGGGAGCTCCTGGCTGCCTCCTGTAAAGTCTGGGGTGGTGTTGGAGCGGGTCTGACCTGCTTCCCTGCTTGCTGGGAAGTCTGGGCCTGCTTGCTGCTGGGATGTGAGGAACCTGCACAAGACTCCAGGGGCTGTGCTGAGGTGGGCAGCTGCCTGGAAGATGAGTGTGTGAACAGAACATGCTGGTCTTCCTGAAGGCAGAGAGTCCCTCACCGCGGACCCTCCCGTCTGATGCTGGAGCCTTTGTTTCTAGCGTGGAGCCATCCTCATTCCATGCAGGGTGGACTGCCTGCCTGGGGAGCCACCTGCAGTCCTGGGTCCTCTTGTGGGTGCGACGGCGAGCTCTCTAGAGCCTCCTCTTCCTCCTGCCACTGCGGACGTCTCTGTCCCTCTGCTTCCCTTGGAAGCTGGTTGTGAAGCCAGGCCAGTGGCTGCTGGGACAGCTGATGGCCCTGGAAAGGCCCCACTGGCATGTGGTACAACATCTGCTCTGAGAACGGCAGGAAGAGGCCGGGAAGGGCAAGTTAAGTTTAGTGGTGTGGCCAAGGGGCAAAGGGGAGGAGGGAGAGTGTGGGAGGTGGGATAGCCTGAGAGTGCCTGCCCCAGGACAGCAGCCAACAGCTCAGCCCCAAGCTCCGTGGCCCACAAGAGGGGCTCAGTCACCTAATGTGATGAGGGGACGGCAGAGCAAAGGCTTGTTTTGACAGTGACTGTCATGTGTAGTGGAGAGGACATGGTGAGAGATCGGCTTTCAGGGCAGGGATGAGTGGGGAATTGCAGTCAGATCTTTTGCCTCCAAGCAACCCTCCCCTTCACACCTTTGGGGCAGTGACTGGGGGTGACCATGGATGACCTCATGAGAACTGCATTGTGGGTGCCAGGGGCTCAGGGAGACCCTGGGCTTGAACTCGCTTATGTTTCTCATTTGTAAAGGGAGGGCAGTCATCTGGTGGCTTCCTATGGGCCTCAGTGATGAAGGCTACATCAGAGCCAGGGAGAAAGGACATGAGAGAATAAGATTCCTTTGAATTATTGTCTTTGTCCTGGAGTGGAGAGATGTGGTACTCCCCAAAACTTCCTTTCTAGGCTGGGCACGGTGGCTCACGCCTGTGATCCCAGCACTTTGGGAGGCGGAGGTGGGTGGATCGCCTGAGGTCAGGAGTTCAAGACCAACCTAAGGAACATGGTGAAACCCTTTTGCTACTAAATACAAAAAAAATTAGCGGGGCGTGGTGATGGATGCCCATAATCCCAGCTACTGGGGAGGCTGAGGCAGGAGAATCACTTGAACCTGGGAGACGGAGGTTGCAGTCAAGATCCCAAGATCGTGTCACTGCACTCCAGCCTGGGAGACAGAGTGAGACTCCGTCTCAAAAATGAACAACAAACTTCCTTTGTGGACAGTGGGGGCTATTTTTTTATTTTTGGAATATGAAAGTAGTGACTGGTGTCTGGAAGCAGGAGCTGTGCACGGTTGCGAAATCATGTCGCCGGCCGCTGGCCACGGAGACTTCTCTGTGCGGTGTGCAGTGCAGCTGGGGGGCGGGGGCTGCACCCGTGGGGGAGGGAGCTCTTTCTCTGGCCCTGCAGTGACCTGAGGTTGTTATCATTATGAATGGGCACTGGGACCCCTGCATGTGCATGCACTCCCCCGGAGTGTCCAGGGGCCCCAGCCAAGGGACAGAGCTCAGGCAGCTGGGAAGATGTGCAGGCTGATGAAGAGAACCGGATGAGGGCTTCACGTGCGGAAGCATGTGGCCTTCTCAGAATATCAGCCTCATCTTCCTGTCTCTGATCTATTTCAGCAACCACCCCGTGTGTTTCTAGAACCCGAGCTGGAGGGAGGACTGTCCTGAGGGCAGCAGGCCTGGTTGCAGCTGGCGTGGAGGTCCCCCGGATGGAGCCCTCGGCCCTGAGAAAAGCTGGCTCCGAGCAGGAGGAAGGCTTTGTGGGGCCGCGCAGGAGGGTCGCTGACCTGGGGATGGTCTCCAATCTCCGGCGCAGCAACAGCAGCCTCTTCAAGGGCTGGAGGCCGCAGTGCCCCTTTGGCAATGACAAGGTGAGCTTTCTGCCGGTCAGCCTGCAGCTGGCACGTGGCCACGGAGGTCACTGTGGGGCAGTTTGCAGCTTGAAGCTGTGACGACGGGGGTGGGCAAGGGTCTGCTGACCTCAGGGGCTCCCGCCCAGCCATGCCCTTGGGAAAACACAATTGGGGAGGGTGATGCGTGGCTGGCTTTCTGGCCGCCTCTGCGTTGCACAATCATTTCCCATCGTTGGTCTGATTGGGAAATCACTGGGTTAACTCAAAAATGTTGCGCTAGAGTCCTGGAAATCTGTTGTTACCCATGCTTACCTTGTTGCATAATGATTTCACATCCTTTGTCTGATTGGGAGGGCCTGGGCCGGGGCTAGCTTTCCCCAAAGTCCTGGATACAAAGACGCAAGTGTGTTGAAAGCACATGGAGTCTTGCAGTCCTCCTGCCAGCCAGGCAGGAGGGTGGCTGCCCTTTTCCCAATGGTGCCAGATCCAGGTCCCCAGATTCCCAGCCTCCACGTTTTCCACCACACCACGTTGTTCCCAGGGAAGGTGGTGTTGCTGTATAAACGAAAGTGCGCACAATCAAATTGGTCCCAAGTGGAAACGATTTCGTAGATTAATTCCTCCCTCCTGAATCCCCACCTGAGAGTCTTGGCAAGGTGCTTCTAATCTTTGGCTCGTGGTCGCGCAGGCTCCTTTCTTCAAACAAGTAGTGTGGAAGCTCCTCAAGGAGCACGGATGTATCTCCGGGGGGCTGGGGGTGCCCTTTCGAACGTCAGAGGATCTCAACACACCCTCTTTACCTTCAGCAAGAAAGCCTCAGTTCATGGATTCCTGAAAACATCAAGAAGAAAGAATGCGTGTATTTTGTGGAAAGTTCCAAACTGTCTGATGCTGGGTAAGTGACGAGATTTGTGTGTAAGGCCTTTGACGTCTTCCATTCTGATCCCACATGGAATAGCTGACCAGGCCAAGACCCCTCAGGGCCTCGGGGAAGGGTGAGTGGAGATACCTCTGTGTCCGTACAAGGCTTAGAGTCCACAGAGCACTTCCACCTTACCCCCCAAGTCTCCCGTGGGGGACAGTTGACCCTCATCCTGCCTCGCAGGTGCGGGGACCAAGGTGCAGAGTTTAGGTGACTTGTTCAGGGTTATCATGGCGCTATCGTGCGGCAAGGCCCAGTGGTTTAAACACAGGTGCATCCTCTAATCCTCTCATTTCCACACCTGCCCCCACCCCCAGAGAGAGTCCCAGGGTCCAGGAAATAGAAGGGTCTCAGGGAGAGTCCACGGCCAGAAGACAGCCCCCCTGCACAGCTTGCAAAGCCAGAGGCCCGACTTACCCCCAGGCCCCACAGAGCCCCCTTTACCCCTTTTCCCCACAGAGCCCACAACTCAGGTGTGGCCAAGACTCCCTCGCAGGCAACATGGCCACTGTCTCTGAGTGGCTGGATATGGCCCTCCTGAGCCGATGGTGCCCCCCACCGTTGGTGCCCCTTTAGACACCGACAGAGTGTTGATTCATGTTTGTGTGCCCTCCCCCAGCCACACCCATTTCACGCTCTTCCACAAATGGGCCACACGCTTTCTCCTTTTACTCCTTCATTGCCTGGTGAGCTCCTACGTATCCCTCAAGGCCTATTGCAGATGCTGCCTCTGCCGTGCAGCCTGCCTTGACTACACAACCTCTACCAGGAAGTGAGCTTCCCTCCCACCACACCGCGTGTCTCTCTTTGATCCCAGCTGTCGTGCTGTCGCTGTGTGCCTTTGTGTTCATCTTTCTTGCTAGATGCTGAGTTTTGGGGGGCTGGGAGCAAAGCAGAATGTTGTATTAATTCCCAGAGAGTGGCCTTTAGCTCATATTTACTGAATATGGGGAGGGAGGAGCATCCTGTGCATGGGAAACAGAGGAAGATTGTGCTGCCCCAGGGTGGCCCCTCCCTGGATAAGGGCCCCATTTCTCCCTGGGCAGTAACAGGAGCAGACGCCGAGGCAGCGAAAGTAGCCGATAACCTCTAGTGTACATGGTACATCATCAGAGTTTCGCGGTCACCAGTAAAACAGCTGTCCCTCAGCATCCCTGGGGAATTGTTCCCGGACACCCACAGATAGCAAAATCCCGTATCTCAAGTCACTGATACGAGATGGTGTGGTATTTGCATATAAACTAAATACATCCTTCAGCATAGTGTAAATCATCTCTAGATTACTCATAATACCTGGTACAATGTAGATGTTATACAAATAGTTATACTGCATTTAAAAAATTTGTATTTTTGTTGTTGTGTGGGTTTTTTCTTTCTTTTTTTTTTT
>NW_012117154.1:8019988-8023263 GCF_000951035.1 Colobus angolensis palliatus
TTTTTTTTTTTTTTTTTTGAGATGGGGTCTCACTCTGTCGCCCAGGCTGGAGTGCAGTGGCACAATCTCGGCTCACTGCAACCTTTGTCTCCCAGGTTCACGCGATTCACCATATTGGCCAGGCTGGTCTAGAACTCCTGACTTCAGGTGATCCACCAGCCTTGGCCTCCCAAAGTGCTGGGATTAAAGGCATGAGCCACTGCGCTTGGCTGGTTGGCTATTTTTATGGTTATTTTTGGATCATGTACTAAACAAGGGTGGATTATTCATGAGTTTTCTGGGAAAAGGGGTGGGGATTTCCCAGAACTGATTTCTTCTTCCTTTCAGATCATATAGGGTATTTCTGACATTGCCATGGCATCTGTAAACTGTCATGGCGCTGGTGGGAGTGTCTCTTATATGCTAATATATTATAATTAGCATGTAATAGGCAGCGAGGATAACCAGAGCCCACTTTTGTCGCCATCTTGGTTTTGGTGGGTTTTAGCCAGTGTGTTGCATCCTGTTTTATCAGCAAGGTATTTGTGACCTGTGTCTTGTGCCAACCTCCTGTCTCATCCTGTGACTTAGAATGCCTTAATCGTCTGGGAATGCAGCCCAGTAGGTTTCAGCCTTCAGCCTCATTTCACCCAGTGCCTATTCAAGATGGACTCACTCTGGTTTTTTTTTTTTTTTTTTTGAGACGGAGTCTCGCTGTGTCACCCAGGCTGGAGTGCGGTGGCGCAATCTCGGCTCACTGCAAGCTCCGCCTCCCGGGTTCACGCCATTCTCCTGCTTCAGCCTCCCGAGCAGCTGGGACTACAGGCGCCCGCCACCGCACCCGGCTAATTTTTTGTATTTTTAGTAGAGACGGGGTTTCACTGTGTTAGCCAGGATGGTCTCGATCTCCTGACCTCGTGATCCTCCCGCCTCGGCCTCCCAAAGTGTTGGGATTACAGGCGTGAGCCACCGCGCCTGGCCTCACTCTGGTTTTGTGAGTGAATGCCAGAGTGAATGCCGCTGACACCCTGAGCTGCTATGTCCCGAGAAGCCTAGGTGAGGCGCCGTGGGTCTGGGCCTTTGCTGGTCAGCTCTGCGTGCTTCTCACATGGAAGTGGAAACCCTTGGGGTAGCAGGGCCCAGAGAGGAAGGGGTGCTGACCTGGATCAGATGTAAGCAGGACAGATTTGCTTCTGGAGGTCCCAAAGCCATCCCCCATGATCAGGGGTTTGCTAGGACTCACAGCTGTGCACACAGCTAAGGTTTGTCACGGTGAAGGCCTACGTGATAGGCTTAGCAAAGGAGAAAGACACAGACCCAGTCTGGAGACTCTGAGTGCAGGCTGCTGCCGCTCTCCTGTGTGGGCGCCAAGCGTGCTCCTTCCTCCAGCCGAGAAGAACACGGCAACCTGCAAAGTCCATTCGAGGCTCAGAGCCCAGGGCATGCGTCCTGCACTGGCCACATGGGCCCCTCTGCATGGCAACCACCCAAATCCCAGACTCCCAGCAGGAAAGCAGCTGTTCATAAACCCATTGCAGGAACAGTCCAGGCCCGGCAAAGCACTCCTAGCAGTCAGGCGATGGAGAGACGCTCCAAAAGCCCGGTTCCCAGACACCACCTTGCAAGCAGGCCCCTCTGAGAAGGCAGCCGCAGATCTGCCATGCCGAGACTGTCCCGCACAGAAGCCTCTGTCATCTCACCAACCACGGTGGTCACTGCAGCAGGAAGAGGGGCCAGGTGTGTTCCGGCCTGTTCCTTCCTGAGGAGGGGATGGAATGTCCCTCCTTTTTGTGAAAAGACCAGGGCGGAATGAGTGGTGAGCATCCTCCGCCACAAACACAGCTTTTGAAGCAGATTTATTTATACCACTTACATGTTTCCATTAAGCATGGTAGGCTCTTTCCACCCAGCTCGTCCAGACCTGGAGGCCCTCAACACCTGCCCGGGTAATCCCACTGCTTAGCCCCACGTCCTGGTAATCCTCCTCAGCTCCGCACAGACTCGTCTTGCTTCCGTTTCTGCTCTGGACACCCCCGTCCAGACCTTTGTGCTCACATTTACCACCATGGATCTCACGAGCTTGGGCACATGGCTTCTCTTCCCTGGGCCGCCAGTCATCATCCTCATCTGTGAAGCACAGAGACTGGAGGGGATGCCTCAGAATTCAGATGTACATGCGGGGGGTGGAGGTGAGCAGGGAGCCCCCCTCGGGTGGAAGGAAGGAGCCCAGGTTGGAGAGAGTGCACCTCCAAGAGCTCTCATTTCCCGTGGGGTGCCGCGGGTGGTATCCTGTTGACGCCTATCTGGGTCGAGTTCTGAGCAGGCTCTCTGATGAGGTAATTTCTGGGTCAGTGGCCACAGTGCAGTTTCCAGCATCACATCAGGCTTGCAAACACCATGCAGGTTTAAGTTCCAGTCTCATCAGAGGTGGTGGTTCAAGGAGAAGAGGGACAGGAGGTAGCTTGTGATAGGCTGTTAGGAACATACAAGGACACTTGGAGCACCATTGGAGCAAGACTCGGGAGAGCTGAGGTCCTTGTCCAGGGAGCTCCTCTCCCCAACTCGGACCCCAGGTCTCTCATCCGTAAACTGTGGAGGTCACATTGTGTGTGGAGTTGGTTCCTTCTGGTAGGTTCTTGGTCTCACTGACTTCAAGAATGAAGCCGCGGACCTTTGTGTTGAGTGTTACAGCTCTCAAAGGTGGCATGGACCCAAAGAGTGAGCAGCAGCCACATTTATTGTGAAGAGAGAAAAAACAAAGATTCCACAGCACGCAAGGGGCACCTGAGCAGGTTGCAGCTGCTGGCTGGGCCTGGGGCGGAGGGTGGCCAGCTTTTATTCCCTTATTTGTCCCCGCCCATGTCCTGCTGATTGGTCCATTTTACAGAGTGCTAATTGATCCACTTTACGGAGCACCCATTGGTCCATTTTACAGTGTGCTGATTGGCATATTTTACAATCCTGTTGTAAGACAGAACAGTTCTCCAAGTCTGCACCTGACCCAGAAATCCAGCTGGCTTCACCTCTGACATCAGGTGCTGGCAAGATCCCTGCAAGTCTGTAGTGCCTTGAGTGTGACCTTAGGGGTTTGTACGGTTTTGTAGGGTGCACATTCGGGAGGAGTTATTTTTCCTATTTTAATGATTGAGAAACTGAGTGTAGAAATATCCAAGATCACACAGTCAATACGTGGCCGGGAAACCCGTTTCCTTTCTTACTGCTCAGTGGTCTTTCCCCTGTGCCATCTGGTTCAGGTTTCATCTGGTTTTAGAGGTTTTTTTGTGTGTTTTTTTCCT
>NW_012117154.1:8023480-8025075 GCF_000951035.1 Colobus angolensis palliatus
AGGGTTTCACCATATTAGCCAGGCTGATCTTGAACTCCTGACCTTGTGATCCACCTGTCTCAGCCTCCCAAAGTGCTGAGATTACAGGCGTGAGCCACCACACCCGGCCTCATCTGTACTTTTCTAGGTTATTTGTTACTAGCAAAACATTGGAATCTAAAAATATTTGTGGATTTCCAGTTAAATAAGTTATAGAGAACACATAAATGTATCTCTTCTTGTCCTGAAACACCAATGAATTGCAGTAAAGGAACAAAAAGACTTCAACCTACAAAGAAAAAAGAGGGAAGGTAGCAGTTGAAGAAAGAGATTGCTGCATTCTTGCCAGAGGAAGGGGAGGAGGCAGAGCAGCAGGTCCTGGAGGCTAGCGACTCTGGCAGCTCCCGCCGTCCCCAGGCGAGGGGAGGAGGTGGGAGACCTTGGGCGAGGTGCTAGCTCCGTGTCATCTGCTCGGAGCCTCCATTTGTGTGTGTGTTTAACTTTTTATGTTGAAATTATAGATGTACAGAAGTTCCAAAGATACTAGAGATAGGCCCCACAGTTCCACCTGTGGTTACATTATGCATAGCCATAGTACAGTACCCAAGCCAGGAATTCAAGCTGGTAGAATGCATGTGTTCAGTTTTATGTCTTTTTTTTCTTTTTTTTTGAGTTGGAGTCTTGCTCTGCTTCCCAGGCTGGAGTGCAGTGGCACCACACTAGCTCACTGCAATCTCTGCCTCCTGGGTTCAAGCGATTCTCCTGCCTCAGCCTCCTGAGTAGCTGGGACTACAGGTGAGCGCTACCATGCCCACCTAATGTTTATATTTTTAGTAGAGATGGAGTTTCACCATGTTGGTTAGGCTGGTCTTGGACTCCAGACCTCAAGTGATCTGCCTGCCTCAGCCTCCCAAAGTGCTGGGATTACAGGTGTGAGCCACCACGCCTGGCCTTGTGTCATTTTTCACATGTTTATTTGTGTAACTACCACCATGGTCGACAGAGCATTGTCCATCTCCACCGAGCTCCTCCTGTACTTCCTCCGTATGGTCAGCTCACCTTCTCCCCTGTCATCCCTGAACCCTGCAACCACCAATCTTTCTTCATGCCTATCATTGTGTCATTTTGAGACTGTTACATCAATGGAATCATACGCTACATGACCCATGTCTTTTTCCCTCAGCACAGCGCGCTTGATATCCGAGTTGCTGCTTGTGTCAATATTATTATTATTATTATTTGAGATGGAATCTCATTCTGTCACCCAGGCTGGAGTGCAATGGCACAATCTCGGCTCACTGCAAACTCCACCTCCTGGAGACTGGAAGTAGCTGGGACTACAGGCACGTGCAACCATGCCTGGCTAATTTTTGTATTTTTAGTAGAGATGGGCTCACCATGTTGGCCAGGATGGCTTTGAACTCCTGACCTCAAGTGATCCTCTCGCCTTGGCCTCCCACGGTGCTGGGATTACAGGTGTAAGCCACCACGCTCAGCCTTGTGTCAATATTATTTAACTGCTGAATATTCCTTTCCCTTTCACCTTGCCTGTGTCATTACACTTCAAGTGAGATTTTGGTAGACATCAAATAATTGGGTCCTATTTTTTTTTTTTT
>NW_012117154.1:8029650-8032261 GCF_000951035.1 Colobus angolensis palliatus
GCTGGGACTACAGTCATGCACCACCATGCCTGGTTAATTTTTGTATTTTTGGTAGAGACAAGGTTTTGCCATGTTGCCCAGGCTGGTCTCAAACTCCTGAGCTCAAGCAATCTGCCCACCTTGGCCTCCCAAAGGGTTGGGGTTACAGGCATGAGCCACTGTTTACATCATACTATTTTTGAGTGTATCTTCTTGTATCACTTTTTTTTTAAAGGAGTTGCTCTAGATAGTATATTATATAACATAGCTTATTGCAATCTACTGATGTTGACATTTTACCAGTTGGAGTATAGAAACATTATCTCCTTTTACATCTCTGTCCCCTTCTTTTTTATTATACTTTAAGTTCTAGGGTACATGTGCACAATGTGCAGGTTTGTTACATATGTATACATGTGCCATGTTGGTGTGCTGCACCCATCAACTCGTCATTTATATCAGGTATAACTCCCAATGCCTGTCCCCTTCTTTTTTTTTTTTTTTTTTTTTGAGATGGAGTCTTGCTCTGTCGCCCAGGCTGGAGTGCAGTGGCTGGATCTCAGCTCACTGCAAGCTCCACCTCCCGGGTTTACGCCATTCTCCTGCCTCAGCCTCCGCAGTAGCTGGGACTACAGGCGCCCGCCACCTCGCCCGGCTAGTTTTTTGTATTTTTAGTAGAGATGGGGTTTCACCGTGTTAGCCAGGATGGTCTTGATCTCCTGACCTCGTGATCCACCCGTCTCGGCCTCCCAAAGTGCTGGGATTACAGGCTTGAGCCACCGCCCCCAGCCGCCTGTCCCCTTCTTAATCTATAATTGCTTGAAATATTTCTTCTACATGTGTTGAAAACCATGTTAGATAGTGTTATAATTTTTGCTTCAGCCATCAAACATCAGTTACGAAATTCAAGAGGTTACTCTTTGTTATTCTTTCTTCTTTTCAGATATTCCAAAATTCCTTCTTTTCTTGTTTCCTTTCTGTTTAGAGAATGTCCTTTAGCCATTCTTTTAGGGTGTGTCTGCTGGTGACAAATTCCCTAGCCTTCCTTCAGTTAAGAAGGTCCCAACTTCATGTCATTTCTGAGGTTTTTTTTCTTTTTTTGAGAAGGAGTCTCCCACTGTTGCCCACGCTGGAGTGAGTGCAGTGGTCCGATCTCGGCTCACCACAACCTCCACCATCTGGGTTCAATCGATTCTCCTGCCTCAGCCTCCTGAGTGACTGGGATTACAGGTGGCCGCCACTATGCCCAGCTAAGTTTTTGGATTTTAGTAGAGACAGGGTTTCACCATGTTGGCCATGTTGGTCTCGAACTCCTGACCTCGTGATGCACTCGCCTCGGCTTCCCAAAGGGCTGGGATTATAGATGTGAGCCGCTGCACCCGGTTGCTTCTAAGATTTTTTATTTGTTTTTAGTTTTCGGAAGTTTAACTGTTATGTGTCTTGGCATGTATCTCTTTGGGTTTATCCTGTCTGGTGTTCACTCAGATTGTGGAGTGTGTAGGTTTATGTCTTTTTTGTCAAATATGGGAAATTTTGACCATTACTTCTTTACATACATTTTCAGGATCACTGTTTTGTTTTTTTTTTTCCTTTGGGAACTCTGAACATGAATGTGTGATCTTTTGTTACAGTGCTGCAGGTCCTAGAGGTTCTGTTTACTTTGTTGTTGTTGTTGTTTGTTTGTCTTCTCTCTGTTGTTCTTATTGGGCAATTTCTACTGTTCCGTCTTCCTGCTCCTGACTTCTTTCCTCTGTCTCCTCCATCCTGCTGTTGGGTCCATCCATTGAGTTTTTATTTCAGTTACTGCATTTTTCAGTTCTAAAATTTGCATTTGGTATATCTTCTCTTTCTTTACTGGAAATGTATATTTTTTCATTTGTTTTGAGCATGTTCATGATTGCTTGTTGAAGCATTTCTAAGGTGGCTGCTTTAAAATCATTTTCAGATAACACCACCATCTGTGTCATCTTGGCGTTGGTGGCTGTTAGCTGTCTTGTCTCATCCTGGTTGAGATTTTCCTGGCTCTTGGTACAACTAATGTTGTTTGATTGAAACCTTGATAGTTTAGATTTTGTGTTAAGAGACTCAAGATCTTGAGTTTTAGCTGGTCCCCTTGACATGTCTATGGTGAAGGAAGGAGCGCCCCCCTCCCCTGTCAATGCCCCATGAAGGGTGAAGTCAAAGCCCCCTGCAGCCTCCACTGATCCACTGACACTTCCTGGGGAGGCTTCTTGTTACTGCTGAGGGTGAGAAGAGTTCCAGCCCACCCCTTCCAGCCTCTGCTGCCTCCCCCGTGGCTGGAAGGGGCAGGTGCCTTGTTTTTGCTGGGGGCGGGGGGGAAGGTTGCGGCTTTCCACTGGACCTCCTCCGATGCCTCCACAGGGGGCAGGAAGGGCACCACACTCCCTGGGTGACGGGTGCTGTGTCTCTGCAGGAAGGTGGTGTGTCAGTGTGGCTACACGCGTGAGCAGCACCTGGAGGAGGCTACCAAGCCCGACACCTTCCAGGGCACACAGTGGGACCCAAAGAAACATGTCCAGGAGATGCCAACAGATGCCTTTGGTGACATCGTGTTCACGGGCCTGAGCCAGGAGGTCAAGAAGGTTGGTTTCTATCACTCTTGCTCTGAATT
>NW_012117154.1:8034856-8035609 GCF_000951035.1 Colobus angolensis palliatus
TGCACCCCTCACCTGGGCATAGCTGCTCCCTGATGCCCGGCGCTGCCCCTGGCTTGCCCGTGGGCTGGAGATGGCTCAGTGCGTGGCCCCACTGGTGCCCAGGGCCAAGCAGAGAGGAAAACCTCAGTGACCTGGGAACCTCGGTGGCCTGGGTGCACGGCTGGGTCCAGCAAGAGTTCCTGGTCATCACATTTTCCATCAGCATCAGGCAAGGAACATTATTATTTCCATCTTTTCACTTGAGGCAACTGCCTGGTTGGAGTCAAATCACCTCTCAAGTTTGCACCACCAGTGAGAGCCAGGCAGGGACCCAGTCCTGGTGGATGGTGTGAGATCCCAGGGGCCGTGACCTGGTGCCCCGCCCTACCCTGATTCCATGGGGAGGGAACCCCAAGTCCTTGAGGCTCCCTGGGCCTCTCTGGAGGGGACTGGGTGAATAGTGAGGCCCTGAGATGATTACTTGGCAATGTTGGGTCCAGATGGGCCTGGAGTCACCCCGCTTTTCCTGGGGTGTGGTCTTTGCCTCTAAGTGGAGTCGTAACTGAGCCTGACTTGGCCTGCGCGGCTCACAGAGTCCTTGGTTTCACTGTCTGCCTGGTGACCGTGAGGCATGGCTGCATCTTTTGACCTGTGAGCCCCACAGCCCTGCTTGTAAAATGACCAGACCTTGTCTCAGTCTGGTCACGTGGGACTAGGTTTAATGTAGGTCACCATCCCACAAGCACTTTCTGATGCTTTGCCCCCTCAAATAAT
>NW_012117154.1:8040769-8041192 GCF_000951035.1 Colobus angolensis palliatus
CGGGGATCCTGAGTCTGGGGCCAGAGGAGGTGGCAGGGACCAGGGAGAGGGGTGGGGCCTGCTCCTGTTCCCACCCTGCCTGAGGGCCATGGGAAGCTCAGTTCCTTACACCTGATGTTGGTTTAAAAGCCCCTGAGTGAGGGCCTCTGTGTTGATGGGGGGCCGGGCATCGCTGAGCCTAGAGGGGCTGAGGCGTCAGGCTCCTGGGTATCAGGGTGCCCCTCAGTACTGCGGGGCCTGCCCACCGTGCTTCTTCCCCAGGGGCCTGGATCATCACGGGGGGGTCCCACGCCGGGGTCATGAAGCAGGTGGGCGAGGCGGTGCGGGACATGGGAACCTCAGTTCCTTACACCTGATGCTGGTTTAAAAGCCCCTGAGTGAGGGCCTCTGTGTTGATGGGGGGCCGGGCATCGCTGAGCCTAG
>NW_012117154.1:8045882-8047736 GCF_000951035.1 Colobus angolensis palliatus
ATGTGGGAATTCCACCGTGCTGCGGTCCCCGGCAGCCAGGACCCACCCCCGGCTTCCCTGTCAAGGTTGAGGATGGAGCACTCCTGCCTCTGGTTAACTGGCCGCAGGAGAAGCAGTTGCTTTAATCCAGAGCCTTGAGTTGGGACAGATAATAAGTCATTCAACCAGATTTTCCAAGGACACACTGACTTTGGCATAATGCCTGTGTGCCCCTGAATCCGCGTGGTCAGGAACGCCCATAAACACTGGCCTGTGACTCACTGAGCAGGTTCCCTCGTCACCCCGAGGGGTGATTTACTCCTCTGGCAACATCACAGACACTGTGTGTCCATTCCCGGGGGTTGAGGGGGGCAGGGGACACTCCCAGATGCCCACGAGGGCCCAGCAAGCACTGGCCAGCCACAGCCTGACCTTCACCTCCCAGCAAGCACTGGCCAGCCGCAGCCCGGCCTTCACCTCCCAGCAAGCACTGGCCAGCCACAGCCCGGCCTTCACCTTCCTTTTGCGTCAGAATCATGAATGTGTCTGGTGGGGTCTGACTGGACTGGCTGTTTGGCTTTGTGTGCTCTTTTTATGAAGTGAAAAACAAGGCAGGAGCGGCTGGGTGATGTCCCAGGTCACTCCTTACTTTCCTCCCCATGCTGAGTTCACATGACTTCCCGTGACGCCACCGTTGCTGGCGTTGTTGGAGGAATGGGACTGTGGCTGCTTCCGCTTAGCTGTAGTCCCTCTCTGCGGACGGCGGAGAGTGTGTCCCAGCCCCACTGCCACCCGGCCTTGGATCTGTCTCCTGGGGCTGCTGTAACCCAGGCTCACAAACCTGGTGGCTTAAAGCAGCAGAAACTTAGTCTATCAGATCTGGAATCCGCGTCGCTTGGCCATCTTCCAGCCATCGGTGTCGGTGGGGCCACCTCCCTCCAGGGCCTGGGGAGGAGTATTCCTGCTGCCTCCAGCGTCTGGGTGCTGATGGGCATCCTCTGGCCGGTGGCCGCTTCCCTCCAGTCTCTGCCTCTGCGTCCCGTGGCCTTCTCTGTGTGCCTGTGTGAAATCTCCCCATGTCTCCCGTAAGAACACTTGTGATGGTGTTGAGGTCCCACTGGGGTCATCTAGGGTGATGTCTTCATATCAAGATCTTTAACTGACATCTGCAAAGATGCTTTTCCACACAGGGAAATGAGGAGCAGCACTTATCGGGTCCATGAGCAGGCCTTCATGTCTTTGGGTGGCCGTGATTCAGCCAACTGCGGTCCTCCCTCTGGCCTCAGACTCCTGTCCACTCCACATGCAAAATATGTTCACCCTATTGCCAGATCGTGGCCGGGCGTGCGGGCTCACGCCTGTCATCCTAGCACTTTGGGAGGCTGAGGTGGGTGGATCACTTGAGGACGAGAGTTCAAGACCAGCTTGGCCAACATGGTGAAACCTTGTCTTTACTAAAAATACAGAAATTAGCTGGGCATAGGGGCAGGCACCTGTAATCCCAGCTGAGGCAGGAGAATTGCTTGAACCCAGGAGCCGGAGGTTGCAGTGAGCCAAGATCATGCCACTGCACTCCAGCCGGGCTGACAGCAAGACTCTGTCCAAACCATACCAAATGGTCCCCTCCAACTACCAACCCGTTACAGCAGAAACTCCAAATCAAAATCTCATGTAAATATCATGAGCTCGGCCAGGCACGGTGGCTCACACCTGTCATCCCAGCACTTTGGGAGGCCAAGGCGGGCAGACCACCTGAGGACAGGAGCTCGAGACCAGCCTGGCCAACATGGAGAAACCCCGTCTCAACAAAAAGTTAGCCAGGCATGGTGGTGGGCGCCCGTAGTCCCAGCTACTGGGAGGCCGAGGCAGGAGAAT
>NW_012117154.1:8051596-8059185 GCF_000951035.1 Colobus angolensis palliatus
ATCTTGAACTCCTGACCTTGTGATCTGCCTGCCTCGGCCCTCCAAAGTGCTGGGATTCCAGGTGTGAGCCACCATGCCTGGCCCATGTATGTATTCTGTAAGGCAGCGGTCACCAACTTTTTGACACCAGGGACTGGTTTCATGGAAGATGATTTTTGCACAGATGGGGGTGGGGTGGTGAGTGGTTGGTTTGGGGATGATTCAAGTACGTTACGTTTATTGTGCACTTTATTGCTACTATTACATTGTGATATGTAATGAAGTAATCATACAACTCACCATCATGTAGGATTAGTGGGAGTCCTGAGCTTGTTTTCCTGCAGCTAGACGGTCCCATCATCTGGGGGTCATGGGGGACAGTGACAGATCATCAGGCATTAGATTTTCAGAGGGACACGCCACCTAGATCCCTCACACGCACAGTTCACAGTAAGGTTAGTATTCCCATGAGAATCTAGTGCTGCGGATCTGACAGGAGGTGGAGCTCGGGCAGTCACACGCACGATAGGGAGCGGCTGTAAATAGGGATGAAGCTTCACTCGTTCACCCGCCACCCACCTCCTGCTGTGCGCAGTCCAGCTCCTCACAGGCCACAGACCATTACCAGTCCATGGCCCGGGGGTGGGGACCCCTGCTCTAAGGTAACAAAACCCTCCCTGCCCTGCTCCTCGCTTCCTTCGGAGCCCTTACTGCAAGTTGTTTTTTTTTCTGAGGCAGGATCTCACTGTTGCCCAGGCTGGGGTACGTTGGTGCGATCCTCAGCCTGGAGTCCCTTGGACTCAAGTGATCTTCCCACCTCAGCCTCCCAAGTAGCTGGGACTACAGGTGCGCACCACCATGCCCGGCTAATTTTTCTTATTTTTGTAGACATGAGATCTGCCATGTTGTCCAGGCTGGTCTCGAACTCGGGGGCTCAGGTGATCCTCCCGCCTCAGCCTCCCAAAGTGCTGGGATTAGAGGTGTAAGCCACCGTGCCCATCTCCGCAAGGCTTTTAACACCGCGTCCCCACCAGTAGTCTCTTCAAGGACATTGAGACGTTTTCTATTCATGGTGCTTCAGAATCCTGCCATCTTCTCCCCATTGCCAGTTTCAGTGCCACTTCTACATTTTTAGGTGTTTGTTACAGCAGCACCCCACTTCCTCACCCCAGACCTGTATCTGCTTCCTGTGGCTGCTGTAACAAATGGCCACAAGCCTGAAACAGCAGCATTGTGGTCTCTCACGTGTCTGGAGGACAGAACTCTGAAGTCAGGGTCACACCCCTCCTGAGGCCTGGGAGGAGGGTCTGTTTCCCTGCCTTCTCCACTCCTGCGGGCTCCGGCTTTCTCCACTTGTGGCTGTGTCGCTCGTCCCTGCCTCTGTGGTCCCACATCCTCCTCTCCTACGTGTGTCACCCGCCACCTCTCTCCTATAAGGACACCTGTGATGGTATTTGGGGCCCACTCAGATCATCCAGGTTAATCTTCTCATGTTTCAATCACATCTGCAAACTCACTTTCTCCAATAAGGCCACATCCACAGATTCCAGGGACGGGGACCTGGTCTCTCTGGGGGCCGGTGTTCAGCCTGCTCACGTTAGAGAGGCAGAGCTTTCCAGAAACTGTGTCTGACGCTTCCTGGCCGCTCCAGGGCAGCTTCCCTGCTGAGTACATACTGGATGAGGACAGCCAAGGGAACCTGACCTGCCTAGACAGCAACCACTCTCACTTCATCCTCGTGGACGACGGGACCCACGGCCAGTATGGGGTGGAGATTCCTCTGAGGACCAGGCTGGAGAAGTTCATATCGGAGCAGACCAAGGAAAGAGGAGGTAGGGGAGCTTGCTTTTGAGGGTGCTTGGGCTTGTCAGACTGTCGGGTATAGCTGGTCAAGGACATTCAACAGGTGTGGCACTCGGCAGACAGCACGGTGGGCCGGTCAGAGTGTCAGGTACAGCTGGTCATGACCAGGACATTCAACAAATGTGGTACTCGGCAGACAGCGCAGTGGGCTGGTCAGAGTGTCAGGTACAGCGGGTCACAACCAGGATGTTGGTGGTGCTAGGAGCATCCTCAGAACACACCTGAGTTTCTATCCCGTGTCACTTTATACTTAGTTCCAGGAAGATCATCTTCTTTTGCCCGTTTGAGCCAGTGGGAGGGTGGTCGGGGGTGCTGGCAGCTCACAGCCTGTGTGCTCGCAGGTAATAGGCCAGCCTACTTATTATTTTTTTTTTTTTGAGACAGGGTCTGGTGTGTAGTGGTATGATCTCAGCTCACTGTAGCCTCGAACTTCTGGGCTCAAGGGATCCTCCCACCACCTTCCCAAAGTGCTGGAATTACAAAACTTGAACCACTGTGCCTGGCCCTACAATTATTTTAAACCGTGATCACGGTCGGGTCTCAGGTTCAGAAATCAGAATGTACGATTGTCAAAACTTAGGATTTGACACCTTTTTCCTCATAGGTGGGATGGGATAGGTTTGAGGACGTCGGGAGGTCAAGTGCGGGGTTTTGCACGTCACTCGAGGAGGGCTCAAAGAGGAGATGGTGAATGCGAGGTGTCTGGCCTGTGCCTGGGTGGGCTGGGGTCCCTTGCAAGCTTCCCTGTGCAGCAGACTCCCCTGGAGGGCTCCTCACCAGCGCGTGGGCCCCGGCCCCAGGGTCCGACTCAGCAGCTCCAGTTGGGCTGAGAACTTGCATTAGGAGCACGTTCCCTGGTGGGGGTGATGTTGAGGTTCAGGGACCCCGCTTTGAGAACCCTGCTTGACTAGGACACCCAGGGTGGGATGTGTGGGTGAGTGTGTGAAGATGATGGGCCCATGGGGTCTCACAGACAGGGTTTGCTGCCTGGGGAAAAGGGTTGCTAAGTCCTTCTCAGGCTCCCCTGCTGTGGGGCTGGATGAAGTTCAGGGTGGGGCCGGGCAGATGGACAAAGGATGGACATGTCGTGTCCTGCTCCCACCTACATGTGACAGGTTATGCCCACCTGCTTGGGGCATCAGCTCTGATTGTCCCTCCCTCCCTCCTTCCCTCCCTCCCAAGAAAGCAACGGGAGGGGGTGGATGGGATGCAAGTGAGCGGGGGAGGTGTGGGTAGCAGGGGACTTTCAAGTCTGCTCATTGATGTGGAACAGGCAGGTCCCCTGGTAATGTGGAGCTTTGACCTTCAACGGCAACTCAGCACTGGCTAGAGGTGTCCCAGCAGGTGCTTCAGTGTGTGGCTAGGCTGGAGCCGGCAGGGGGCAGGGGAGAGTGCCCCAGTGCAGGGTCTTGCCCCCCACCTCTGTCCCCTCACTCGTCTCCATGCTTTGTTTAGGTGTGGCCCTCACTCGGCTCTGTGCTTTTTCTAGGTGTGGCCATCAAGATCCCCATCGTGTGTGTGGTGCTGGAGGGCGGCCCGGGCACGTTGCAGGTGAGCATGGCTGGGTGGGAGGGGGTATGTATGGGCCCGTCCCGCTGCAGGCAGATGACTGTCCGAAAGTGCTTGTCTCAGCACTCGAGACTGTTGGCAAGAGAGAGCGATGAGCTTGCCCACCAGGAGAAGACAAAGAGCATCTATCCTGTGACAGGGCTGCTTCCGGGTGGGCAGAGGATGGGTCGGAGGAGGGTGCCTGGGGGAGGAAGCTGGGCTTGGCTGTGACCAGGCCATTGACTGGCATGGAAGGAAAGGATGGGTCCCAGGGCCTGGAGCGAGTGGGGAGCCTCTGCTCCCGGAAAGGATGGGGTCCCAGGGCCTGGAGCGAGTGGGGAGCCTCTGCTCCCGGAAAGGAGGGGGTCCCAGGGCCTGGAACGAGTGGGGAGCCTCTGCTCCCGGGACCTGCCGGGGAGGCTGGAGAGTTTCTGCCCCCAAGATTCCTCCAGGAAGCATTTTTCAAAGTGCAGGGCCATGGCCCCCATCCCAGATCTGTGGTGCCAGCAGCTGTGTGACTGCGGATTTGGCATGCGGCTTGAATGCGCTGCTCTGCTGGCCTTCCTTCCTGACCCGCATCCTAACCACTTTGTGGCGTGCAGGGTGCGAGGCGACCTCGCCTGCTGTAGGAACGTATGAGGAATGTATGAGGACATAGAGCCTGCGAATCTGGACCAAGAGTATGGGCTTTTGTGAAGGATGGAATCATAGGCAGTGTCCCATTTATATTTCATAATTGCAGGAGGTCAAAACAGAGCCTTGGGGGCTTAAGGCTGGACAGGAATCCACAGAGCACTGGGTCCTCACTCCCTACGCATGCCAAGTACCCTGCACGGCGCTCCTGCTGGGGCGGCTACACCCGCCTCCTTACCCCAGGCGGATGCTCATACACATGGCAGGGTCCTTCCTGCCAGACGGCTTTGTGGCCAGTCCCTTCCCGAAGTCCAGCACCCGCTGGAGCTCAGGGGCCCTCCTCATTGCCCTGCTCTTACTGTGGGCTTTTATGAGGTTGGTAACTCCAGGTCCATGCAGCGTCCCCTTTGCTGCGAGGTCCTCACGTCTGCAGATCCATAGGCAAAAATGCTGAGAGCCTTTGATTCTGCTGGTGCTGAGGCCTGAGAGGCGCCAGGTGTGCAGCCCCCAGTGTGTTGGGGCAGCTCCCTCTTCCCCCAGAGCAGGGAACGCCACCAAACTGATAAGTGCTTTCAGTGGATCTTGGAGTAGTGTCAGCCAGCCCTTCCCTTAGCTGGCCTTGGAGAATTCTCCATTCAGAAAGCGTTGGAGCGAGGCGAGGACCCAGTCCCAGGCTCATGCCCCCGCCTGCCTTGCAGACCATCTACAACGCCACCACCAACGGCACCCCTTGCGTGGTCGTGGAGGGCTCGGGCCGCGTGGCCGATGTCATTGCCCAGGTGGCCAACCTGCCCGTCTCGGACATCACCATCTCCCTGATCCAGCAGAAACTGAGCGTGTTCTTCCAGGAGATGTTTGAGACCTTCACGGAAAGCAGGATTGTTGAGTGGACCAAAAAGGTGAGGCTGACGGGCACGATGGTCACCGGCATGTGGCTGTTTCACAGAGACACTGTCAGCCTGGTGGGCAGGACCAGGACTCACAGACCGATGCGGAGAACCCACCAGGTCTGAGCGGGTGCCAGAGCGATTTGCAGAGGGCAGGGCGCAGGTGGCAAGCCTCCTGGCTGGGTTCCGGAGGTCAGATCCTGTGACAGCACGTGAACAGAGGGTGTGAACCTCACCGGCAGCACACCAGGGCGGGCTAGGAACACTGCCAGGCTCAGTGGTGCTGTGAAAAGAGTCTGCTGGATTGGAGGGGTGGGAGGCAGGCGCTGGGAAGGCCTCAGCCAAGTTGGGCAGCGGGGCAGCTGCTGAGTAATGGCTGTGGGTCGCAGGGTCAGTGCAGCTCTTAGCCTCATGGGTGAGTTAATGGAGGCAGGTAGAGTGGCCTCAGGAGGGGCCATTGCTCCAGTCCAGGGGTAGATTTTGGGTGGCCCCTGCCATGACCCCAGTCTCCAGAGGGGGTCAGTTGTGAAGGGCCGTGGTTGGTCAGCCCTGACCGCCTCACAAAGCCCTTGACCAGGGGGGCGGGCTCCAGTGGAGAGTCCCTCCCCTCCCTGTACCTGCTGGTTCCAGGGTCACCTGACTCAGTTTCTGGAGGATTCTTTGCAGAGGCTGGCACTGGGGCCTTTTCATCCTCTGTTTCCCAGCAAGCCGGGGCCGGCAGAGCCTTCTGTCTGTGTCATTCCTGCAGAGCCTGGACATCCCCAGGTTCTAAGTGGCTGACATGCACTTTCCACGGCTCCCACTGTGTTTAACTGGGGCTCTGTGGGCAGTGGTGACCCCTAGCTGCAGGCCACAGGGACACGTATTTGGCCAGGTTGGGCCTGTGGAGAATGGATTAAAAACGAGCACCCTCAGGAACCACGGGTATGGGAAGGGCTGGGTGGAGGTCTTGGCCCCGTTGGCCCATCTAGAAGCAGTTTCCGTGACTGGTGATTTGTGGGTGGCACAGTGACTTTGTTTTCTTCTGTGGTTTGTGATGGTCTCAGAGTGACCTCGTTCTGCACGGATGTCCTCTGAGAGCGTCTTTGCCCGGCAGGAGAATAACATGATGTAGCCGCAAGCGTCAGATCAGTTTGTGAAAACACACGGTCCGGCTGTGAGCGGCCGCTCAGCTCCCGACGTCAGGGCGGCTTTCCTTCCTTCCCGGTGCCACTGGGACTTGTCAGGCAGGCCCTGGAGCCCTTTCTCTGCTGGTTGATAAATTATTCAGGCAATTTTCAGAACTGAGTTTAATCAGCTGTTGTTGAAAGATGTTTATTTTTAATGCACTCTCCATAGCCAAGCTAAGGCCCTGAAAGTGGTGCTTTCACACGGAGCCGTCAGGCCTCAGCAGAGGCTTGGCATTCATTGAGGCTCCTGCTCAGTGGGGAGGTGCCGAGCCACACAGCTGGGGTCAGTGTGCTCCCTTAACATGCCTTCTCGGAGTGTCCGTCTTGCAGACCCATCCTGGAGTGCTGCCGCTGGTGGGCGGCCCCGTCAGAGGGGCCCTGGGGCCTCCCTGCAAGGTCTCACAGCTGTGGCCAGGAAGAAGTTGTCCACCCTTGCTCAGCCTCGCCTTTCTCATCTATCAAGTAGGGGTACTGAGTGCTCCACTCAGATGAGGAAACAAGGCCCTGGTGTCCGTATGGGCTCAGATGCTGGGACCTGCTTTACCTTATAAGGACAGGGTGGGCTGAAGGCTAGGAGACTTTTATGGGCTCAGACGCTGGGAGCTGCTTTGCCATATGAGGACGGGGAGCTGAAAGCCAGGAGACCTTTGGCTGCTGGATGAGGGTGGAGTTTGCCAGGGAGTCCAGGATGTGTTCCGGAGTTGTCACGAAAGCTGGACCCCAAGGGATGGGGCACCATTGGGGTCTTAGGTGTGGAGGTGGAGTGTGAGGAGCCCTCCAGGTGAGGGCAGAGTCTGTGTGGAAGCAATGAGGCCAGGCTGGGGACGAGGAGAGAAGCAGAGGAGGCCAGGTGTGGCCAGCCTTGGGAGCAGTGGGAGCCATGGGAAGAAGCGTTTGTGGAGTTGCCTGCCCTGGACACACGGGGAAGGTGCTTCAAGGAGGAATAACTGTAGCAGACATACCTGCTAGGGACACCATGATAGATGGATGGATGGATGGATGGATGAATGGATGGATGAATAGTGGGTGGGTGGTAGATAGATGGATGGATGAATAGTGGGTGGGTGGTAGATAGATGGACGGATGATGGGTGGGTGTGTGGATGGATGGATGGTGGGTGGGCATGTGGATGGATGGATGGATGGATGGATAGATGGGTAGCTAGATGATAGGTAGATGGATGGATGGATAGATAGACAGACAGATGATAAAATGGATGGGCCAGGCACAGTGGCTGATACTTGTAATTCCAGCACTTTTGGAGGCTGAGGTGGGTGGATCACTTGAGGTCAGGAGTTCGAGACCAGCCTGGCCAACATGGTGAAACCATGTCTGTACTAAAAATACAAAAATTATCCAGGCATGGTGGTGGGTGCCTGTAATCCCAGCTACTTGGGAGTCTGAGGCGGGAGAATTGCTTGAAGACAGGAGGTAGAGGTTGCAGAGAGCCAAGATCGTGCCACTGCACACCAGCCTGGGTGACAGAGCAAAAACTCTGTCTCAAAAAAAA
>NW_012117154.1:8060505-8062831 GCF_000951035.1 Colobus angolensis palliatus
TCTTGAAGTGCCATGATTCTGGGAACCAGAATATTCCTGCTTGTTCAGAAACCCTGACCAGAGGGCAGCTGGCGATGGGCAGGTGGGCACCTACCTGTCACCTGATAGAAGTATGAGCTCCTTTATTTGTAACAAATCCGAGTGCAGCCGGTGTCATTTATACCTTTGTGGTAGTCATAATTTCTCACAAAACTTCAGGGTGAAAAGAAAGAGTGCGGAAGTTGCCTCTCCTAACTTCCTGCTTGCTGGCTACTTTAGCTCCTCTACCTCTGATGCAGGAAAGAGTGTAGAGGCAGAGCAGGGCTTCAGGAATGATGTGATGTACTGGAGCTGCAGTGGCTCTCTGTGTAACTTCTGTTGCTTAGCCTGGCCCATTCTCCAGGCCACAAACATCACTGTCCTCTTCATATGCCCAGGAGAGAAGGTTCATGCCTCCTTATCTTACCTGGCTGGATTCAACATGGCCAGGACATCCCTGACACTGGGAAGCCTTGGTCTTATACGTGCTCCTCCCGCCCGATGCTGGGCCTCTCACCCTCCAGGGTCGGAGGCCCCAGGCTGATTCTGAAGGGCTCAGCAGAGTCGGCCCAGGTTGGGATCAGCAGGGAACTTTTGTGATAAAGGCCAGACTTTCATCTTGTTTCTATGTTGATTTGAGACTCCCCTTATCAAGCACTTGATGTGCATAAAACCTCACACCCACAGCGAGATGAGAGACTACGTATTAGATCACAAATTAAGTCTTAATTTATCTCTCAATAGATTTAAGGTAGATATTATACAAAGTATCTTCTCTGACAACAAGATGAATTTAGGAATCAATAATGGATGTAAAAGTGAAAAATTCACAAAGTTGTGGAAACTAAACACTACCTTAAACAGCCAATGGATCAAAGAAGAAATCAAGAAATCAAAAGGGAAATCAAGAAACCAATGAAAATTCATGTTTATGAATTGGAAGCCTTAATATCGTTAAGATGTCAGTACTACTTAAAGCAATCTACAGATCCAATGCAATTCCTATCAAAACCCCAGTGATTTTTTTTTTTTTTTTGCAAAAATAGAAAAACCCATCCTAGAATTCATGTGGAGTCTAAAGGGATCCCAAACAGCCAAAATAATTTTGAAAGGGAAGAACAAAGCTGGAAGACTCACACTTTCTGATTTCTAAACTCACTACAAAGCTATACTAATCAAAACTGTCCAGTAATGGTGTAAAGAAAGACATAGAAGGCTGGGTGTGGTGGCTCATGCCTGTAATCCCAGCACTTTGGGAGGCCAAAGTGGGCTGATTGCTTGGGCTTAGGAGTTTGAGACCAGCCTAGGCAACATGGTGAAACCCTGTCTCTATAAAAAATATAAAAGCTGGGCATGGCGATTCATGCTTGTAGTCCCAGCAACGTGGGAGGTTGAGGGGAGAGGATCACTTGAGTTCAGAAGGTTGGGGCTGCAGTGAGCTATGATTGCACCACTGCACTCCAGCCTGGGCAACAGAGCGAGACCCTGTCTCAAAAAATCCCCAAAAAGATATGGAGACCAGTGGAATAGAATAGTTAGCCCCAAAATAAACCCTCACATATATGGTCAAATGATATTTGACAGGAATGCAGAAATCATTCAGTAAGGAGAGGGATAGTCTTTTCAACAAATGATGCTGGATAAATTGGATATTCATATGCCAAAGAATCAAGTGAGACCCTTACCTAACACCATATACAAAAATTAACTCAAAGTAGATCAAGGACTTCTAAATATAAGACCTAAACTCTTAGAAGAAAGCACAGGGCGAAAACTTCATGACAAAGCATTTGGCAGTGGTTTCTTGGCTATGACACCTAAAGCACAGGAAACAAAAGAAAATACAGATAAATTGGGCTTTATGAAAATTAAAAATTTTGTTCATCAAAAGATATCAACAGAGTAAAAAAGCAACCCATGGAATGGGAGAAAATATTTGCAAATCATACATATGGTAAGGGATTGGTATCCAGAATATATAGAGAACTCCTATAACGCAACAATAAAAAAAAAAAAACAAAAGAAACCCCACACAATTCAAAAATGGGCAAAGGACTTGAATAGACATTTCTTTAAAGAAGACATACAAATGGCCAATAAGCACATGAAAAGATGCTCAGCATCACTAATCATTAGAGAAATGCAGATCAAAACTAAGAGATATCATTTCAAACACATTAGGATAGCTACTATAAAAAAGAACAGAAAATCACAAATGTTGGCCAGTGTGTGGAGAAACTGGAACCCTTGTGCACTGCTGGTAGATATGTAACATGGTGCAGCTGTCATGGAAAACAGGATGACAGTT
>NW_012117154.1:8068121-8069506 GCF_000951035.1 Colobus angolensis palliatus
AGTCATCTGTTGGTGGGCATTTAGGCTGTTTCCAGTTTGGGGCTATAATGAATAAAGCTGCTATTTGTCTTCATTTCTCCTGGGTCAATATCTAGGAGTGGAATTACTGGCCTTTATGGTAAGCGTATGTTTCACTTCGTAAAAAACTGACAAACTTTTCTGAAAAGATTGCATTCCTTTTCCTGTTTGCTGGCAATAGATGAGCGTTACCCTACATCCTTGTCAACACTTGGTGTTGTCAGTCTTTTAAACTGTAGCCATCCTAGTGGGTGTGAAGTGACATTTCATTGTGGTTTGAACTTACATTTCCCTGAGGACTACTGATGTGGAGCATCATTTTAAGGACTTTTTGGCCATTTGCCTGTCTTCCTTCTGAAATGTCTTTCAGATCTCTTGTCCATTTATATTTGATTATTTTCCAATTTTCGATTTGTAAGAGTTATTTGTATATGCTGATACAAATCCTTTGTCAGGTATTATTTTCTCATGGTGTGTAGTTTGCTTTCATATTTTCTTCAAGATGTTTTTGAAGAGCAGGAGCCTTAAATTTTTTTATTGTTATTTTTATTTATTTATTTGTTTATTTTTTTGAGATGGAGTCTCGCTCTGTTGCCCAGGCTAGAGTGCAGTGGTGCAACCTCGGCTCATTGCAAGCTCCACCTCCCAGGTTGACACCATTCTCCTGCTTCAGCCTCCCGAGTAGCTGGGACTACAGGCACCCACCACCACACCTGCCTAATTTTTTGTTTTTTTGGTAAAGACGGGCTTTCGCCATGTTAGCCAGGATGGTCTCGATCTCCTGACCTCATGATCCACCTGTCTTGGCCTCCCAAAATGCTGGGATTACAGGCATGAGCCACTGCACCCAGCCAATTTAATTAGTTTTTCTTTATGGTTCATGTTCTTTGTGTCATAGCTAAGAGATCTCTGCCCATCCCAAGGTTGCAGATATTTTCTTCTGTTTTCTGATAGCAGCTTTGTAGACATAACCTTTATGTTTGGGCCTATGAACTGCTTCAGGTTGATTCTTGTGTATGGTGTGAGGTAAGGGTCAAAGTTCTTTTTTCTTTTTCCCCAAATAACAACCCATGTTTTAAAAAGTTAAACCAGAAAGAGAGCGCAGAAAGTACTTGAGCAAAATAACTTGTCCTGAGAACCAGTGAGGTGGTTGTTGCTGTTGAACATTTACAGGCAATTGAGGCAGGATTGGAAATGCGATGACTTCTGAGTCCTGAGTTTTGGATGTTAGTGTAAGATGCCTGCCCTCCAGAGACCTATGCCTTCTTAAAACAAGGAGGCCCTTTTCTTGCTCACTGCCCACCTGTTGCTCAGGGGCCAGGGCATGGCCAGGAGGAGGGCAGGGGAAATAGGGGTGAATGGACATG
>NW_012117154.1:8073936-8074880 GCF_000951035.1 Colobus angolensis palliatus
CTCCCACCTCAGCCTCCCAAGTAGCTGGGACTACAGGTGTGCACCACCACACCTGGCTAATTTTTAAAATTTTCTGTAGAGACGGTTTTACCATTTTGGACAGGCTGGTCTCAAGTGATCTACTCTCCTTAGCCTCCAAAAGGCTGGAATTTGCACCCTTGAGCCACCATGACTTGCCTATTTTTATGTTTGAGACAGGGTCTGGCTCTGTCACCCAGGCTGTAGTGCAGTGGTGCAATCATGGCTCACTGTAGCTTCCACTTCCTGGGCTCAGGCAATCTTCCTGCCTCAGTCTCTTGAGTAGCTGGGACTGTAGGCACGTGCCACCACGCCCAGGTTTTTTTTATTTGTTTTTGTTTTTGTTTTTTATGTTTTGTAGAGATGGGGTCTCATTCTATGGCCCAGGCTGGTCTCAAACTCTGGGGCTCAAGTGATCCTCTGTCTTGACTTCCCAAAGTGCTGGGATTGCAGGTGTGAGCCTCTGCACCTGGCCTCACTCCTCTTTTTATAAAGAGAACACACCTATTCACTTAGGAACCCACAATGTGGCCTCATTTAACTTTAATTACCTTCTTGAAGACCCTATCTCCAAATGCTGTAGTCACATTGGGGGTTAGGGCTTCAACATATGAATTTTAGGGGGATACAGTTCAGTCCATACCATACCCTTTCTAAAAGTTCCAACAGTACAAAAGGTTCTGCAGGGAGCATGATCCCCCTGCCCTGAGCCCCACTCCTGCCCAGTAGATGTGCTTGTTTTTTCCTACAGTCAAGTCAGTAACATTCCAGTGTATTTTTGTGAGATGCCCAGCGTGCACTGTAGCTGTAGGAGAGTGGATGCTGTAGTCTGCATCCTGATTCAATGGGAGCCCTGCTCTAGTCTCACCTTCATTTAATGGGAACCCTGCCCTAGTCTCCAACCTTATTTAATGGGAACCCTGCTG
>NW_012117154.1:8076455-8078891 GCF_000951035.1 Colobus angolensis palliatus
TTCTGATTATTTTTATGTTTAGGTTCTCCATCTCTTCTAAGCTCACATTTGGTTTTGTTTTTTTCCTGTTAGAAAATAGTCTATTTCCTCCAGGTTTTCGATCGATCCATTGTTCCAGGTGAGCTCTGTCTTCACTCTTGAGAAAGACATGGGTATGACTTGGTTTGTTTGTTTTTTGTTTTTGAGACAAAGTTTCGCTCTTATTGCCCAGGCTGAAGTGCAATGGCATAATCTCGGCTTACTGCAACCTCTGCCTCCTGGGTTCAATTGAGTCTGTTGCCTAAGCCTCCTGAGTAGCTGGGATCACAGGCTCCCACCATCATGCCTGGCTAATTTTTTGTATTTTTAGTAGAGATGGGGTTTCACCATGTTGGCCAGGCTGGTCTTGAACTCTTGACCTTAGGATCCACCCATCTTGGCCTCCCAAAGTGCTGGGATTACAGGCGTAAGCTACTGCACCAGGCCGTGTATGGCTTGGTTTTATACATTAACAATCTGTGCTTCTTAAGTCCAGAGAGTTTATTTAGGACTCTCAGTTGGAATATGCTTAGGAAGGTCCAAAACAGAAGCTCAGGCTTATCTGTACCTGTGGTTTAGGAAGAAAAACACATTTCTTTATAATGAAACACCTTCAGGAAATCTCTAGGATCACTTGAGGTATGTTTTTTACAGTATATGATTTTGGAGATGTGCTTTCTACTTCCGGGAAGTGTTTCCCAGCTACATGAGTACGTGCTTCCTGGTCTGGGGAAAAGCCCAGCCATGCAGGGGAGGTGGGTCTGGGCAAGGTGCCCCGTCCTTGCTCGTGTGTGAGCCTTGTAGCCCACCTGGCAGATCTTTCCTAGTGGCCTCTCTGCCAGAGACACTGAAGGAGATTCCCTCAGGGAGAAGACAGTCACTGACCTGTTAACACCCTCCACTGTGCCAGAATTTTATCTCGGAGAAAGTGGCTTTGATGCCATCAGCTAAGACTAGGGAACCTTGAAGTGCCTGGCATGAAACAAGAGTCTACAAACGTTGGTAAAGGAGTTAGATGGGTATTTCACTTTCTAGATGTTTCTAGATGTCTCTAGAAGAGTGCTTTAAAAAACTTCAGTGTGCATAAGAATGATCTAGGGTGTTGCTGAAAATTCAGGCTGTAGTTCTCCAGGGACAGAGAGATCCTGAGAAGGTCAGGGCTGGGATCAGGGCTTTCACCTCCAATAGGCTCCTCCAGTGACTCTGAGCCAGTGGGGCCCAGCTGGGACTCTGACTGTCCACTGTTTACCAGGTGCAGGGAGTGAGCCTCCGGTCCCTCTACAAGCGTTCCTCAGGCCATGTGACCTTCACCATGGACCCCGTCCGTGACCTTCTCATTTGGGCCATCGTCCAGAACCGTCGGGAGCTGGCAGGAATCATCTGGGCTCAGGTAATAACACCAGCTTCTCAGCAGACACAGCTATAGGCCAGCAGCCAACTGGGGAGTGTGGCTGGAGAGCCTGAGGCCAAGTGCAAGCGGGGCCTGTGGAGGGGTGTGGGCATCTCCAACATCAGGAAGGACTTGGGGCACCTGGAGTTAGAGAACAAAGAACTTAGCTCTAGGCAGGAAAGGAATTTTTTTTTTTTTTTTTTTTAAGACGGAGTCTTGCTCTGTCACTCAGGCTGGAGTGCAATGGCATGGCTTTGGCTCACTGCAACCTCTGCCTACTGGGTTCAAGCGATTTTCCTGCCTCAGCCTCCTGAGTAAATGGAACAACATGCATGTGCCACTGCGCCTAGCTAATTTTCTTTATTTTTAGTAGAGATGGGGTTTCACCATATCGGCCAGGCTGGTCTCGAACTCCTGACCTCATGATCCACTCGCCTCAGCCTCCCAAAGTGCTGGGATTACAGGCATGAGCCACTGTGCCTGGCCTAGGAAAGGAATTTTTAAATTAAAAGTTCTGCTAAAAAAGCTCATTCTGTGGTTATGTCCAGGGCCGAGTCTTGCTGGGCACACACAGCCCGGGTGGTGCCGCCCTCTGTAGCTCACACAGGTTCTGGTGGGGGCCGGTGCATGCGCTGGGCATGTGCTATCCATTAGGCTTTGCAGGGCAAGCAGTCCCCTCCCACAGGCCACGCGGGAGCCTGGGCCATCAGAGGTTGTGTATTGATTGGAGTGGGGCTTAAATTGTCTGTATAGATGTGGTCACAGACAGTGATTGCCCAGTGGCGCACACCATCCCTGGGCCTTGTTTTCATCACCCAGGGCAGTGTGTTGGGTTCCCTAGGCTGGGTTGAGCCTGGCTAGTCCCTTTAGAGTCTCACGGTGGCTCCTCCGGTCCCCAGAGCCAGGACTGCATCGCAGGGGCCTTGGCCTGCAGCAAGATCCTGAAGGAGCTGTCCAAGGAGGAGGAGGACACGGACAGCTCGGAGGAGATGCTGGCACTGGCAGAGGAGTGTGAGCACAGAGCCATC
>NW_012117154.1:8079963-8080908 GCF_000951035.1 Colobus angolensis palliatus
TGACTCCTAAACTGTAATTTCTATTTTGTGGCTACTTCGTTAGTCTTACAAAGGCAGACTGGTCCCCGGCAAGAAGGGGGTTTGTTTTGGGAAAGGGTTACTATCATCTTTGTTTGGAAGTTAAACTATAAACAAAGTTCCTCTCAAAGTTAGTGTGGCCTATGCCCAGGAATGGACCTTGAAGGTGAGAAGCAAGGTGGAGTTGATTAGGTCAGTTCTCGGTCCCCGTCATAATTTTCTCCCTGTTGTAATTTTTGTAGAGGTGATTCCAGCCCTACATGCCTTCTCCCTGGGGTCCTCTTTCCCGGGCCCGGGTGTGGTGAGACATCAGCCCCACATTTGCCCTGTGCCCTTCCCTGTTTCCTGGTGGTGCTTTCCAGAGTGGTTACCCTCTGACTCGTCCCCAGGGCTCAGTGATTGTGACCTGCTTCTCTGACGGCGCTCTTATGTCTCCGCCCAGGGGTCTTCACTGAATGTTACCGGAAGGACGAAGAGAGAGCCCAGAAACTGCTCATCCGCGTGTCCGAGGCCTGGGGGAAGACCACCTGCCTGCAGCTCGCCCTGGAGGCCAAGGACATGAAGTTTGTGTCTCACGGAGGCATCCAGGTGACCTCCCAAGGGCGCCTTCCAGAAATAGACGCCTGTGGTACCTGCGGGGCGGACACAGCCTCCTGTTCATGCAGTCGGCACGCACATTCACACGGGCTTCAGGGCCCTCAGAGGCTCGGGGACAGCGCCTGATCCCTCGGCCACCTGCTCCAGGCTCTGGCCTCCCATTTTGCAGACAGGGAAACTTAACGTGAAGCAAAAGCAGGAGCTGGTGGCCGCGGAGGTCACAGTTCACCTCCCCACGGACATTCCTATCTGGGAGCGGCAGGCAGAAGCCCAGGTGGCTCTGGGAATGGCGTCCGCCCTCTCTCCCTGAAGGGATAAGCAGGACACGGC
>NW_012117154.1:8081634-8086964 GCF_000951035.1 Colobus angolensis palliatus
GCTCTGTGTTTTCACCACTTTCTGCTGTGAGACTACAGGCAGCTCTGTCCACTAGGCACCCTGAGTCCTCAGCAGACAGCTGATGGGCACCATCTGGGGCACAGGGCTGGGCACCACCATCCTTAGACTGCCCCCATCCGCAGGCCTTCCTGACCAAAGTGTGGTGGGGCCAGCTCTGCGTGGACAACGGGCTGTGGCGTGTGACCCTGTGCATGCTGGCCTTCCCGCTGCTCCTCACCGGCCTCATCTCCTTCAGGTGGTGCAGGGCTGCGGGGCTGCAGGACTGCAGGGCTGCGGGACTGCGGGAGGGGCTCCTGGGGGCTCAGGACCTTCCCCAGATCCCCTCGCTGGGAGCAAGTCACATGTCCTCAGAATTGTGCCTGATCCTGGGGCCAAAAAGATGGGGGTGGGAAGCGGAGCAGGGCCCCATGTGCTGGAAGCACCTGTCCTGCCCCAGCCCCAGCACTGATGGCATGATGCTGGTGAGCCCATCCCTCGGCCACAGCAGCCTGGGGTCAGGGAGGCCAGGAAAGATGGTCTCCTCCTGCCGACACTGCAGACCTGAGCCAGTCTAGGGCGCAGGCAGTGAGTGCAGGTCTGGGGTAGGGGCAGTGAGCCGCGGCTGAGTGCCTTGCTGTCCTCGCAGCTGCAGAGCCGTATGCAGAGCCTGATGTAATCGCTTTCCCTTCTGAAGGAGGAGGACATGGCTGGCCATGGTTGAAGACCTGGCCTGGCCTGGTGTCCCCGCCTGCATCTCCTCAGAGGCTTGCTGGGACGTTGTGGGGTCTGCCGTGGTTTACTGAGGGCTGGATGGAGGCTCAGGGTCTCCTGGAGTCAGGGCAGATTCAAGACTCCAGCGAGGTAGCTGAGCTCCTTCTGCAACTCACAGGCCACACTGCCCACCTCCTTCCCTTTCTCCTGATGGCCACGATGGGCACCTGAATGCTCAGGAATCCTGGTGGGAAACTGAGGCAGGGAGGAGCAGCTCAGGTGTCCTAAAGCAGTGCTGGCTTCTCCCACGCTGTCCTGAGGGTGGCAGAGCCGTGTCACTGATGGCCGCCTCTGCTCCCGTTCCAGCGGCCCCGGGATAGGGACCCGGGATCAGGGCATGCCACAGGGGAGTGTGGTCAGCCCTGCCCCCAGTGAGGATGGCGAGGAAAGCCTGTCCCCATTTACAGGAGGGTGACTAAGGCCTGAGCGTCCACTGAGCACCTGCAGCTCTGAAGCTGGGACCCACCCAAGGCTGGGCTTGGGGCAGGCTGGGCTTCCCTGTTTGCAGCCATGAGGGTCATGGCCATGGGCAGGGTGTCAACGGGAGTCCCTGTGTCCTCACTTTGCTGAGCTGTGGGGTCCAGCCCCACTCTGGTGGCTGTGCTGTGCTGGCTCCGTCTGGAGCTGCTGTTATGGCCCTAGATCCCTGAGTGCTTTTGCCCCTAAAAGCACATCTCTCTGAGGGGCACGGGGGATCATGGGGTGGCCAAAGCCTGTGGAGGTCAGGACCCTGGCCCTGGTGGTCACTGTCTCCTCTCCGCTGTGACGGCCGCAGAGAGAAGAGGCTGCAGGGGGTAAGCAGCCCCGTGGCCCGTGCCCGCGCCTTCTTCACCGCGCCCGTGGTTGTCTTCCACCTGAACATCCTCTCCTACTTCGCCTTCCTCTGCCTGTTCGCCTATGTGCTCATGGTGGACTTTCAGCCCACGCCCTCCTGGTGCGAGTGTGCCATCTACCTCTGGCTCTTCTCCTTGGTGTGCGAGGAGACGCGGCAGGTACGGCCCCATCCGCCTTTCCACGCCCCAGCCCGGGGCCACCCACTTGGCTGCATTCTGGTAGAGGACCCAGGGCTTAGAGCCCACCCCGCCTAGCCTGCCTAGCCCCTTGTGAGCTGGGCAGAGCCAGTGCTCCCTCCCCAAAATGGGTGGCTGGGGCCCCTCCCTCCTCGTGCCCCCTGTGCCTGCTTCCCTGCTTTCTCTCAGCCCAGACATCCTCCCCTCCTGGAGACCGGCTGATCAGCTCCGGGTGGATGCCCTGACCTTGTGGACTTTAAATGGGTTTGTCCCCTCCCCCAGGAAGAGCTATGCAAGGTGGGGGGTCCCTAAGACCCCTCTCACATTCAGTAACGAGCCAAAAGGACCCACAGATGCTGGGGAGTGGCAATGCTCACGGTTTATTAAGCAAAAGTCTACAGACTAAAGCAGCCAGGGGGAGGGACACAGCTGCATCCAGGACAGCTCTGGGCCCAGGGCATCCTGGCAGTCCCTCCCTGTGGGAGGGGTGGGTGGCACTCCATCCTCCCAGTGATGATGTGTGGCCTCAGGCGTGGAGGCATGGTCCCCAGGGAGGCTCGCGGGCCTTGGTGTCTACTAGAGGTCAGTCACAGAGGCACAGCTGACACCACATGATTGACCTCAGTCTCCAGCCCTCCAAAGGTCAAACTGAAAACTGCCCAGGGCGCCACCCCAAATCACACTGTGGGGCTACCTGGCGTGGCCCAGGCCCCAGGTAAACAAGGACAGCCTCATCAGGTGGACATTCCAAGGACTCACAGGCTACCTCCCTGGAGCTGGGCGAGGCCAAGCTGCCCTCCAGGTGGGGCGAATCCCTTACTGTGTGGGGTCTCCACCGTGTCCCTATGGTGCCCGCACCTGCTGGCAGCCGGTGAATGGGAACTAGGCCCATGGGACCCTCAGGGAAGTGGTGAGGGGGTGGGATTGGCCACAGGGCAGTGGTCCTGGCTTAGACTCACCTGTGCTCTCTGACCTTGGTGGAGCACCAGGCCCGCAGTTAGAAAGCGGTGTGCACTGTGTAAACACCACTGCCTGCTGGGGCCCTCGGGGAGGCACTGGCATCCCCAGGCAGGAAGATCAGGGCCAGGACTGGGCGGGGCCTGGGAGCTGTGTTGTGGCCCTGGCTCTGCTGGGCTCTCCTTGGCCTTCCTCTTGCCACATGGCTTCTGCCACCAGACCCTTTCTATGAGGCCTCTCTGGAGGCCTCCATGCACCCCTATCCCCAGCCCCATGGGCAGCAGCCTGAGAGCAGAGGGGGCACTTCCTACTCCCTGCATCTGTCTGTGATCCGGGGAGGGCCCTGGTTGGTCCTGCTGGTCACCTGCCCCACCTGTCCAGCTGCTGGGTCCTGGGACCTGTGGCTAGGGAAGGTGTGGGGACTCCTGCCAAGCAGGCCAAATGGGGGCTCCCACAGTTCCTACCAGGGTCCTGCACTCTTGGCCTGCTAAAGAAGTGGTGTGGCCCCCGACAGAACAAACATCCCTGTGGGAAGGCAGCTGGTGCCTGACAGGAGGGGGCTGCTGCAACACACACATACAGACGTGCGCACACATGCATACAGATACATGCACATATGTACACACAAATGCACACATAAGCATATGCATACACACGTACACATGCACACATACATGCACATACATGCACATTACACGCAAGCACACACATACATGAATATGCATATACACATGCACACAAACATGCATACACACATGCAGACATACACATGCATACGCACATGCATGCATACACACATGCACACATGCATATACACACATACACATGCATACACAAATATACAGACATAAACATACATGCACACATACACACATATACACATATGCACACATGTGCATACACAAATATACATGTACACACACATACACATTACACACGTGCATACACACAAATATACACATACATGCATGCACACACACAGCACACATGCATACATACACGTACACAATACATGTACACATGCATACATACATGCACATACACATGCATACACACATACACAAATATACACATCTCCATACAAGCATACACATACACGTACATACATACACATATACACACAAGCTCATACACATGCACACATACACATACACGAACATACACATACACATATGAACACACGTATAGACATATGTACACATGTACACACACAAGAAAACATACAAATATACATATACACACACATTTGCACATACACACATACAAACATGCACACATACACAATACATGCACACATACACATACACAAATACATGCACACACAATGCACACATATATACATAGATACACACATATTCAGACATACACGCATACATGCAGAATATATGTACATACACATATGCGCACACACAGGTGCTGAGTGAGCAGGGTGCGAGGGGAGCTGCTGCCAGCACTACTCCGCATTGTTCCTCCACGTCCTGTTCCCATCTCACTCACTGACCCAGCTCTCTTCAGACCAGAACCAGTGTTCAGATTTGCTGACCGTGATGACAGCATCAGTGATAGTGATGACAGTGATAGTGACAGTGACAGTGATTGTGATGGTAGTGGAGAGTGATGTAACAGTGACAGGATAGTGGTGATGATGATAGTGATGATAGTGACAGGATAGTGATGATAGTAACAGTGACAGGATAGTGATGATAGTGACAGTGACTGTGATGATAGTGATTGTGATGATAGTGATAGTGATGATGATAGTGGATAGTGATGCGACAGTGATGGTGACAGCGAGGACGGTGGTGATAGTGATAGTGGTGATAGTGACAACAGTGACTGTGATGATAGTGATAGTGGTAGTGACAGTGATTGTGATGATAGTGATAGTGATGATAGTGGAGAGTGATGTGACAGTGACAGGATAGTGGTGATAGTGATACTGACAGTGATTGTGATGACAGTGGAGAGCGATGTGACAGTGACAGGACAGTGATGAGCAATGTCAGCGATAGTGATGGTAGTGACTGTGGTGATGATAGTGGAGAGTGATGTGACAGTGACAGGACAGTGGTGATAGTGACAGTGATAGTGGTGATATGACAACAGTGACTGTGATGGTAGTGACAGTGACAGTGATGATAGTGGAGAGTGATGTGACAGTGACAGGATAGTGATGATAGTGACAGTGATTGTGATAGTGACAGTGAGGATAGTGGTGATAGTGATTATGATGATAGTGACAGTGACTGATGATAGTGGATAGTGATGGTGACAGCGAGGACAGTGGTGACAGTGACAGGATAGTGGTGATAGTGACAGTGACTGTGATGATAGTGATTGTGATGATAGTGATAGTGATGATAGTGGAGAGTGATGTGACAGTGATGGTGACAGCGAGGACAGTGGTGATAGTGATAGTGGTGATAGTGACAACAGTGACTGTGATGATAGTGATAGTGACAGTGACAGTGATTGTGATGATAGTGATGATAGTGGAGAGTGATGTGACAGTGACAGGATAGTGATGATAGTGACAGTGATTGTGACAGTGATGGTGACAGTGAGGACAGTGGTGATAGTGACAACAGTGAC
>NW_012117154.1:8087193-8101774 GCF_000951035.1 Colobus angolensis palliatus
TGATGATAGTGGAGAGTGATGTGACAGTGATGGTGACAGTGAGGACAGTGGTGATAGTGAATAGTGACAGCAGTGATAGTAACAACAGTAATTGTGATGATAGTGGAGAGTGATGTGACAGTGAGGATAGTAAGAGTGACAGTGCGTCTGCCTCCCCACCGCCCCTCTTCCCATTAGCTCTTCTATGACCCTGACGAGTGCGGGCTGATGAAGAAGGCAGCCTTGTACTTCAGTGACTTCTGGAATAAGCTGGACGTCGGTGCCATCTTGCTCTTCGTGGCAGGGCTGACCTGCAGGTGAGTGGCCTCACCCCGGTGGTGGGCCCCTATCTGAGGCAGCCAGGCCCGCAGGGGATGAGCACAGGCCGGGTCTGGAGCCAGCTGTACTGGACGAGGCTCGGCTCCTCTGTGAACCCCGGATTGTCATCTGTGTAATGGGTGTCCGGGTGGCAGTGCCCCACCTACCCTTGGGATTGTCGAGGGAGCACAGAAGGGGCATGAGAGCTCCTGGCAGAGCTGAGATTGTCCATGTGCAAGGGGCCAAGGATGGCAACCACTGGAATTGTCCCAGCTCCACGGACATGCAGCTGCCCCTTTCTCCCTCTGCCTCCCTGCTGTGGGGTCACTTCACTGCCTGTGATGGTCTCGGGTCTCTGCGAGGCCACAGCCCCCTTTCTCTGAGGCAAGAGGGCCCTGGCTACCTGCTGGCTCCCTAGGGTGCCCCCATGCCAGACTGCCCTGTGGGGCTGGGCGTCCAGACCTTTCTGAAGAGAAGTGGGAGGCTCTGCTCCTCAATCTCATGCCGGCTTTGAACACCTGGGATGCAGGGCCCACCAGAGCCCTTTGCCTCCAGGGCCCACCTGGGCGGGGACAGCTGGAGGAGTGGCAGGGGACAGCTCCGAGGGCCACTGTGGCAGGTGGCTGAGGTGTGTGTGCTTCTGCCTGGCGGCCAGGCTCATCCCGGCGACGTTGTATCCCGGGCGCGTCATCCTCTCTCTGGACTTCATCCTGTTCTGTCTCCGGCTCATGCACATTTTTACCGTCAGTAAGACGCTGGGGCCCAAGATCATCATTGTGAAGCGGATGGTAAGGGGGCGGGGGCACCAGCTCCATCGCGGCCTGCAGCCCAGGGTGGGCCTCAGGGAGGGCAGGCCCCTTGCCTGTGACTCAGAACAGGGCTTAAGCACACCTGCCGGCCCCCTGTCCCTTCTTTGCCCCTTGGGCTCCCAAGAATGCCCTTCTCATACCTTTGCCTGTGTGTCACCTCTTCCAGGAAGCCTTCCCTCATTCTCCTTTCTGACCCCCACTCATTCCTGACCTCTGATTCAGCTCCAGGAGCTTTCCTCCTGGGATCACGGTTATGTCTGACCCCTCTTGCACTTTGTGGTGCCAGCACAAAGATGTTGGCCGTCTGTGAGAGTGTGGAGGCAGCCCCAGGGCTGCTCCTGGGGGTCTCCCGCATGCTGCGTCTGTGCTGTGAGTGGCAGTGCCATCTCCACCGCTGCTGGGCCTGCCTCTGGGCCCAGTGAGTGTCGGGGGCCGGGAGAATGTAGCCCTCATACCTCTCTGTCCTGCAGATGAAGGATGTCTTCTTCTTCCTCTTCCTGCTGGCCGTGTGGGTGGTGTCCTTTGGGGTGGCCAAGCAGGCCATCCTCATCCACAACGAGCGCCGGGTGGACTGGCTGTTCCGGGGGGCCGTCTACCACTCCTACCTCACCATCTTCGGGCAGATCCCGGGCTACATCGACGGTAGGAGCCGGGCACCATGGGAGCTCGGGTGATGATGCCAGGAAGCAGGAGAGAGGCTGGAAAGGGGCCGCAGCCTGAGTGGGAGCGAGGCCGGCTCTGTCAGGGGGTCCTGCAGTTCCCACCTGGCCGGCATCCTCCTTGGGGACATTCACTCCCCAGCTCCTGTGGCAGGAAGTAGAAGGGGCTCCCACTGCCCAGGGGAGGGACGAGGGTGGGCCTGGTGGGGGTGAGTGGTGCCACACAGAGGTCAGAGTGGGCTGAGGGCACCTGGGGCATCAGCTGACAGCCCCCTGAAATGGAATGTCACCCTGTTTCCCCTTTCCCTCTCACCTCAATCAGAAATAACTTCCTTCTCTTGATGGAGAGAATTCATTCCTCCCTCCCTCCTTCCTTTTCCTTCCCTCCCTCCTTCCTTTTCCTTCCCTCCCTCCTTCCTTTTCCTTCCCTTTCCTTCCCCCCAACCCCTTCTGTTTCTTTGACAGGGTCTTGCTCTGTCACCCAGGCTGGAGTGCAGTGGCACGTCTGCCTCCTGGGCTCAAGTCATCCTCCCACCCGCCTCCCGCGTAGCTGGGACTACATGTGCACGCCAACACACCTGGCTAATTGTTGTATTATTTGTAGAGACAGGGGTTTCGCCACGTAGCCCAGGCCGGTCTGAACTCTTGAGCTCAAGTGATCCGCCCCCCTTGGCCTCCCAAAGTGCCGAGATTACAGGCGTGAGCCATCATGCCTGCCAGATAGAACACTTTTCATATAGAAGGTTTTTTTCTTTGAACAGCTTCACTGAGAGAAAGTTCACCTGGATAAAGTGTACCTGTCAGTGGTTTTCAGTATCTTTACAGAATCTAATTTTATAACATTTGCATCACCCTGAGAAGACCCTGCATACTCACTCACAGCCACTCCCATTCCCTCCCCTCAGCCACAGCCACCCACGAAGCTACTTGCAAGTTGCCTTTTCTGGGCATTTCATAGAAACTGGATGATGTAATAGGCAGTCTCTGGTGTCTGACTTCTTTCACTTGACATCATGTTTTTAAGGTTCGTCATCGTGTATCAGTATTTACTTCCTGTTCATGGCTGAATAGGACCGTGCTGTATGGACACATCACATTTTATTCATCCATTCATCAGCTGGTAGACATATGGGTTGTTTCTACTTTTCTTTCTTTTCTTTCTTTCATTTTTCCCGCGAGGGAGTCTCACTCTGTTTGTTGCTCAGGCTGGAGTGCAGTGGCACAATCTCGGCTCACTGCAACTTCTGCCTCCTGGGTTCAAGCAATTCTCCTGCCTCAGCCTCCTGAGTAGCTGGGATTACAGGTGCCCGCCACCACGCCTGGCTAATTTTTGTATTTTTAGTAGAGATGGGGTTTCACCATGTTGGCCAGGCTGGTCTTGAGCTCCTGACTTCAGATGATCCACCCGCCTCGGCTTCCCAAAGTGTTGGGATTACAGGCGTGAGCCACCATGCTGGGCCGTTTCCACTTTTCAAATGCTGTGAATAACGTAGTGTGAATGGTTATTTATAGGGTTTTGTGTGGGTATGTTTTTATTTCTCTTAGACACCTAGGAATGCATAGCTGGCTCATGAGAACTCCATGTTTAAGTTTTCGAGGACCTGCCGGGCTGTTTTCCAGAGAGCCTGTCGCATTCCACATTCCTGCCTGCCCAGTCCCAGGATTCCAATTTCTCTACCTTCTTGCCAACACTTGTTATTGTCCATTTAAAAAAAAAAAAAGCTCACATCCCAATGGGTGGGAAGTGGCTCTCCTTGTTGCTTTGACTGGCATTTCTCTAAGGACCTGCCATGTTGAGCGTCTCCTCTGGTGCTAATTCGGCCATCTGTACGTCTTTTTTGACAAAATGTCTCTTCCTGTCCTTTGCCCATTTTTCTTTTTTCTTTTTTTTTTTTTCTTGAGATGAGATCTCGCTCTGTCGCCCAGGCTGGAGTGCAGTGGCATGATCTTGGCTCACTGCAACCTCCGCCCCCCTAGTTCAAGCAATTCTCCTACCTCAGCCTCCTGAGTAGCTGGGATTACAGGCACACACCATCATGCCTGGCTAATTTTTGTATTTTTAGTAGAGACAGGGTTTCACCATGTTAGCCAGGATGGCCTCGATCTCCTGACCTCGTGATCCACCCACCTCGGCCTCCCAAAGTGCTGGGATTACAGGCGTGAGCCACCGCGACCGGCCATCTTTGCCTATTTTTCAGTTGGGTTATTTGTCTTTTATATTATTGAGTTGTAAGAGTTCTTTACATAAGGATGCCAGTCTCTTACCAAACGTATGATTTGAATTGTTTTTGTCAATCTGTGGGCTGACTTGTTATTTTCTTTATGGTGTCATTTGATGCACGAACTTTTGAATGTTTGATGACGTTCAACTGATCGATCTCCTTGATCATCGTGCTTTTGGTGTCCTAGCTGAAAACCATTGCCATGATTTACGCCTGTGTCCTACTAAGTGTTTTATAGCTTTTACTTTTTGTTTCGCCTGGTGTGTGGTAAGGGTCAGTCTTCCCTGTGGCTCTCCTGTTGTCCCAGCACTATTTGTTGACAAGACTGTTCTTTCCCCAGGGAAGCATCTTGGCATCCTCGTTGAAAATCAGTGGACCATTAACATAAGGGTTTATGGCCGGGCACGGCGGCTCAAGCCTGTAATCCCAGCACTTTGGGAGGCCGAGACGGGTGGATCACGAGGTCAGGAGATCGAGACCATCCTGGCTAACAACCCCGTCTCTACTAAAAAATACAAAAAACTAGCCGGGCGAGGTGGCGGCGCCTGTAGTCCCAGCTACTCGGGAGGCTGAGGCAGGAGAATGGCGTAAGCCTGGGAGGCGGAGCTTGCAGTGAGCTGAGATCCGGCCACTGCACTCCAGCCAGGGCGATAGAGCGAGACTCCGTCTCAAAAAAAAAAAAAAAAAAAACATATAAGGGTTTATTTCTAGAGTGTCAGTTCAGTTCCACTGATGTCTGTCCTTGTGCCAGGACTGCACTATCTTGGTGAGCGTAGCCTTGTAGTAAGTTTCAGCCACACTGTCTAGGTTGGCGTAGCCCTGTAAGTTTTGAAATTTGAAAGTGTGAGTCCTGATTTGTTCTTTTCCAGGATTGCTTTGGCCTGTGGATCCCTTATCTTCACAAGAGTTTTTGAATCAGCTCATCAATTTCTCCAAAAAGGGCATCTGTGATTTTGATTGTGAACGTGGGAGGTGTTTTTGCTTATTTTTTAAATTTCTCTTAATAATGTTTTATAGTTTTCACTAATAAGTCTTATGCTTCTTCTGTTAAATGTATTCCTAAATATTCTTTTCCAAACTATTATAAATAGAATTGTCCTATTGATTTCGTTTCAAATTGTTCATGACTGGTATATAGAAATACATTGTCTTTTGTAGATTGATCTTGAACCCTGAAACCTTGCTAAACATCTTTATTAGTTCTAATAGTTTTTTTTGTGGATTTGTCATATACAAGACCATGTCATCTGCAACAAGAGACAGTTTTACTTATTCCTTTCCAAACTGGTTGCCTTTTATTTCTTCTTCTTGCCTAAGTGCCCTGGCTAGAACCTCCAGTACAATGTTGAACAGAAGGGACAACGGGGGACATCCTTGCCTTGCTCCTGATTTTAGACAACGAGTCCACTGATCTTAGGGAAGAAGTCTTTCACCATTAAGTGTGATGTTAGCTGCGGGGCTTTTGTAAATGTGCTTTATCAGGTTGAAGAAGTTCCCTTCTATTCCTAGTTTCTTGAGTGTTTTTATTGTGAAGGAGTGGTAGACTGCGTCAGCTGCTTCTCCTGCACTTATTTGAATGTTCCAATGGTTTTTGCTCCTTTCGCTATTAATATGGTGCATCCCATCAATTGATCTTCGAATGTTAAACCAACTGTGTGTTCCTGGGACACGTCCCACTTGGTCTTGGTGAATAATCTCTTTTATATGGTGCTGGATTCATTTTGCTAGCTGTTTTTTTTTGATGATTTTTGCACCTACATTCATGAAGGATATTGGTCTGTGGTTTTCTTTTCGGTGTCAGGATAATACTGGCCTCATAGAATGGCTTAGGAAGTAGTTCCTCCTCTTATATTTTGGAAGAGTTTGTAAAAGAGTGGTTTTAATTCTTCTGTAAACATTTGGTAGAATTCACCAGTGAACTCCTCTGAGTGTGAACTTTTCTTTGTGTGATGTTTTTGCCTGACTAATTCAATCTCTTATGTGTTACAGGTCTATTTATATTTTTCATTTCTTCTCCAGTCACCTTTGGTAGTTTGTGTCTTTCTAGGAATTTGTCCATTCTTCTAGATTATCTAATTTCTTAGTATATAATTTTCTCTAGGATTTCTTTTGTAAGATTAGTAGTACTATCCTCTCTCTCATTTCTGATTTTAGCGATTTGAGCCTTGTCTCTCTTTTTTTTTTTCTTGATCAGTCTAGCTACAAGGTGGTAATTTTTTGTTGCTCTTTTTCAAGAAATGAGTTTGGTTTGTTGACTTAATTGTTTTTGTTTTCTTGATCTCATTTATATTCTAATCTTCATTATTTCCTTTCTTCTGCTTGCTTTTGGCTTGTCTGCGTCCAGTCTTTCCCATTGGGTATGATGTTAGCTGCGGGGTTTTTGTAAATGTCCTGTCAATCATAGAGATTCTCTTTGAGTCCTATCTTCTTGAGTGTTCCTATTGTGAAAGGGTGGTTTGCTGTTCTTTTTCTAGTTTGCTACAGTGGAAAGTTACATTAATAATTTTAGCTCTTCTTTTTAAATATAGGAATTTATAGCCATCAGAGTGAGTTTCTATCTTAGAAAATTAGTAACACATTCAAAATACGTTTGATTAGCCAGGACTGCATTGCTCATTGTTGAACAATTTTAAAATTCAAGATAAGTATAAGGAGAGAATGTTATTCATAATTTCACCTCCCAGAGTTAACCTTTGTTAACAACTTCCTATGTTTCCTTAGAGATTTGTTTAAGGTAGAAGCTGGTTACGTATTAAACAGCCCTTACTGTCTATGCACGCAGGATGCTATTTTGCTTCACAATCACCCGTTTTACTTGTCCATGCATTGTCTCAGCAGCGTCTTCGCTTTTCCACATCTCCCTTCTCTCCCTTCTCTTGGGGATAGTTGTTAATTTTTTTTTCCTTTTCAATTTTTTTTTTTTTTTGAGACAGAGCTTTGCTCTTGTTGTCCAGGTTGGAGTGCAATGGTGAGATCTTGGCTCACTGCAGCCTCCACCTCCCTCCCAGGTTCAAGTGATTCTCCTGACTCAGTCTCCTGAGTAGTTGGGATTATAGGCATGTGCCACCACGCCTGGCTAATTTTTGTATTTTTAGTAGAGACAGGGTTTCACCATGTTGTCCAGGCTGGTCTCAAACTCCTGACCTCAGGTGATCCACCTGCCTTGGCCTCCCAAAATGCTGGGATTACAGGCGTGAGCCACTGCTCCTGGCCTTTCCTTTTAAATTATTTCCCACCGAATTGAACTCCCCAGGCTTGGGACCTGGTGCTGGCCCTGGCTGGGGCCCTGGCAGTGCCCTGGTGGGTGGCGTACCCTGGGCGGAGGCATGGGCCAGCCTGGGTGCAGCTCTGCCTCCGGGGCCTCTTACCTGTATCTGGCTGGAGACAGATGCCTCCTTCTGGACTTCAGGCCCAGAGGTGACAGCTGAGGTCACCCAGATGAGCGGCATCAGGCCTGCGGGGGACCTGGCAGTGACTGGAGGCCTCGAGGGCCCCCTCCTGCCAGGATCCTCTTGACTCTGTGCTGTTTTCTTGGCTCACTCACCCCCATTCCCAACGCCAGGCGTGAACTTCAACCCGGAGCACTGCAGCCCCAACGGCACCGACCCCTACAAACCCAAGTGCCCCGAGAGTGACGTGACGCAGCAGAGGCCCGCCTTCCCCGAGTGGCTGACGGTCCTCCTGCTCTGCCTCTACCTGCTCTTCACCAACATCCTGCTGCTCAACCTCCTCATCGCCATGTTCAAGTGAGTGCCTGGGTGGGGCAGGCCGGTGGGCGGCGTTCCTCGGCCGCAGTGGCCAAGCTGTCTCCAGGGTCTTGTGGACAGGGTGGATGGCTGGTGCACAGAGGCGCCTCACTGATATCCTGGTGGAGCCTGCACAGCCACTCTCCGTGGTCACTGCTGCGTCTCTTGAGCTGGTGTGGGTCTGTCCTTGTGGCTGCTGGGGACCCGCGGTGCTGCGGATGGATCCACATGGGCCTGCGCTCACGGCGCAGGTGTGGAGGCAGCCTCCTCCCGCGGGGCAGGGATATTGGTGTCAGCCTAGTTCCTTTTGCACAGGAGCAGCCTTATTCATGAGCTCACTGCCCTACCTGGGAGCGTGCCGGGGCCGCTGCTGCTCAGTGCTGTCCCCTCACCGCTCCGAGGGCTCTGCCTTTGTCTCCCTGTGACTGAGCTAAAGGGCTCACTGCCTGATGTGCAGGAAGCCAATACTATGACACCAGGTTTTCGAGAAAAGAAAAGCTTTTCTTCTAGACCAACCCACAAGGAGACGGGGCCCAATTCACGTCTGTCCCCCCGCGCTGCCTTTAATGCAGTGTTTCTATTGGGGAAGGTTCGGGGGGTGGTTCATGGATTAATAGGTGGCTGGTGGAAGAAAAGGGGGGTCTGGAAAGTTGTGTCTGCTCATGGGTCTCATGTGCACATCTGGGCGGAGTTACTGGGACCCCGGGGTGGAAACTCGGGCTGTGGCGTCAGCAAGATTGGGCCGTGCAGACTCCAACTGGCCACGTTGGTTCCAGCTGACCTCAGCCAGTCCTAAAAGCTCCTGCGAGCGAGTCTCGGCATCCCAGCAGGTGGTTTCTTTTCCTTTCTGCCATCTGTAAGTGTGAGCATTTCTGTTAGTTGCTGGGTTCTTTAGCTCTTTGAGGCGGGTTCCCCAGCCCTAGACGCGTTCCTGCTGCCCCCACCGTGTGCCTCGGAGGGCGCTGGCTCTGTGGCGCCTTCGCCTGAGCTCTGATCCATCTGTGGACGGCTCCATGTCCGCCCTCCCGCGCCATTAGCGGCTTCTTCATCTGCCCGTCTTCGCGTGCTTTGCTGGTTTTGTGGGTTTGCACACACGTGTCCACCTCCTCTGGGCCTGGTGTTTGTGGCATCTGTGGCAGGTTGAATAACAGCCCCAGGGATGTCCACACTCTAACCCTGTGGCTATGGGGCCTTATATGACAAAAGGGACTGGGAGGATGGGGTTAAGTGGAGGATCCTGAGATAGGAAATTATCCAGGGTTATCTGCACAGACCCAACATCATCACGAGGGGCCATGGAAGATGGAGGCAGAGAAGGAACATGACGATGGAAATGTGCATTGGGGGGAGGTGAGACCCCCGGCCCAGGAACGCTGGTGGCCCCTGGAAGGTAGGAAAGGCAAGGCATGGAGGCCCCTGACCGACGGGAGGAGCACAGCCTTGCTGAACCTTGGTTTTAGCCCCCTGAGGCTCCTGACCTCCAGGACTGAGAGAAGAGTCTGATTGCTTTAAGCTGCCAAGGCAGTGGCGGTTCACTGCAGCAGCATCAGGAGACTCATGCAGTGGCTGTTTCTTCTCTTTGGAAACGTCTAGCATTTTCTTTAAATCCTTAGTGTCTTGAAGCATGCAGTCTTATCATAGAACTTTTGGAATATTATTTGTTATTGTTGCTTTTGAAACAAGAAGGACAAAATAGGTGGCTGTCCATCCGGCCCCTGGTGGGCGTGGTCCTCTGGGGTCGCGTCTCTGATCAGCCGCAGCAGCTGTGGGCCCCAGGCTTTGGGAGTTCCAGTTTGCTCTTGCAGGTTTTAAACTTAGAACAAATTAAGTGCTGAGGACCTCACACCAGAGGCAGCATAAAAAGAACTCCAGGGAACCAGGAGGCCACGCAGAATGAAAGTGCAGGTGTTTGGGGTCCTGGTGGGCCCCTGGGTTGGCTTTGGGGGTTTGGTGGCCAATTCCTGGCCCTGACAGTGGAGCTGAGGAGCCCAGCATGGATGCGGAACCGTCGTGGCCCACAGAAAGCCCAGTCTCCCCATGCTGCCCCCATAATTCAGAAAGCCTCCCAGGCCCTCAGAGCCCTTCCCAACCTCTGCAGACAGGCCCTGTGCTATTGGGGACTCTGAAAATTCTTTTGTTCCTGGTTTTGTTAGGAACCAACTGTTTCTCTTCTTGTTTCATTGGCTAAGCTGCTGAGGTTGCCACCTTTTGCTTTCACATGGGTTCTGAACATTGAGAGAACCTGAGCATGGGCCGGGACTGTCATCTCGAGGTCAAGGGGCTGGTGGCAGGACACCGTCCCTGCAGCAAGTATGGCACCCACACCGCTGGCTCCTGTTGCAGAGGGCTCTGTGCCTGTCACCCTGAGACACACCCAGGAGGCCCCTGCAGCCCTGCCCCTTCCACATGCACCTCTAGGGGATCTGGCTCTGGTGCTTGTCAGAATCTGCAGATCAACTCTTAGAGTTCAATGCCAGACACTGTCTGTCTCCTGATAAACATCCACTTGTGTCATTCACCAGTGAGGCTTATAAAATCAAAAGTCTGCGTGCTTCTCCTTTTTTTTTGCCTTGGTTCCCAGGAAGCCTGGAATTGTGAGGTCTGTGGGCTGAGTTCTGTGCCTGGAGCTGGCCTGTTCTCTGTGGCATCAGAGTGGGCACACAGGTGTGGCTCTACTCTCTTTGGTATCAGAGTGGGCACGCAGGCGTGGCTCTGCTCTCTGTGGCATCAGAGTGGGCACGCAGGCGTGGTTCTCTCTGTGGCATCAGAGTGGGCACGCAGGTGTGGCTCTACTGTCTGTGGTATCAGAGTGGGCACACGGTGTGGCTCTGCTCTCTGTGGCATCACAGTGGGTACGTGGGCAGTGAGAGGGGTCTGTTCCAGGTAAACACCCTGACATCGAGATGTCACTCTCTCCTCTGACAGCTACACCTTCCAGCAGGTGCAGGAGCACACGGACCAGATCTGGAAGTTCCAGCGGCATGACCTGATTGAGGAGTACCACAGCCGCCCCGCCGCACCGCCCCCCTTCATCCTCCTCAGCCACCTGCAGCTCTTCATCAAGAGGGTGATCCTGAAGACTCCAGCCAAGAGGCACAAGCAGCTCAGTACGTCAGTCTCTCAGTGCCTCTCCTGAATCTCCTGGCCGCCCGGGTGCAGAGGGGGTGGAGATGGCGTGGCAGCTCTGCCCAGAACCCTGGACGCTCGGCAGGCCTGCAGGCCACTCAGGCCGCTCCCCTTCTGCAGGCCTTGAGCAAGTGGTGGGGACCGAGCCCAGAGGCTCCCTCGGGGCAGGAGTGTGGAGGGCTCTTCCTGCCACTCAGGACCGACCCCCGGGTGGGTCAGGGCTTTAGGGTCCACCGTCCTCAGGATTCCAGATCCCCTGGTCTGTCCTCCCACCCTGACAGAGAACAAACTGGAGAAGAACGAGGAGGCGGCCCTGCTCTCCTGGGAGATCTACCTGAAGGAGAACTACCTGCAGAATCAGCAGTTCCAGCAAAAGCAGAGGCCCGAGCAGAAGATCGAGGACATCAGCAATAAGTACGGGGGCTCGGGCGGGCCTGGGGGCGGGAAGCCTCTAGGGGACCTCCTGCAGGTCCACAGGCACCATGAGTACATGTCCCACGTGGGGAGGCTCAGCAATGCCTCACCGGCGAGGGAACGCTGTATCCCGTGGCCCCTGCAATGCTGCAGGCGTCTGGGCCTGTGCCCGCAGCTGACCCAGGGCCCTCTGGGGTCCTTAGGAAGGCTGGGCCCCACAGGGCGCAGGGTCAGAGGCTGGGAGGGAAGCCTCGGCGGCTGGAGGAGGGGCAGGTTGGCCCACAGGAGCCAGCTTGGAGGCCTGGGGGGATGTGCACATGGGGTCCAGGCTGGTTTGGGGGTGGTTTCCTCTGTGAGCTTGTTGGTGCACAGCCTTACTGTAGCTTCTGCAGCCCAGCCCTTGAGGTCAGCCACGTCGCTTCTGCAGGGCCTCGGCAGCCCGGCCCTTGAGGTCAGCCACGCTCAGCACCATCCTCCCTCTCGGCTCCTCCCACCTTGCTTCTTTCCAGGGTGCGAGGTCAGTGTTGGGGGAAAATCTTTCTGCTCCCTTCTCTCCACTGCCAGCCCTTTGGCCCTGCTAAGTGTCAGCAGGGCCTAATGGCCCAGCAGCAGGCAGCAGGAAGGGCTGTTCCCAGTGTCCTGCTCTCAGTGTGCATCTCACCATGGCATGAGAGGAGGAGGGGGAAATGGACACAGTGCCACCTAGTTATGGCAGTATGGAGGCTCCTGTAGTCACAAACAGGGGCATCCTGGAACTGGCAGGAGATGGCCAAGACTGTGGGCTCTGGACAGACCAGGCCAAGTGCCCTCCACCTTAGAGACAGGTATGTACTCCTGCCTTTCCATACCTCCCTAGCCTTGTCTGTAAGATGGAGACACGATAGTCCCTGTCGACACTTTGGAGTTGTTTCCAGAATACAGTGGGGTCCTGACTGTAAAGAATTGAGCACATATGCTTGAACCATAGCCAGGGCTCTGCTAACGTGGCCTGGTGCTTTTATTGTCACTCTTACTTACGAGTAGTGGTAGTGGTGGTGGTGGTGGCGATGGTGATGATGGTGGCTGCAATGGTGGTGGTGGGGTGATGGTGGTGATGGTAGTGGTGAGGGTGGTGATGGTGGTAGTAGTGATGGTGATGGTGGTGGTGGTGGCGTGATGGTGGTGATGGTAGTGGTGAGGGTGATGCTGGTGATGGTGGTAGGGACAATGCTGGTGATGGTGGTAGGGACGATGCTGGTGATGGTGGTATTGATGGTGGGGGTTGTATTAGTCTGTTTTCATGCTGAGAAAGACATACCTGAGACTGGGAAGAAAAAGAGGTTTAATGGACTCAGTTCCACATGGCTGGGGAGGCCTCACAATCATGGCAGAAGGCAAGGAGGAGCAAGTCACATCTTACATGGGTGGTGGCAGCAAAGAGACAGAACTTGTGCAGGGAAACTCCTCTTTATAAAACCACTAGATCTCATGAGACTTATTCACTATATGAGAACCGCAGGAGAAAGACCTGCCCCCATGATTCAATTACCTCCCAATGGGTCCTTCCCACAACACATGGGAATTGTGGGAGATAGAATTCAAGACGAGATTTGGGTGGGGACGCAGCCCAACCATATCATTCTGCTCCTGCCCCCTCCCAAATCTCATGTCCTCACATTTCAAAACCAATGATACCTTCCCAACAGTCCCCCAAAGCCTTACTCATTTCAGCATTAACCCAAAAGTCCACAGTCCAAAGTCTTATCTGAGACAAGGCAAGTGCCTTCCACCTATGAGCCTGTAAAATCAAAAGCTAGCTATTTACTTCCTAAATACAGAGGGGATACAGGCATTGGGTAAATACGTCCATTCCAAATGGGAGAAATTGGCCAAAACAAAGGGGCTACAGGGCCCATGCAAGTCTAAAATCCAGTGGGGCAGTCAGATCTTACAGCTCTACAATGATCTCTTTTGACTCCAGGTGTTACATTGAAGTCATGCTGATGCAGGAGCTAGGCTCCCATTTTGAGCAGCTCCACCTTTGTGACTTTGCAGGGCACAGCCTCCCTCCAAGCTGCTTTCATGGGCTGGCATTGAGTGCCTGTGGCTTTTCCAGGTGCACGGTGCAAGCTCTCGGTGGAGCTACCATTCTGGGGTCTGAAGGACAGTGGCCCTCTTCTCACAGCTCCACTAGGCAGTGCCCCAGTAGGGACTCTGTGTGGGAGCTCTGACCCCACGTTTCCCTTCCGCACTGCCCTAGCAGAGGTTCTTCATGAGGGCCCCGCCTCAGTAGCAAACTCCTGCCTGGACACCCAGGCATTTCCATACATCCTCTGAAATCTAGGCGGAGGTTCCGAAACCTCAATTCTTGACTTCTGTGTAGGCTCAGTATCACATGGAAGCTGCCAAGGCTTGGGGCTTGCACCCTCAGAAGCAACAACCCAAACTGTACCTTGGCCTCTTTTAGTCACAGTTGGAGTGGCTGGGATGCAGGGCACCAAGTCCCTAAACTGCACACAGCATGGGGACCCTGGATCCAGCCCATGGGTCTTCCCTAAGCCTCTGGGCCTGTGATGGGAGGGGGCTGCTGTGAAGACCTCTGACATGCCCTGGAGACATTTTCCCCATTGTCTTGGGGATTAACATTTGGCTCCTTGCTATTTGTGCAAATTGCTGCAGCTGGCTTGAATTTCTCCTCAGAAGATGGGATTTTCTATCCCGTTGTCAGGCTGCAAATTGTACAAACTTTTATGCTCTGCTTCCCTTATAAAACTTTAATAGCACCCAAGTCACCTCTTGAATACTTTGCCACTTAGAAATTTATTCTGCCAGATACCCTAAATCATCTCTCTCTCAAGTTCAAACTTCCGCAGATCTCTAAGGTGGAGGCAAAATGCCACCAGTCTCTTTGCTAAAACATAGCAAGAGTCACCTCTGCTCCAGTTCCCAACAAGTTCCTCATCTCCATCTGAGGCCACCTCAGCCTGTACCTTATTGTTCATGTCACAATCAGCTTTTTGGTCAAAGCCATTCAACAAGTCTCTAGGAAGTTCCAAACTTTCCCACATGTTCCTGTCTTCTGAGCCCTCCAAACTGTTCCAACGTCTGCCTGTTACCTAGTTCCAAAGTTGCTTCCACATTTTCAGGTATCTTTTCAGCAGCACCCCACTCTAGTGGTACCAATTTACTGTATTAATCCATTTTCACACTGCTGATAAAAACATACCTGAGACTGGGAAGAAAAAGAGGTTTAATGGATTCACAGTTCCACATGGCTGGGGAGGTCTCACAATCATGGCAGAGGGCAAGGAGGAGCAAGTCGCATCTTA
>NW_012117154.1:8102547-8111508 GCF_000951035.1 Colobus angolensis palliatus
TGGTGGTGGTGGTGGTGGTGGTAGTGATGGTGATGTGACAATGGTGATTTTGATGGTTGTAATGGAAATGGTGATGGCGGTGGTGATGGTAGTGGTGGTGGTGGTGATGGCAGTGGTGTTGATGGTAGTGATGATGGTGCTTCTGATGGTGGTAATGGTGGTGGCAGTGAATGGTAGTGGTGGTGGTAATGGTGGTGGTGGTGCTGGTGGTGGTGACGATGGTGGATGTGGTAATGATGGTAATGTTGATGATGGTGATTATGATGGCAATGGTAATGATGATGGTGACAATGTGAGGACCTTAATGAACTAGCTGATGTCAAAGCCCCTTGTAGCTCCCATTCTGAGTGAATGGTTCCCTGTTTGCTTGAGTCTGGGCACCATGACTTCCAGTTGAGCCCTTGGCATGCTCTTTGCCTAGAACAGTCTTCTCCCAGAGAGAGTTAGGACTTGCTGTCTCTCTCTATTCAGGCCTCACTTCATTGGAGGGCCTTTCCTGCCCTCCACCCACCCTGTCCCCACACCCTGTCTTTCTGGAATCTAGATGTTGGTTGGTTGGCTGGTGGGTTTGTGGGTTGTTGGGTCATGTCTACAGCCAGGCTCCATGTAAGAGTAGGGACAGAGTCCCACACGTTCCCCATAGTATCGTGGGATGTAGAGCAGGCCCAGTGCCTAGAAGGCACTCAGCAAATCCTATGCAGTTCTGGAACTGCTGCTAGTTCCTGGCCTGGCAGGGTTGCAGGAGGCTGGGGTCTCTGGTCTCCAGGCCTGCTTGGCCTGACGTTTGGCTCTGATGGTCCACTTACAGAGGAGAGACCTGGGGCCACGCAGTGCCCTGAGAACCTTCTCTTACTTGCTCTGGCCAAGCACAGCTTTGATGGATGGCCTCGTCTGGGACATCTGACTTTGAGCAGTGGCCATGCCCAGGGCCCAGACGCTGGGGGAAGGTGCTTGGGAGAGTTTCTGAAAGGCGGCCTCCGCATGTCAGGATGAAGCTAAAAGGCCACAGCTCTGCTGATGACCAACATAGTCAGGGCTGGAATACAATGACTGGCGTGTGTTAAGGGCTCACTGAGGACCACGCCCTTCACCTGCATCATCTTGCTCAACCCTTTTGCAGAGGGAGGTATTTGTCCTTCCACTTTTACCCACGAGGAAGTGGAGGCCCAGGAAAGTGAGAGAGGTGGCTCAGCGTCCACCACTGGCCAGCGGTGTGGCCTGGAATGCAGGCCCCAGCAGTTTTGCAGCCTCCTGCCTTAAGGGAGTGGGCTAGGCCCCAAATGAATCAGTCCCAGGCTGGGTGTGATGGCTCACGCCTGTAATCCCAGCACTTTGGGAGGCCAAAGTGGGTGGATCACGAGGTCAGGAGATCGAGACCATCCTGGTTAACATGGTAAAACCCCCATCTCTACTAAAAATACAAAAATTAGCCAGGTGTGGTGGTGTGTGCTTGTAATCCCAGCTACTTGGGAGGCTGAGGCAGGAGAATCACTTGAACCCAGGAGGCAGAGGTTGCAGTGAGCTGGGATCGTGCTGCTGCACTCCGGCCTGAGCAACAGAGCAAGACTCCACCTCAAAAAACAATTTAGTCCCAAATGCTGCTCAGCTCCTGCCCTATCCCAGACGTCTTAAAGCTCAGAGTCGGTCTGCTGCCTATTCCCAGTCTAGGTGCTCAGTGGACGTTGGGCGCCTCCAGTTATTTTCTGAGATTGAAAAAACTTAACAAAATATAAATTTTCAGGCCAGGCGCAGTGGCTCACGCTTGTAATCCCAACACTTTGGGAGGCTGAGGTGGGAGGATTGCTTGAGCCCAGGAGTTCAAGACCAACCTAGGCAACATAGTGAGACCCCTGTCTCTACAAAAAATAAAAATAACAATTAGCCAGGCATGGTGGCTCATGCCTGTGATCCCAGCTACTCAGGAGGCCATGGTGGGAGGATTTCTTGTGGCCAAAAGTTTGAGACCAGCCTGGGCAACATAGTGAGACGCCATCTCTACAAAAAAAAAAAAAAAAAAGAGTAGCCGGGTATGGTGGTGTACTTGGGGTCACAGAGTCCCAGCTGCTCAGGAGGCTGAGGCCAGGGGTTCGAGGCTGCCTGGGTGATAGGGTGAGACCCTGACTCTGATGCATATTTGTGTGTGAATGGAAGTTTTCCCAAGATGAGCCTGCAGAACGTATTTCCGCTGGGCCGCTGGCTGGTGTGCTCACCTGTCACTCCCATTGGTCAGCAGCTCTGGCTCATCCGCAGAGAGGCCTGGGACGGAAGCTGATGTGCTTCAGTCGACCCGATCTTGCAGAACACGGGCTCCAGGGAAAGTGAGGAAAGAGCTCCTCGGCCCTCACCAAGGGCCGTAACCTGGTCACTGGCCCTCCATGGGTCCAGTGAGGAAGCCGGGGACCCGGGAGGCGAATGAGCGTGGGGTGCCATAAACTTGCAGCATTGAGGTAAGCTGAGTTCACCAAAGCTCCTCGCCCACAGAGCAGGGCTGGAGCTTTGGGGGTCAAGGACAAGCTCTGTCTGCAAATCTGGACAGTTTCTGCATCTCATGGTGGTGGAATCACACGGGTCCGAGAAGGCGCCAGTAACCGCCCTCGCATGTTTGTAAGGCTGTCTGGGAAAACACGGCAGGTGCAGTTAAGCGGCTTTTGTGGGATTAAGCGAAATGCAGTGTGGGTGAAAGGAGACTCCCAGGCCCGGCGTGAAATCATTTTCTTCCCTTTCCCTAGATAACTGTTTAAAGTGGGACATATCCTCAGAAAATTTCTGTGTTACTAAAATAGTTGCTCAGTGTATTATAAGAATATCACTTGCAGTGGGCGCAAGGAAGTGAGGGAGCCCAGGGGACAGCAGATGAGAGCTGGAGACTCGTGTTTGGCCACAGAGTTATTTTAACCATAAACACAGCAGGCCGAGGCTGGTTGAAGCAAAATAAGACAGAAACCAAATATTTTCAGGATAATAGTGCCACTCCACAACCCCACAAAATAAGACAGAAACCAAACATTCCCCAGCAACAGCACCACACCACATCCCCACAAAATACGACAGAAACCAAACACTCCCAGAAAAACAGCGCTGCTCCACGATCCCTGCAAAATACGACAGAAACCAAATATCCCCAGAACAGCAGTGCCTCTCCACATCAGCCCCACATCAAAATCAACCTCTGCTGTGCCCAGAGGAAGTTTCATTGTTTGTGACCTGTCACCTGGCCCTCCCTCAGTTCGCTCACCTGCCCCCTCTCCTGGGACGGACAGGCTGCCAGAGCTTGCCGTGTGAGCCTCGGCTGTCCGTCTGCTGAGACGTCTTTCCCTTTGGGGCCCTGGGCAGTTTGGTTCTATGGGAGAAATGCATGTTAGAAATAGTTTCATATTAAGAGGAAGCAAAGACTGAGGCCGGGCCGTCTGCAGTGCAGTGTGGCGTTCCCGGGGCCCCAAGGCCTGGTGTGCATCCAGCTCGGCTGCTTCCTCTTTCAGGGTTGACGCCATGGTGGACCTGCTGGACCTGGACCCGCTGAAGAGGTCGGGCTCCATGGAGCAGAGGTTGGCCTCCCTGGAGGAGCAGGTGGGTCTGAGGTCCAGGCCTCTGTTCAGGAGGTGCCGCTGTTGGGCCTGGTGGGCGGCTCTGCCATGTGGTGGCACCGAGTAGGGCTCTGAGAAGCGATGGTGAGGAGGAGGCCAGAACGTCAGGGCAGCCGTTCCCAGCTGGAAGAGGTGCCCTGTGTGTGCTCCAGAAAACCCTGCCCGAGCGTTTCTGTGACTGAGCTGCTCCTGTGTGCACTGAGGCCTCTGTGGCCGGGCTGTGCTCCTGGCTGCGCCCAGGAAACAGAGTGTTTGTCCTTCTCGGCCTCTGAGCCCTGGAGAGGCCATGAGACCGAGGTGGGGAGGACTCAGAGATGGCCTGTGAGGGTCTAGCCCGCCCACCCCATCAACGTCCACCAGCTGGGCCGGGCCGTGCTTTCCAACGATAGCCCCTGAGGCCACGGCAGCCTCTGTGGTCAGCGCTGAGCCCTGTGGATGGCTCAGCCACCCAGTGCTGCTGCTCCCAGCCGCTCTGTGGGGCAGGGCTGGGCTCTGTGCTCCTGGGGCATCCACCATCCACCAGTCCTGCCTGCTGCACCCAGAGGTCTGCCCAGGCCACCCTCTTCCCTAGTCTAGGCCTTGCTGGGACCCCTGACAGGGTGCCCAGCTCTGAGCCACACGGGTGAGATGGTCCTGCCGTCCCCTGTGGGGGCTGCATCAGCCTCTGGGGAGGCTCGTCCTGGGAGGTGCAGGAACCCTGGAAACCTCTGGCTTTGGCGGCCCATGACCTCTCCCTGTGGTGGAGAATTGCCTGGCTGCAGCTTCATGCTGGCTGCATCCTCTGACTTGTCCAGTCCAGTGACAGTCCCGCTGTTGTATCTCTTGGGCAGGCTGCATCATCAGATGTGTGACTCGGCAGCCCCCAAGGGAAGCTGGGTGGGCCCGGGGCAGCATCCTGGCTGGCTTGGTGGCTGCCTGGGGAGGAGGTGGTGTCTCACTTTCAAAGGGTGCAGGGGCTGAGTGACAGGGGTGCGGCTCCTGGCTGGGGGAGTAAGGTCTCGGTGGGCAGTAGGATGTGTACCATACATGTGGGTGGTAGGTGCTCAATGTGTCTCGGGCCGTGCCTTCCAGGTGGCCCAGACGGCCCAAGCCCTGCACTGGATTGTGAAGACACTGAGGGCCAGCGGCTTCGGCTCGGAGGTGGACGTCCCCACTCTGGGTGAGTGGGTGGCCAGGCCAGCAGCTGGTCTTCACCCGCCTATGTTCTTTTGGGTCTGGGGTCAGTTGGGAGGAGAGGCAGCTGGCGGGGCTCTGGCCAGGAGGAAGGCACTGGCTGGAGCCCGTTCCCAGGCCTGGCAGGGCTGGTGCCCTCAGGAACTCAGCCCACCCACCAATGCCGGTGCCGAGGCCCCGCCCGATCCCTGACCTGACCAGGTTCCTGGACGTCCATGGGGAGGCCTGGCCTGCTGTGCCCTGAGCTCCCCACATACCCTGCTGCGGGGTCAGGGGTGTGAGCCGGGCAGCTGCAGACTGTGTCTGAACCTGGTCAGGTGGGCTGAGCGACGAGAAGTAAAGTCTGTTTGCCAAAATTTGCAGCTGGCTATGAAATGGACATAAGTAGCCTTCCTTGGGCCACTGAGTTTCGCTGGCCCCCAAGGAGCACATTTCTCTCAGTAACTGCACTGTGAGTTTAGCTCATTACTGAGGTCCCTGATTGCCTCTGCACAAAGGGGCAGGTGCCGGCAGGGACACTGCCCTGACCTCTGATGGCCATCCTCCCTGGGGGCCCTGCTCACTTCAGAGCTGGTGTTCGACCTGCCTGGCCATTTGGGCTTGGGGAGGTGGTAGAGCCCAGATGTTTTGGCAGAAGGACCACAGAGGAAGTCCCTGTCCTGCAGGTGGGCACCTGAGCCTGGGCTCTGCCTTACATCACGGTTTCCTGACTGTCCCCAGCCTCCCAGAAGGCCATGGAGGAGCCAGATACTGAGCTAGGAGGTGGGAAGAAGATGGAAGAGCCAGGCGACAGCTACCATGTGAATGCCCGGCACCTCCTCTATCCCAGCTGCCCCATCACGCGCTTCCCCGTACCCAACGAGAAGGTGCCCTGGGAGGTGAGTGCCTGCCTGAGCCCAACCAGGCAGAGTGGCCGGGCCCCTGGGGAGGCGAGGGCAGCCAGCCCTGTCCCCATCCATCTGGTGTTAATCCTGGCTCCCAGCCACTGTAGCCACAGGGGGATCTGTATGTCTGGCAGCCCCTGTTTGACATTTGAGGAAACTGAGGCACAGAGGAGTCAAATCACAGGGGCCCCACAGCTCGAGGTGGTGGAGGGGCCTCGGGGGGCACACTGACCCCCACAGAGCTCGAGGCTGAGGCTCCTCTCATGACCATCCTGGGGCCCAGCCTCACTGGCCCCATTCCCTCAGGTCATGCCCTGGTCCTAGACCCCACCCATCCCCGTGAATGGCTCTGGCCCTTTTCCAGATGCCAGGCATGGAAGAGAGACAGAGACACAGAGACAGACAGATGGCTAATGGTACTGTGGAGACCTCCGCCCTCCTGGTGCAGGGCTTCTCTCTGGCCCATCCAGAACATTCCAGGCTACTGCTTTCACTGCCTCTGTCCACCACACAGAATCCTCCTTGCCTCCAGGGTCCAGCTTAGACCCCTGCCTCACTCTGGGAAGACCCCCAAGGCCTCCAGTCATGGCTGCCTGCCCTTCAGCTGGCCCCAGGGTGGGGGTCGCTGAGCCCAGCCCCTGGCTCTGCCTGGCTTGGAGCTTTTGCCCAGCCCCCGGCTCTGCCCAGCCCCCACCTCTGCCCGGCCCCCGGCTCTGCCCGGCTTGGAGCTTCTGCCCTGCATGTTGGGATGTTGGGGTTAGGTTCAGACCCAGCTGAGCAGCCCTTTTACCCTGGTGCCTGGGCCCAGCTTTGCAGTGGGGGTAAAAATCTAAGGGAAAACTCCATGTTTTGCAACAGACAGAGTTCCTGATCTATGACCCACCCTTTTACACAGCGGAGAGGAAGGACGCGGCCGCCATGGACCCTGTGGGAGAGTGAGTGTGAGCTGCTGTCCGTGCTCCCAGCCGGCCCCAAACCCAGGACCTCCCAGGGGCTCCCTCGAGTATCCCAGTCAGGGCCCAGCCCGGGGAGGCCCTGGTGAGCAGGAGGGGCCCATGGGGGCCTGAAGGGGCCCAGCTCCTACTGTCATGTACACTCAGCCTGCAGCCACTCGGCTGGGCCCTTTGAGGTGGGGGGTGAACCCTGCCTGTCTGCTCTGTCCCACCTGCAACACGGGGACACATACACGCCTTCTCCTCTGCTTCCAGCACCCTGGAGCCACTGTCCATGATCCATTACAACATGGTGGACGGCCTGAGGGACCGCCGGAGCTTCCATGGGCCGTACGCAGTCCAGGCCGGGTTGCCTCTGTGAGTGTGCCCCCCGCAGGCCCCGCCCTGTCAGCCTTTGGGGTTTGCCTGGGGGGCAGGTTTCCTCTCTGGGCAAAGGAGGCATTTTTCTCATAAAACAAACCAAAAAAGCACGTGAACCACAGAAAGGAAGAAAACGTCAGCTCACGGCATCACTGCAGCTCCTGGGATAGGGCCTGGGACGGTGGGACTTGCCCCCTGGCCTCCGGCAGGCCCTGCCCCACAGTCCCTGCCGTAACCTGGGGGCTTGGATTTGTCTGTGTACCTGGGGATGGCTGTGCTGCGAGAGGCAACATCTTGGAGGATGGGCGGTGGGGACAGCTGTGCTGGGAGAGGGGGACTCCTTGGAGGATGGGCAGGAGGGGACGCCTGTGCTGGGAGAGGGGGACTCCTTGGAGGATGGGCGGTGGGGACAGCTGTGCTGGGAGAGGGTGACTCCTTGGAGGATGGGCGGTGGGGACAGCTGTGCTGGGAGAGGGGGACACCTTGGAGGATGGGCGGCGGGGACAGCTGTGCTGGGAGAGGGTGACTCCTTGGAGGATGGACAGGAGGGGACAGCTGTGCTGGGAGAGGGTGACTCCTTGGAGGATGGGCGGCGGGGACAGCTGTGCTGGGAGAGGGGGACTCCTTGGAGGATGGGCAAGGGCTGTGCAGCAGGGAGAGGACACGGGGATGGGCACTGGCAGGCTCACCTGGCCGGGAAGGTGGACTCGCCTGGTGTCGTGTTCCCCGCAGGATCGGCGCTGCACCCATCACACAGGTGAGGAAACCCAAAGTAGTGTCAGGTGACCCGCAAGTGCCTACAAGTGCCCTGGAGGGAAGGAGCCTGGGGCTCTTGGACCCTGCCATGAGGAGGAGGTGGAGGAGGGGTCACCAGAACCTGGGGATGGGGGTTTGCCAGGATGTGGGGCATGAACCATGGAGCAGAGGAGCCAAGGGGTCTGAAGGACAGGGGAACTGCATGGCAGGCCTTTGCGGAATGCTCTGGAACAGGGTGTGCGCTCCTCTACCTGGAGCTGGAGGTCGAGTAAGGAGGTGGTAGAAGGCTATGGGGCCTGAGAGCAGAGGTCCTGGCCAGGTGGCTGCAGCTGCAGGCGGTCTGCTCTGGTGTTAGGGGTGTGCGGGATGGGCAAGGGTGGGCATTTAGGGAGGTGCATCTGGTGGCTGTGGGAAGCTGATGAGAGCTGCAGGTGCCTGATGTGGGTGACAAGGCACAAGCACCTGCTCTCACGGGTGGTCGCCACACAGGCAGGTGTGTCAGGACTTGGCAGGATGTGGTGGCCACGCGGGCTTTAATAGCAAGGAGCACTTTCTATATGCACCGTGCTTCTGTGTGGACTTATGAATCATATTTTCATTGTATTTCCTTGGGTGTGTTTTCTTTCTATGAAATTATAAAGACACACCTTCCTGTATTCATTTGATACGTTTTAAAATTAGATTTTTCACTGAGTCTTTAATACAGCTGAAGGCTGCTTGTATAAGGTGTGAGGAGGGGCCTGGTTTATTTTGTGAATTCACACATAAAGTGAGCTGCCTGACTTCATTTCCTGCTAAGGTCTGGCTCCTCCCTTGAGGTGTGGCTCATCCCGATATCTGGCTCCTCCCCTGATGTCTGGCTCCTCCCCTTAGGTGTGGCTCCTCCCCTTAGGTCTGGCTCCTCCCCTTAGATGTGGCTCCTCCCTTTAGGTCTGGCTCCTCCTCTGAGGTGTGCATGAGGTCTGACTCCTCTTTCATAGCTGTCTGCCTCTGTCCCACTCATCTCGTAGCAGATCATGCCACTATTTGCCATAGTGTTGCAATAATCCTGACTCTGGGGTAGCATGTCTGTAAACTTGCCTTTTCTGGTCTTGAGACTTCAGCATTTTTGTGAGTTTAAAAACCAGTTTTTCTAGCTCCATGACAAATCCATTGATAAGAATTGTATTAAATTTATAGAAAATTTGAGATGACACTTTTTTTTTTTTTTTTTTTTTGAGACGGAGTCTCGCTCTGCCACCCAGGCTGGAG
>NW_012117154.1:8112289-8117626 GCF_000951035.1 Colobus angolensis palliatus
GGGGTTTCACTGTGTTAGCCAGGATGGTCTCAATCTCCTGACCTCGTGATCTACTCGCCTCAGCCTCCCAGAGTGCTGGGATTACAGACGTGAGCCACCACTCCTGGCCTTTAATATTTTTTCTATTTTCAATTTTTAAAAAATACATAGAGGCATTATTAATTTTGTATACTTTTTATCTAACAACTTTGTTAAACTTTCTCCTTAATTATATAAATGTGTTTGTAGATTTTCTATGTAAATAATATGTATTCTGCGAATAACAATATTATCTTTCTCCTTACAATAATCATGCCTCATTCCTTTTTTTTGCCTTATTGTGCTGGGCAAATTCTTCAGTGTAATTTAGAATATTGCTAATATTAACAGGTTTCCTTGTTTCTGAGTTAATGGGAATGCCATCAACATTTCACCATTAAGTATGGTATTTACTGAAGACATTTATAAATACTTTTTATCAGATTAGGAATGTTTCTATCTAGTCCCAGTGTGTCAGGAGCTGAATGCTACTAAATGGTTTTTCTGTCATTGATTGAGATAGTTATAAGGTGTTTCCCCTTTAGCCAGTGTATGAATTATTTTTATAGCTTCTTCAGTGTTGAGCCATCCTTGCATTCCTAGAATAAACTCTTCTGTTATATTTAATATACTGCTGGAGTTAATTTACTAACATTTTATTTAAGATTTAAAAAAATCTATGTTCAAAAGTGGAATTTGCCTTTAATTTATATTTCTTGTACTGTCTTACTTTAGTTTTGGTATGAGGTTATACCCATCTCAATGAATGAGCTGGTCAGCTTTCCTTCTTTTCTCTTCTTTGGAACTCTTTGAATGAGGTGAAGATAATTATTTGTTTCTTAAAGTCTGATAATACTCACCTATAAAACTGTTAGGTCTAACATATTTTGAGCAAGTAGATTTCTAACTACTTTATCTTCCATAATGATTTTTGGAACCTTATTTCCTGTTTCTTCTTGGGTCCTTTTTAGTAATTGTAAATTTTCTGGAAAATTATCATTTCATCTGACTTTTGAAATATATTGTGTCACAGATATCCATAATATTCTTTTATGATTAAAAAATGTCTAACATACAGTAATTTCTCCTTTGAGCATTGATATTTATTATATATTTCTCTTGTTTTTTTTTTTTTATTATTCTTGCCAGTGGTTACTTTTATAATCTTTTCAAAAAACTAACTTTTGGATTTGTTGATTATCTTAATTTTTCTATCTCATCCATTTTTGCTTTTATTGTTATCTTTCCTTCCTTTCTACTTCTTATGGATTTGCTCTTATGTGTTAGAGCTCATTTTTATTCAATTTTCCTGGTTTTCTAATAAGGGTACATAAGACTATAAATTCTCTCTAAGACCTGGTAGGCTGTATCCCTTAAGTTTTGATGTGTAGAGATTTTATTTTTTACTTTATAAATTTCATTATAATCTTCATTTTACACTTTTGTTTTGCTCTTTTTTTTCTTTCTGTGGAGAATGAAGTCTCACTCTATTACCCAGGTAGGTCTTAAGCTCCTGGGCTCAAGCAATCCTCCTGCCTCTGCCTCCCCAAGTGCTGGGAATTACAGGTGTGAGCCACCACACCCAGCATAATCTTCATGTGATTATTTAGTGATGTACGTTTCGTTTTTTTAATCTTCAGAAAGTGTCTCACTCTGTAGCCCAGGCTGGAGTGCAGTGGTGCGATCTTGGCTCACTGCAAACTCCGCCTACAGGGTCCCAGTTCAAGCAATTCTTCTGCCTCAGCCTCCCGAATCACTGGAATTACAGGCATGTGCCACCATGCCAGCTCATTCTTTTTGTATTTTTAATAGAGATGGCGTTTCACCATGATGGTCAGGCAGGTCTTGAACTACTTACCTCGGGATCTACCCTTCTATGCCTCCCAATATGCTGGGATTACAGGCCTGAGTCACTATGCCTTGTCCACTATTTACAGTTTTTAAGCCATTCTTTGTTATCACCTAATTTTATTGCACTTTTGTGGGAGTGGGATTGGCAACACGCTGATTCTTGAAATTGAAATGTCCTCCGTGGCCCCAATCTCTACCCTGGGTTGTTGCAGCTGCTTGACTGTAACCCTAACCTAACCCCTAACCCTAACCTTAACCTGTAACTCTAACCCTAACCCTAATCCTAACCCCTAACTCTAACCCTAACCCCTAACCCTCACTCTAATCCTAACCCCTCACTCTAACCCCTAACCCTAACTGTAACCCTAACCCCAACCCTAATCCCTAACCTTAACCCTAACCCTCTTGGCCCATTCACAATAGCAGCCTGTGTGAGCGTGTCTGACTCAAGTCACTCACACACTCAGATGCCCTTTCTGGTACAGAAGTGACTGTCCCCCACGTCCGTCTGGGGCCAGCCCCCTCACTGTATTAGTCTGCTATGGCTGTTGTAACTAAGTACCACAAACTGGGGGGCTTAACAGAAATGGATTATCTCACAGTTCTGAAGGCCAGGAGTCTGAAATCAAGGGCCACGCTCCCTCTGAGGGCTTGAGGGGAGACCCCTTCCTGCTTCTCCAGCTCCTGGTGTTCCTGGCAACCCTTTGCATTGCTTGGCTTGTGGATGCATCACCCTAATCTCTGCCCCCTTGCCACATGGCCTCTCCCTGCATGTGTCTGTGTCTCTTCTCTTCTTAGGATTATAAATCATACTGAGTTTAGGGCCAACCCTATTTCAGTGTAGCTTCATCTTAACTAATTAAACCTGCAGACACTATTTCTGAACAAGGCCAGATTCTGAAGTTCTGGGAAGGACATAAATTTGTGGGCATTGTTCACCCCAGTGCACCTTTGTGCTAGACCCGTCTCCCATTGCCTCTCAAGGACCTCATCCCGGGCATACTGCTCCTCCTGCACCCAGGTCCTCCTGCCCTCTTGCGTTGCTCCTGCCGACATAACTCTTTAAACACACCGTCTCCTTGGCCCCTGCCCACTCATCCCTTCCTCTTTTGAATCCACTCCACTTGGGCTGGTCTTGCCCGCTCTTTCTGAAATGGATTGAGGTCAGGTCAGCAAAGATTCTGCCTTGTTCAACCCAAAGGCCAGCTCTCTAGCCCACAACCCTCCTGCATTTCTGGAGCTGTGAGTGGATGAGTGAATGAACATGTGATTGCTGCAGCTGGAGTGTTGCTGTTTTCACACTTTGGGGTTGTGTGGGTAGGTTTGTGGACGGGCCTATGCCTTGACGTCGTGATGGAGCTACCGGGCATACAGCAGGGAGATGAGGGGTTGAGAGCCGTATGGATGAGATCATGATCGGGGGCTCAGAGATCAGGGCACAGTGACAGCAGCTGAAGACTCGGCTGTGGGGTGGGGGCTGCAGTGCGGGGAGGGCAGCGTGGTGGTCCGAAGCCCCTGCTGCCCGGCCCACTCAGGCTGACTGAGAAGCAAGGGTGCATAGCGTTTGTTTTCTCCTGGCAGGAGCGGGCGTGCATGTGGTTTAATGGTAGGAGCCGTCAGGCCCTTGACCTCCCTCCTGGCTCTGCCACTGGCCGACTAGGGACAGGGACAGTGAGATGACAGCAGGGCCCTGGGGCCCAGAGCTTCCTGTGGGGGTGGACTCGTGCCAGGCAGAGCATGTGGCCTCCTCTGTGAGCTTCTTGACCAATGCGCTGCACTCAGCGTGAACAGCAGTTACAGGGAGACGAGGCAGCCTTGGTCCCAGCAGCAGGATGCGCCGCCTTCCTCTCCTTCTGGAGCTCAGTGCAGCTCTGCCCAGTGCCCAGTTTGTCCATGGCCTTGGTTCCGGGTTCTGCCCGGTCAGTGGCGTGAGTACAGGAAGGAGAATGGTGGCTGGCAAGGGTGGGGTAGACAGGAGTGAGAGACAGGCTTGGGGTTGAGGGGAGGCAGCAGTGGCCCTCGCAGGAACCCTGAGTGAGTCCTGGCCTTGGAGCTGAGGTCCCTGGGCCTTGCTGCATGTGGTGCCAGCTCCGTAGCTTGGTGGAGCCGGGGCTCTGGTTTCTGAGCAGCTTCTGGGGAGGCTGCCTGGGCCCCACCGCGCAAGGCCCCCCGGCCACAGAGGAGACCACAGAGTGAGCTGGGAGGGCTGTCTGAGAGGCCCGGCCAGGTGGGCCCTACACACTGGGCAGGTTCTGCTGTGGACTCTGATCACCACGGACGCAGGCAGGTCTGCGCAGCGGTGTAACGAGAGCTGGGGCCCCTGACAGCTGGGCAGGAGCAGGGCGGCTGCTGGGGGGCAACAGAGAGGAGGGGCTGGGCGGAGGCAGGGAGGCCAGCTGGAGGCTGCCACGCCAGGCAGGGTCGGGGACGGTGGCGCAGGCCTGGCTGGTGGCCGCCAGTGCTAGAGGTGGTCAGCTGTCCCAGGGCAGCCATGCACAGCTGCGTGGACTCGGGAGGATGGAGTCCAGGCTGTGCAGAGAGGAGGCCCGTGAGGGGTGGGTCGGAGGCTGCAGCTCTGGTGGGGTCTGGAGGTCAGAGTGGAATGGTGGAGGAATGGTACCATTGTCCCCACTGTGGCGGGGACACTGGTGGTGGGGACGCTGCTGGGGACTTTCTGTAAACGTGGAGGCCACCCCCACCGCATGGTAGCGGCGGTGCGTTTCTTCCTTCTGTTTTAGTGGTGCATTCACAGGAACTGGCCCGTTTCTAGAACTTGCTGTTTCATATAGGACCTCATGGTGTCAGGGAGACCAGCCTGGCCCAAGGGGAAGCATCTGTGGCTCCTGATGCCTGTGGTTAGCACACGCTGCTGGGGTCTGTGTGGCCTATCACCTGTGGCCTCACGGACGCAGGGCCTCTGGGTGTTTGGCCTGGCTCCCACGCCGCCCCTCGGAAGGCTGCCGGGATAGAGACCATGCTCTTGTGTGCTGGGGCCTTTGGACGCAAAGTGCTGGCCTGAGCAGTCGGCTAGTTCCATGCTCCATGGGGAGAAGGTGGCCACTTTAGCCCCTTGCCGGCCTGCAGTGGCCAGACTTCTGCTCCCAGGGAGACCCTTCCCCCACCAGGTGACTTCAAGGTAACCCAGAGCCTTGGTCTTACTCCTTGGGGGTCCCAAGGGGATCCTCCCCCGTAGGCCAGAGCAGGTCCCTAAAGAAGCCTGAACGCCATCCCACTGTGCGCCGGCTTCCGACACCCGCTGTCCCCTCTCAGTTGCCCTCCCCGCCCTGTCCTGCTCCCCCAGTGGTGGACGGTGGACTGAGTTGACCCCTCTGCCTCCCAGGAACCCCATGGGCCGGACGGGACTGCGTGGGCGCGGGAGCCTCAGCTGCTTTGGACCCAACCACACGCTGTACCCCATGGTCACGCGGTGAGTTCACGTCTGCCAGGCACCAGCACCTCAGCAACGCG
>NW_012117154.1:8118586-8120222 GCF_000951035.1 Colobus angolensis palliatus
CCCCAGGCAGGGAGGGTTCAAGACCCCAGCCTGTTTTGTCTGTAGAAAACACTCCTCCTCCCATTTCCTCATGTTGCAGTTAGAAAAACCCAGGATTAGAGGATCCTTTGGTGCATAAACACTAACAGGGCACCTACTATGGGCTGGGCTGGAGGCCACCTGGGCTTCCCTTGGGGGGTTCAGGGTGTTGGGGTCAGAGGTAGCTCCTCACCAGGGTCTCAGACACTGACCTGCTCCTGACCTTCAGGGCCAGGTGCTGAGCCATAAAGACAGGACAGTCTCATCCAGGGGCAGGGACAGTGACAGGCAGGGTCCAGGGGTTGGGTCTGGGGTTCCACTCACCGGCATCTCTGTCGGCTCTGGCTGGTCATTGAAAAAGGCACTCGAAGGGGCCTTCTGCGTTCCTGGCTCTAGGGCACTCATGCACAGGCCCCTGAACTCAGGGGCTGAGGCTGGAGCGCACCCCAGGGTCCTGTGGGAGGGGAAGACACAATCAGGACAGATGGCCTGGGCCGTTCCTGTTCCTCTGCCTCCAACAGGTCCTGTTTCCTCCCAGGCCAGCTGGAGCTCCACAGCCCTCCAGCCCCCTCACTGTAGGGGATGGAAGAGGCTGGTCCTGCCAGGTGGTCTGAGTCCTGCCAGGCCATGGTGTGGGACCTCTGGGGTACAGCCTGCCCCTCAGGGCCTCTCCTCTGTACCTGATCTGGGGAGTCTGTGACTTACAACTCAGCTAGAAGCTGCTGCATGTCTCTGACCCCGAGCTCACGGCCTGGTGGGGGTGTGTGTGCTAGGGTGGTGTGCAGGCCAGCAGTGCCGCAAGGGCCTCAGGGCAGGAACGCAGATTCCGGAGCCCAGGCCCAGCTGCTGAGTCCCAGTGCTTTGGGGGCCTCGCTCCACAGCTGGAACCAACCTCGCAGCAGAGGGGGCCTTTGGCCTCGGGGTCCCCTTGCTGCCCCGCTGCTCTCAGCCAGTGGCTTCTCTGCCTGCACACACCCAGCCCTGGGGCACGAGTCACCCTCCGCTCTGTGGCACTTTGGCCTCTCCGTGCGGGGTGCGTGGAGTTTGGGTTTGGGGTTCCACTCACCGGCATCTCTGTTGGCTCTGGCTGGTCATTGAAAAAGGCACTCAGAGGGGCCTTCTGGATTCCTGGCTCTGTGGGGCACTCACGCTTGAGGGTGGGAGTGTCACAGGGCTGAGGTGGGACTGTCTTGACATGGCCTGCAGAGTCTTCATGTTTCAGTGGGACTTTGAATGACAAATAGGATGGGAAAGATGGGTGTGGGGAGGTTCGGGCTGGAGTCAGGTCCCTGAGGCAGGTGGCGCTCGGGAGCATCTGGGAGCCCAGCCCAGGCTGGGGTGGGACTTGGAGAGACGGGAATGCAAACAGGCAACAGGCCGCCGCAGCCTGCTGCACTGGGCGTGAGCTGGGAGGGGCGATGTCCGGAGCAGGAGGGGTGCCCTGTCACTCTTAGGGCGCCTGAGCTGAGGGAGGGTATCCTGGGGGCTGTTGCATGCTCCTCAGAGGTTGTGGCTGCAGCCCAGTGCCCCCTGCTCGGGCCATGGCAGGCTCACAGATGCTGACGTGGAGGGCTGGTTCTGGGCAATGTCACTCCAGCCCGAGACGCTGCCTGCCTGT
>NW_012117154.1:8125209-8133272 GCF_000951035.1 Colobus angolensis palliatus
CTTCCTTCACTGAGCAGACGTTTCCAAGATCTCTGCAGGGCAAAGACTGTTTAGGATACGTCTGTTCAGGATGAAGCCAGCATTGGGCTGCTCCGCCGGGCAGGCTCAGGAGAGCTGGGCCAGGGTCCTGTGTGTAGTGGAAGCTGTGCTCAGAGCTGGTGGAGGGCACATGGTGGGCCGGGGCACCGCTCAGGAGTCCTTGCCCTGCCCATCCAGGTGTACAAAGGCTACATGGATGACCCGAGGAACACGGACAATGCCTGGATCGAGACGGTGGCTGTCAGCATCCACTTCCAGGACCAGAACGACGTGGAACTGAACAGGCTGAACTCTGTATGAACTTGGCCTCCCGGGGCGGGGGGATGGGTATGGGCATGGCCTCCGGGGAGAGGGGAGGCAGGGAGGGGGTCTGGATTCTGGACGTGCCTCTGGGGCATCCAAGGGAGAGACCTGGCCATGCTCTTGGGGCCCAGGGCCAGAAAGTGGAGGCTACAGGATCAGAGTCTTGCCCAGAAAGTGACAAAAGGGGTAACAGGGAGAGGCCAGGGAGCCACTGCAGATGGCCAGAGCTGACAGGACTGGACAGGTGACCATGAGGGCCCTGGATCCTCCAGGGAGGCCTCGAGGACGGCATCCAGGGGTGAGGCGGGCAAGGCCCCCCCCACCTCTGCTGCCGGCTTTTAGCCTTTTATGGGGATGTGGATTCCCAGTGCTTGGATCAATCCTGCTTGTTCCTAATTCAGAACTGCCATGGGAATGTTCCATGCGATAACCCCAGGCTTTATATGCAGGCTAAACAGCTCCCGGCAAAGCTGCACCTGCATCTTCTTTCCCTGAAGGATCCTCAGGGCCTTGTGGGTGAATCTCTGGTGCACCTGACACAGGGGTTCTGCCTCCCGTTTCACAGAAGAGTAAAGGGAGGGTGCCCTTGAAGGCTGCAGTGTGTAGGGCTCAGCTGGGCAGAGGCCAGGGCTGGCAGGGAGGATCAGCTCTGACCTTGTTCTTCCAGAACCTGCACCCCTGCGACTCGGGGGCCTGCATCCGGTGGCAGGTGGTGGACAGGCGCGTCCCACTCTATACGAACCACAAGACCCTCCTCCAGAAGGTGGCAGCTGAATTTGGGGCTCACTACTGACTGTGCACTCAGGCCGGGCAGCTGCAGTCCGTGGATGGTCCCCCCGGAAACCAGGGCTTCTCTCTCCTGAGCCTGTCCAGGCCTTAGGCTGATCCTGGGCCCTGGACAGGATGGGGTTTGGTGGACCCACTGCCCCTCACGGCTGCTGCAAGTTTGCCGCAGATGAACTCATGAACTGGACGGGATCAGGGTGACCTGGGAGGAGAGCTCAAGCTAGGGCACTCGGAGTTGAGGGGCCCTTGGGACCCGTGGCCAGCAGATGAGGGGCAGGGCCCTTGGCCAGAGTTCACTCCCTTCCTGGCTGTGTCACCGGGAGCAGCTCGTCCACAAGTTCCGTGGAGAGTCGGGGTCCCCTGTGGCCCCCTCGGGCCTATGCCTGTGAGGAAGGTGCCCTGCCCCTCTCCCTAAGAGGGCCTCCATGTTCCAAGGGGACTCAACACGGATGCTTGCCTGGCCTGGGGGCACCGTCTGAACTCCTGGCTGTCAGGATAAGCGCCGTGGGGGGACAAGAGCCCAGACAAAGCCCAGGCCTGTGAAGAGACAAAGAGGGCCCCTGCCAGGGTTAGCCCCAGGGGCCCCGGGATGAGGCTGCAGAAGCTCTCCCTCCCCACTACCTGGAAGCCACGTGCTGGCCACGCCCAGGAAGGAGGGACGGTGTGGGCAGGAGGTGGGGACCTCGTGGTTTGGTGTGTGAACCATCAGGGTCCTCAGGATGGGGAATGTGGTAAAACCCAAGATGTTAAATCATCTGCCATCTCAGGCCTGGCTGGCTCCTCTGTGCTTTCCACAAATAAAGTTCCTGACACGTCCGGGCCGGGGGCTGTGTCACAGCTGCCTGAAGTTTCTCCTCCATCCTGTTGTAGCGTAGCAGGAGGTGAGCAGGCCCCTGGTCACCAGAACCTTTCTCTGTTGTCCTGCAGGGCGTCAAAGCAGCAAGCCAAGAAATAGAAATGAGGTGTGTTCCTGAGGCCTATGGATGCCCTGCAGCCCCTTGGCCCTACACCCCACCCCCCAGTTTCTCTGACCCACCAGCTCCCTGTCTTCATTTTCCTAAACCTGGGCTCCAACATCATCCCCAAGCCCTCCAGGCCAGGATGGCAGCATCCACCTGCCCGCCTCCTTCGCTTCTCCTGCACGAGGGTGCCAATGTGCCCTGGCGCCCCTGCAGGGGCTCCAGATGGAGCCTGGGGCAGCCTGACTGCTGAGCACTGGCCGCAGGTGACACCCACCCTGCTCTGGGCAGGCCTCTGTCTTCCCCCTGACCCAAAGCTCTCTGGCCACCCCCAAGTCCCCCTCACCCCATCAGCGTCACCAAGGACACAACTGACCCCTTATGCCCTGCTTAGAATCAGTCCCATCACCAACTTTCGTGACGGAGTCACCCTGAGTTCCATAAAAATGTAGATCTTCAGGCCCCTTTCGAAGCTTAGAGGCAGTGGAGCTGGGAAGTCCTGGAATCTGCATCTGTGGTCAGCATCCTCCACCCCCAAGGGGCTCTCAGGTGGCAGGTTTGAACCACAGTACAGCCTGGATGTGGCCCACCCCACTCCTCTCCAGCTCCCTCTCCCCCTGCAATGCAGCCTCCATGTGCAGTGCAGCCTCCAGGTGCCACAGGGACAGCCTGTGACTCCTCGGTTACTGGCTGTGGGTCCAGACCTCTGCCAGGGGCCATGTTGTGCCCAGTGCTCCTGTTTCTGGCTGCGCCACCAGGCTGAGCTCCCACTCTCTGGGGCAGGTCTCAGCTCTGTGTCTGTGGGATCTAGAAACACTCAGCTGAAGGTGGCACCCAGGGAAGGGGTGGGGGCTGTGCCTGGGGGCTGTGGATTCCCCTTGACAGCTCTGGCCCTCGCCACAGCGCTGCCCCTGCCCTGCCTGTGAGACAGCCGGGGCTCCGTCTGAGGGTCCCCCATGCTGGGTGAGGGGCAGGGGCCAGGAGGGATGAGTGTGGAGGCAGGGGCAGCAGAGGGCCCCGGAGGGCAGCAGGGCGGTCAGCCTGCACCCAGTGGCCGGCCGTGGCAGTGGGGCAGGCTCATCTGAGGCCGCCCTGTCTGAGTGTGGGGTGGGCAACCCCGGCTCCTTCACCCAGGATGTTTTATTCATTTGCCTGATGGCATCCCAGCCCCACGGATGCTACAAGTGCAGCTCCTCCATGCCAATCCCCAGCGAGACGCACTCAGACCTTGCCTGACCAGATGCCCTCGCAGCTGGGAGAGCGATTAACCAGCTGGAGCAGCTACATTTTACTGCCAGACCACAAGGCTGGATCCCGGGCAGATAAGGGAGATGCTCAGCCCTGAACGCAATCAAAGCCACGAGGGAGGCTCAGGCCACGGAGGCAGGAGGAGGCTTCTGGTGTTTTTGAGAGCCCAGGCTGTGGTCTGGAGCGGACAGCGGCCCAGGTTGCATGCAGGGCCCTTGGAGACGGCTGACGTCTTCACCAAATGGGGCAGGCCACACACGCAGAACCCAGGGGACTCAAGAAGGCACTCACACGTGGCTTCAGGCAAGTGCCCCCGACTCAGCAGTCAGTCAGTGCACACACTGTCAACAGCTGGAAGCATCTGTGACCAGCGAGCAGGCTGCACATCTGCCTTGACAGTGGCATAACACACACTTAGTCATGCACATACCTCAGGTGTGAGCAGCCAATGGGTTTCTTACTTATGTCAACAACGAGCACCGGGTCATCTCCAGCCCCCGGAGCCCCCACACTGTTGTCCCCATGCGTCTGACCTCCTCACCCCCCGCGAGTCTCATCTGCTCCTGAACCTCCCCAGTCGGAACCTGGCCAGGTGTGCTCTGCGAGCCTGGCCTCCTTCACTCTTGGTAATGTCTGCGGACTCATTCCTGTCTACACTGCAGTGTTCACTGGCAACTGCATAAATTCACTGAATTTAAAAGATACCGTAACGTTTGGGTTTGCCTTTGGCATCTCTTCTGCTTTGAACATACCAACTTCACAGCTGCCCTCACTCAGCTTCTGCAGTTTCTCTGCTCATGTTCTTTGTGCCTTGCAGGATTCCCCACTGCTTTTAGCTGTCACTGCTCCTGTCTTCTCTCACCTTCCGTGAGCTTTTTGCCTTTGAATGCACTGACCAGTCACTTTGTAGAGTTTTTCTCAGTTTGGGCGTGCCCGGGATGTTCTCACGATTGGAATGGGGAGATGCATTTTTGGCAGGAATATCGCAGAAGTGACAGCCTTCTCAGGGTGTTGTATCAAGGGTATGTGATGCCAATCTGCCTTGCCACTGACAGCCCGAGCTTTGTCACATAGATAAGGTGGTTTCTCCACTGAGAAGCTATTACTTTTTTAGAGTTAATAAATATGTCAAAGCAGATACTTTGATCCTACGGAAATCTCCAAGGAAGCTAATTGAAGTATAAGACACACTAGGTAACAAGTAGCAAGGCGAAAGAAAATATCCCATGCTAAACTACTCAAAGGAAAGCAAGAATCGATTTCAAGTCGGAGTCTAGGGATAAAGATGGTCATTTCAAGATGACACAGGGGTCAACCAGACAAGAGCATGCACGACATGAGCGCAGGATCTCAAAACACATGAAGCAAAAGCTGATAGAACTGCGAGGAAAAACTACAGACAAATCTGCAATTACAGTCAGAGGTTTCAACACCACTATTAAGAATTTGTTTGAGACAGGGTCTTGCTCTGCCACCCAGGCTCAAATGCAGTGGCACAATCATGGCTCACTGCAGCCTTGACTTCCTGGGCTCAAGAAATCCTCCTCCCTCACCCTCCCGAGTAGCTCGGATTACAGGCATGCGCCACTATGCATGGCTAAGGTTTTGATTTTTTGTAGAGACGGTGTCTCACTTTGTTGCCCAGGCTGGTCTCTCAATAATTAGCAGAGCAAGTAGACAGAAAGGGGATGATAATATAGGCGACTCAAATAACACAGTCATTGCTGCTTACAGGACACTTTGTGGAGCAACAGAACACAAATTCAAGTGCACATGCAACAACTGCCAACCGTATTCGGGGCCATGAAGGAGTCTCAATAAATTTAAAAGGATCCAAAACATAGAAGATGTCCTCTGACAACAATGGATTTAAATTAATGATCAACAGCAGAAAGAGCTCTGGAAAATGCCCAAATATCTGGAAATGAAATAGCATAGTTCTAAACTTATGTGTCAAAAAGGAAATCAAACGGAAAATTATAAATTATTTTAAACTTAATAAAAATCCAGTATATCAAAATTTCTGGGATGCAGTTAAGGCTGGACTTAGAGGGAAATTTATAATACTAAATGCTTGTACTAGAAAAGAAGGTCACAGATCAGTGACTCCAGCTTCCACCTTAAGAGACCTAAAAAAGAATAGAAAGTCAAACCCAATGTAAGCAAAAGAGGCTGGATACAGTGGTTCACGCCTGTAATCCCAGCACTTTGGGAGGCCGAGGTGGGTGGATAACCTGAGGTCAGGGGTTCGAGACAAGCCTGGCCAACATGGTGAAACCCTGTCTCTACTAAAAATATACAAAAATTAGCTGGGCACGGTGGCGCATGCCTGCAATCCCAGCTGCTCGGGAGGCTGAGGCAGGAGAATCGCTTGAACCCGGGAGGAGAAGTTTGCAGTGAGCTGAGATTGCACCCACTGAATTCTAGCTTGGGCCACAAAGCAAGACTCTGTCTCAAAAAAAAAAAAAAAAAAAAAAGCAAAAGAATAAAGAGTGGAAGTCAATGAAAAAAAAAGTACATCAATGAAACCAAAAAACTATTTCTTTGAGAAGATCAATACAGTTGATAAACTTCTGATTGTTCAGTTAAAAAAAAGCTACAAATTACCAGTATCAGAAATGAGAAAAGTGACATCACTTCATGCTTCACAGATGTTGAAAAGATGAGGGAATATTATGAATAACTTTATGCTAATAAATTCAGCAACTTAAATGGGCAATTTCTTGAGTGATATAAACTACATACATTCATTCAGGAATATTCATTCAGGAATACAACAAACTCAGCAGTTGTATATCCATTAAATAACTCAACCACATATAAAAATGATAATACATCATGACCACGTGGGGTTTATCCCAAGAACACAAGATTGATTTAACACTTTAAAATCAATCAGTATACGCTATCATATTAACAGACCATCACACAAAAAGATTCTCAATAGGTGCAGAAAAAACAAAATCCAACTTTCATTCCTGATTTTAACAACTCTCAGCAAACAAGAGAAGGGAAAGTCTTTTCAACAGTCTGGAAAAAACTGATTATCCACATACACAAAAAGTAAACATTGAATCATATCTCATACCATAAACCCAAATAAAATAGGTAATAGACCCAAACGCAAACCTTAAAAACTCTAAAACCCCTGTGACTTTAAGTGAGGCAAATCTTATATATAACACCAAAAGCAGGATCCATTAAAAAAAAAAAACAACAAAAATTGCACTTCCTCACAATTAAAAACTTCTGCTCTTTGAAAACCTAATAGGAGACTGAACACACAATCCAAAGGCTCAGAGAAAACATTTACAGATCACATATCTAATAAAGGACTTGTATCCAGAATATACAACAAACTCCCAAACTCAATAAGAAAATAAACAACCCAATTAAAAGTGAGTAAAAGATTTGAACTCAATGCTTACTATGGGAGATGGAGAATAAACAGATGAAACGATGCTCAACGTCGTCGACCAACAGGGAAATGCAAATTAAAACCACAATTCCATCTATCACCACACACCTATTAGAGTATCTGAAATTAAAATGACCAACCATACCAAGTGCTGGGGAGGATGTGGAATGTAAAACCATACAATCGCTTTGGCAGTTTCTCAAAAAGTTTCACATATGACTACCGTGGCATCCAGCCACTCCACTCCTAGACATCTATCCAAGAGAAACAAAAGCATTCATCCAAAGACTTGTGCACAATGTTCGGATCAGCTTTATCTGTAAGAGCCAACAGCAGAAACCACCCAAATGCCCATGAGCAGGTGAATGGAAAACTGTGGTACACTCATACACTGGAGTACCATGCAGCCATACAAGAAATACCCATTGACAAACCAAACCACTCAGCTAAATCTCAAAAATAATTGCGCTGAAAGAAGCTACACAAAAAGTACATATTATACGATTCCATTTGTGCAAATGACAGGAAATGCAAAGTAATCTGTAGTGACAGAAGGCATATCCGTGCTTGCCTGGGGATGAGGGAGGGCAGGGACAGATGACCAAGAGGGAACCCAGGGTGTTCACTAGGCTGATTGTGGTGATGGTCTCACAGGCATATCCGAGTGTCAAAACGTATGAAATTAAAATATGTAGCTTACTGTTTATCAATTACACCACAATAAAGCTACTTTTTGAGAATCATGAGGATGGTTCAGGTCCGGCTCAAAGGCCACCACCCTGCATTCCTCTTTGGGATGTCAGACGCCGGAGCTGGGGCAGGAGGGGACCTAGATGGGCGGAGATCTAGCCCTACTCACCCACTGGCCACGGGGTAGGCGAGGGACGCTCGGCAGGGGCTTCCCGCAGACCCAGGGTCTTCAAGCCCCAGAAGCCCCGAAGCCAGAGGGAAGAGAGGATTTGCCCACAGTGAGGGGCAGGGGCTGGACCCGTAGCTCCTCCCGGCCCGCAGACCCCGCCCACACCCATAACCACGCCCTCAGCCCCCACCACGGCGTCCTCAGTCCCACAACCACGCCCACAACCCGCCCACAGCCCCTGCGATCTGAGTCTTAGCACCAGCTCCATCTAAAGCCGCACCACCGGCTCCTCCTATGCCACGCCCCATCTCTTTCAGGCCCCGCCCTCAAACCTCGCCCCCGCCTAACCTCAAATCCCGTTCAGGTCTCCTTACATGCCCCGCCCCCTTCCCCGCCCACGCGGGAATCGACACAGCCAGTCTCCGCCTTTCGTCCCGCCCCTCCCTCCAGG